>NC_135086.1:312500-667500 GCF_051107435.1 Chaetodon auriga
ACACACACACACACACACACAGATTACACAGACTTACATTCATTTCCTGGAGACTGACTCTGACCCTTCACCTCAGTCTTCACCCTAAAATGTGGACCTGCGTTTTGTTCCCACAAATACAGCGAATCCCCACAGTGAGACTGCATAAACAAACTTATGGCCACACACGCATACACACACACACACGCATACACACACACACACGCATACACACACACACACACACACACACACACACACACACACACACACACACACTGCCTCCTGTCGGTCTGATTCTCCGAGCATCGCGGTCGTCTTTACGAAGTCCCTGAATCCTCCTTCACACCTTCTTCGACCTCTTGGTGTTTCCATTGAAGAAAGGCCTGATTTCTACTCTGCTCTGTCCTGTCCTGATCTGCTCTGGTCTGGTCTGGTCTGGTCTGGTCTGTCCTGTCCTGTCCTGTCCTGGTCTGATCTGCTCTGGTCTGGTCTGTCCTGTCCTGTCCTGTCCTGTCCTGATCTGCTCTGGTCTGGTCTGGTCTGTCCTGTCCTGTCCTGTCCTGTCCTGTCCTGTCCTGTCCTGTCCTGGTCTGATCTGCTCTGGTCTGGTCTGTCCTGTCCTGTCCTGTCCTGTCCTGTCCTGTCCTGTCCTGATCTGCTCTGGTCTGGTCTGGTCTGGTCTGTCCTGTCCTGTCCTGTCCTGGTCTGATCTGGTCTGGTCTGTCCTGTCCTGTCCTGTCCTGATCTGCTCTTGTCTGCTCTGGTCTGTCCATAGATAATTTCCCGTTTTGTCTCTGAATCTCCTCATTATCTCTCTTGTTCTTCTTCATCTTCTCTTTTTTTACCTTCTTTCCTTCTCTAAATTTTCCTCCTTCCCTTCCTGCTTCTGAGCTTCCCCAAGTTTCCATCAGCCAATCAGATGTCAGCTTGTCTCTGAGAGCAGAAGACCACCAATGTCGGGACCATTGTGTTCTTTAAGACTTTTGTGTTTGTTCGTAAAGCCTTTTTGTTCGTGAAGATACTTGGTGTTCGTAAAGACGTTTTGTTCGTGAAGATACTTGGTGTTCGTCAAGACGTTTTGTTCGTCAAGACGTTTTGTTCGTAAAGACGTTTTGTTCGTTCAAGACGTTTTGTTCGTAAAGACGTTTTGTTCGTTCAAGACGTTTTGTTCGTAAAGAAGTTTTGTTCGTGAAGATACTTGGTGTTCGTAAAGACGTTTTGTTCGTAAAGACGTTTTGTTCTTGAAGATACTTGGTGTTCGTAAAAATGTTTTGTTCATAAAGGCGTTTTGTTCGTGAAGATACTTGGTGTTCGTAAAGATGTTTTGTTCATAAAGACGTTTTGTTCGTGAAGATACTTGGTGTTCGTAAAGACGTTTTGTTCGTGAAGATACTTGGTGTTCGTCAAGACGTTTTGTTCGTGAAGATACTTGGTGTTCGTCAAGACGTTTTGTTCGTCAAGACATTTTGTTCGTAAAGACGTTTTGTTCGTAAAGACGTTTTGTTCGTGAAGATACTTGGTGTTCGTAAAGATGTTTTGTTCATAAAGGCGTTTTGTTCGTGAAGATACTTGGTGTTCGTAAAGACGTTTTGTTCGTGAAGATACTTGGTGTTCGTCAAGACGTTTTGTTCGTCAAGACATTTTGTTCGTAAAGACGTTTTGTTCGTGAAGATACTTGGTGTTCGTAAAGATGTTTTGTTCATAAAGGCGTTTTGTTCGTGAAGATACTTGGTGTTCGTAAAGACGTTTTGTTCGTGAAGATACTTGGTGTTCGTCAAGACGTTTTGTTCGTCAAGACATTTTGTTCGTAAAGACGTTTTGTTCGTAAAGACGTTTTGTTCGTGAAGATACTTGGTGTTCGTAAAGATGTTTTGTTCATAAAGGCGTTTTGTTCGTGAAGATACTTGGTGTTCGTAAAGACGTTTTGTTCGTGAAGATACTTGGTGTTCGTCAAGACGTTTTGTTCGTCAAGACATTTTGTTCGTAAAGACGTTTTGTTCGTGAAGATACTTGGTGTTCGTAAAGACGTTTTGTTCGTAAAGACGTTTTGTTCGTGAAGATACTTGGTGTTCGTAAAGACGTTCTGCGTTCGTAAAGACGTGTCGTGGTTCTCTGCTGCTCCCTCGGCGATGGGCGAGTCACAGAGCAGATAAATCTCTCTCTGTGTTTTTAGGAGCTCAGAAACATTTTTCTTGGCGAGTTCCAGTTGGAGAGTAAAATATTCGGAGCTTGTCTCTGTGGTTGGTGTTTTTCTTTAGGCATTCCTCCTCCTCCTCCTCCTCCTCGTCCTCCTCCTCCTCCTCCTCCTCCTCCTCCTCCTCCCACCCTGTGAGGGGTGAATTACAGAGCGACTCTCCTCTTTTTGTTTTCTAACTGCTCGACCACATGGGGGAACAGGCTGGGATGTGGTGGCTGTAATTACACAGCAGCCTGCCAACAGGTCGGCCATGGAAACTCTCGCCGAGCCCCGCCTCCCCTCCTCACCCCCGTCACCGCCGTCTTTGAGGGATTTCTGTCCATTCTTAGATCCTCCGTCTACATACCAGAGAAACGATGGGGTTACTGCTGCCAGGACTCGTTGTGAAGGTCGAGCTCAGTCAGATCCAGATCTCCTCTAACGTCGCTTCGTTTCCTCTTTTCTAACTTGTGGACAGAACGAGTCTCTGTGCTGTTGGATGTTGGTTGGCCACAGGCCGACCGCCTCCATTAACCTTTTCTTATTATTACTGCATTTATCTTCTCAGACTCACTTCCCTCGGAAGGTTTTCACAAACAAACTGAATAATTTCACGTTTGAGAGATTTTAACCCTCGACGAGTTTTATGATGAGTTTTGAGTTCTGGTTGAATTCATTGATGCAGGCATCGAAGCTGACGTCGTCAATTTTGAGATTTTGGTGAAACCAGAAACTGAAAGTTGTTGCTTTGCTCGAAGAAAGATTTTAATGATTGAGAAAGGATCAAAAGTGAGTTGAATCGATCAATCGATTGATCACTCTGCAGTAAAATACTCCTCATTCTGCCGGTGCCATCTGAGCGCCACCAGTTCAGCCAGCTTCCTGCTGCAGGGGTCATGTGATCAGGAAACAGGAAGAAGACTCAAATGTTCACTGTCATTCAGCTCATCATCCAGTGTGTGTGTGTGTGAATGAATGTGTGTGTGCATGTGTGTGTGATACTGGGTTGTATAAAGCAGGACAGGAAACGATGAGGTGTGAAGGAAAAGAAGGCGTAGGGAACAGGAAGTCCAGAGTCCAGAGACCGGATGTGGTTTCAACGATCAGGTCTCAGGTCTTTAATGTTTTCTTGGATGCTTTTACACTTTAAACTGTTCACAGATCAAATATCTGACACACACAGCTGACCCTCAGACCCCTGAGGGCAGGATGACCTTTGACCTCTGACATCCAGTAGGCGGTCACATGTTCACACAGTATAACTTGTTGGGGCGGCCTCCAGCTGTAGGTTGCTCCCTTCCTTGCCTCTCTCCTCTCCTTCCTTACAAACGCCTCCTTCTTCCCTTCCTCGCCTCCTCCTGGTTGCTGCCCCGTGTTGAACAGAAGCATTTATTCTTCTTCTTGTTTCCTTCTAATTCTTCCTCCTCTACCTCCCTCCGTCCCTCTTTCCTTCTCTTCCTCGTCTTTATTTCCCTAACTTATTTCTTCCTGACAGTTTCCTTAGTTGCTTCCTTCTCTCTTTCCTACCTACCTCCATCCGTTTATCCTTGTTTCCTCTTTGACTTTATAATGTGACACATGGTCACATGGTCTTAACGGCGGACTGAGCCAATCAGGACAGAGGCTGTTAGCTTTGAGTTTAGCGATAGCACAGAGGCAAAAGACACAACACTCTGGTCATTGTGATCGTCTCATTTGTCGACGGGAAGAAAAGGCTTCAGGTGTTGAGCGCCTCCACCTGTCTGATCTGACACCTGACTGATGACCAGAGAAACGAGCAGCTTCCGTCTGATCTGATCTCTGCAGGTCTGCAGCTGTTGGTCAGCAGACAGGAAGGAATCATCCAAACAAATATTGTTCCTCCTGAAGGAAACAGGAAGTTTATCTGCTGCTTTGTGAGGCCACAGAAATGTTTCTGTCTTTGTTTGAAAAATAATCCTCAAAAATCTCAATTCTGAGAATTCTAAGAATCGTCATTCTGTTTCTGTCCAATGAGACGCACCGTTCGCTGAGACAACCTTTGTTTTTGAAGCTTTATTAGTTGAGTGTCTGTTGTCATGAATGAATGAATGAATGAATGAACTGTGCTCAGTCCAGAAAATACACACAAATCGAACCTTAGTTCAACTGGTCCTCTCAAGAAATTTAGGAAAACAGAAACTGTTTCATCTAAAATCATGTGATCAATCAGGGACAGCAACACTACAACTTATTTATTTAATTACAACTTATTTATTTAATATTACATAGGGTTTAGATTCTTTTCTTTTTTTGTCCTGTTGTCTTGTCTATGCCGGGAAAGTGCGAAACGCAATTTCAATTCCTTTGTATGTTAAGTACATGTGAAGAAATTGACAAATAAAAGTGACTTTGACTTTGACTTTTGACAGAAACGTGATTTTGTGACTTCATTACTTTTAGAGAAATTCTACTTCACACATATTCTTCACATTTCTGAGTGTTTTAACTCTGTCCTGAACCTTCTGCCACATAAAATGTGGTTTTGGCTGAAGCATGTTGTGAGACCGAGGACGGACTCGCCGGTCTTTGTGGTCCTCCTCCATTGTCATTGTTCAGTACTTAAACATGTAGGATGTGACGTTTGGTCCCACCCTTCTCCCACTGTGATTTGATTTCTGATGCCTATCCAAGGGCATCGTTAGTGCCAATGATAACCTGGACATCAACATTGGTGCCACAGCCAGCTGCTGATACTTGTCTTCAGTGAAACCTGAAGACACCAAGTTTTGTCTTGCTCATAACAGCATGATATTCCATGTACTGACGTGCAGGAGAACTTCATGGATGCATCCACATTCACACCACTTGGTTGACCAGGTCATCATGTTGGGGAGCAACTGGCAGGATGTCAGGGTGACAAAGGTTAATGTGTTCCTGAATGTTGGACTGACCATTGACAGTCTGAATCTGGAGCAAGCATTGCAGATGCCCTCAAGGAAAAATAACATATGAAGTACTAACATGTCCTAACATCCCTCACCTGCAACAGGAACACAACAGACCGGCCTTTGTTGAGGGTCTAGAACATCACCTGAGTGTCTAAGCTTTGTGCATAGAGGCACTGAGGCAGACTGGACTGCCCTGAAGACGGTGCTGCATCCTGCATCCCTCAAATCAGTTGGTCTTCCCTTGCATGTACATCAAGGCTGGTTTGATGAGAACAACGCAGAAATCCAAGCACTCCGTGATGAGCAACATCACCTGCATACAGCAAACCTGAATGACAGCAGCTCAAACTTGCAAGACTTACAAGACAAAGGAGTCATACAAGACACCTGGCTGTGAGCAAAAGCTGAGGATATCCAATCCTACACTGATAACGCCAAGTGCTCTTTCCACCGAGGAAACCAGGAAATTAACATCAGGACTGTCGAGGCCAGCGCAGCCTTTGGACATCTAAATGAGTCTGTGTGGGAAAGGACTGGCATCAAATAGGAGACAAAACTGAATGTCCACCAGGAGTTACCAGCTCTTCCGTACTGGTGCAAAGCTTGGACAGTCCACCAGTGACATGGCAGGAATTTGGACCATCTGCACCTGAGCCATCTGAGGAAACTGCTAAGGATCAAGTGACAGGACAGAATCCACAGCAGTCCTCAGCAAGGCCAGTATTCCCAGTGTCCCGACCCTGATGGACTGGACATGGGACTGGAATGCCCTGTATGAGACAGCCAAACCAGGTCTTCTTTGGCGAGCTGAAAAATAGCAAGCGAGTGCAACAAGGATGCCCTGAAAGCCTCCTTGAAGAGCTTTGGATTTGACCAGCAAACCCAGGAAGTCAGGTGCTCAGGACAGCTTGCCTGGAGGAGGAAGTCCAGGAAATGTGTGATGTTGAAGAGGCAGCAGCACAAATCTGGCTGCACCTCAGAGCTCTATGTCCTCACATACAAATACATGAATCAGCATTTAAGTATGGAATTATTTCCACATTCAAGCACTTTGTTATATGACAATAATTGTTCATCGATAATCATAACAGGATGATTCATGTTTCCTTCATATTAATCAGTGTGAGGTGCAACAGGGAGTCTCTGTTGACTCTCATGGTTGGTGGGTGGGGGGCCGGTGGAGGCCCCTGAACATTTGTTGACAACAGTAACATGTGCGGAGGCCGGGCACAGATGGTGGCTTCGTGTCAGTGGAGGTGGAGGGGGTGGTGGGGGAGTCCCCCAGCTCTGTCCACTCTCTGCTGGAGTTTCCAGCCTGTTGCACCGGGGCCCCTGCAGATAAATGGGGCCTTAATTCAATCACTGTTGATGCCTTTCTGTGCAGAAAGCCACAATAACTCAGGTTGTTTTCATACAAACATGCTTTTAATAGAAAACACAGATCCAGTTGTACGCTATGTGTCCAAAAGTAAGCGGACACCTCTTGGTCTGGTTCTGTCTGTCCTGTTGGGGTCTGGATCAGCTTTGTTTATTTGTTTGTTTCCTACTTCGACACAAAGCAGATCCAGTCTGGATGACTGGTCTGAGACCTGAACCCCATTAGCACTTGTAACGAGCTGGACCATGATGTCTTCATTTGAAAGAGAGAAGCTGTGTCTACATTAATTTCATTTGGAAGGTGTCCACATACTTTTGGACATGATTTTTTTTTTTTTTTAATGAGGTGGTTTTAGGGAAATCGTAGCACAGCATAAATAAATACATATTATGGTCAAAAGTATATGGACGGACCTTTGGGCCGACTCCATACAGAGCTCTCAGTCAGCTGTCCACATACTTTTGTCAGTGTGTGTGTGTGTGTTACCTGCTTCTGTTTTCCTGTCTGTGAGGAATCACTTCAGCTTGTAGCCGCTAGGCAGCGACCTCATTTCCACAGAGCCTTACCTACCCCCCAACCCCCCCCCCCCTCCAGTTGTTCACCCAGGTGATGTGCTCTCAGGCAAGAGAGAGAGAGAGAGAGAGAGAGAGAGAGAGAGAGAGAGGAGAAGAGAGCGAGCTGGTTTCATCTCTCATTACCTTTCAGCGAGCGGCGGGATGTGGACGCAGCACCTGGACGAGGACCAGCGCTGCGCAGTCACAGCCATCTGTGGACATATTGATGGATCTATTGGAGAAAACGCAGTCTGGACACCTGCTTGGTCCAGAGAGGAATACAATGTCTAATGTGCTGCTTTAAAGGGACAAGACGTCTGCCAGGTTCACTTTGTTCTCGTCCAAACGGCTGAAAATCTGCTCTGAAGCCCCGCCCTCCTCGCTCTGGATCAATGGCGTGTGATTGAATGGGCAGCAGTGACTGGCTGCAGTCATTTGAGCCTCACATTAAGGTTTGACACTGATTGGATGTTTATTGTGACGATGTGAACGTCTCAATTAGTCGATCAACAGAAAATGTTGTTTCCAGCTTTTTTTCTACACAAATGTTTAAATTAAAAAGAATCAATTAGGAAAATAGTCATTGATGATCATCAATAAGTGGTTTAACGTTACTGAAGACAGTGGCTCTCAACTTGAGGGGCGCGACCCCTCAAAGGGCTTGGCCGACCTCTGTCGTGTCGTGTTTGTTGTCGTGTTTGTGTCGTGTTTGTTGTCATGTTTGTTGTCATGTTTTTGTTTTGTTTGTCGAGTTTGTGTTGTGTTTGTTGTGTTTGTGTCGTGTTTGTTGTGTTTGTGTCGCGTTTGTTGTTGTGTTTTTTGTTTTTTTCATTGTGTGTGTGTCGTGTTTGTTGTCGTGTTTTTTGTTTTGTTGTGTTTGTTGTCATGTTTTTTGTTGTGTTTGTTGTCATGTTTTTTGTTTTGTTGTGTTTGTTGTCGTGTTTTTTGTTGTGTTTGTTGTCATGTTTTTTGTTTTGCTTGTCGTGTTTGTTGTTGTGTTTGTTGTTGTGTTTTTTGTTTTGTTTGTTGTGTCCGTGTTGTGTTTGTTGTCGTGTTTTTTGTTGTGTTTGTTGTGTTTGTTGTCGTGTTTGCTGTCGTGTTTTTTGTTTTGTCGTGTTTGTTGTCGTGTTTTTTGTTTTGTTTGTTGTGTTTGTTGTCGTGGTTGTTGTCGTGTTTTTTGTTTTGTTTGTCGTGTTTGTTGTCGTGTTTTTTGTTTTGTTTGTTGTGTCCGTGTCGTGTTTGTTGTGTTCGTGTCATGTTTGTTGTCGTGTTTTTTGTTTTGTTTGTCATGTTTGTTGTTGTGTTTTTTGTGTTGTTTGTTGTCGTGTTTTTTGCTTTGTTTGTTGTGTTTGTGTTGTGTTTGTTGTCGAGCGTTTCCCGTCCCCATGTCTTCCTTGGGTCTTCCGGCTGCAGCGCCTGCAGGTCAGGACACATGAGCCAGTTTTCAGTCGAACCGTTGAACGTACCTTCTCACGACCACCTGCCCGGAAACTCTGAGCCTCGCCCCCTCCCCCGTTCGCCCCCTCCTCCCTCAGAAACAGCTGGAAGCATTAGTTCGCATTAAAACGCCGCCGTGTTCCTGCGCGCAGAGAGAAAACGTCGGTGCTGAGCAGGAGAGGATGACGACACTGCAGGAGGAGGGCGAGGAGGAGGAGGAGGAGAAGGAGGGGGAGAAGATTAATGTGTCTTTGTAAGTCGCCCTGGTTGGAGGGGTGGGAGGAGGCTTCGGGGGGTAATGCCCTGCGATGTGTTGTCGCTGCTTTGTCCTCGACTCCCTGAATGGACACAAAGAGTCGATGGCTGCAGAGGTGACGGCGACACAATAGAGCTCTGTGAGATTAGCGGCGAGTCGGCGGCGGTGGCGGCGAGAACGAGTGTCAGAATCGAAGAGAATCAAAGTTCTGCCTCAAAGTTTTAATACTTAAAGAAACGTCCAGAGCGGCAGTCTGACTGGAGGCGTGTGTGTGTGTGTGTAAGTATGAGAGTGAGTGTGTGTGTGTGTGTGTGTGTGTGTGTGTGTGCATGAGAGTGAGTGTGTGTGTGTGACCAGGTATTTATCACGTTGTGGGGACAAAACTCTGTTTACACAGCCACATTGTGGGGACTCACCTGCCTTATGGGGACAAAATGCAGGTCCCCTTAATGTGAATCATTAAATTTTAGGGTGCAGACTGAGGAGAGGGTCACAGTTCGGTAAGGTTGGGAAATGAATGTAAGTCTGTGTAATGTCCCCACAAGTGGTAAAAACGTGTGCGTGTGTGTGTGTGTGTGTGGAGGAACAAAATGGTGGACAGTGTTTTCAGATGAGCCGGCTGCGTTGCCCCCGGTGACATCTGCCACTCTGCCAGAGTCATGTGACCCGGCAGGCAAACAGCGCCGTGAATGGCTTTTGTTTGGGAGGTCAGTGCGTCTGTGTGTGTCTGCCTGCTGCCCACCAACACACCGAGCGACCAATCACAGTGCAGACACACTCACACACACACACTCCAACAACCTACTGCCTTAAACTCTGGTCACCGGCTGAAGTTTTAACGTGGAATTTTTCCTCTTTCGGCTGAAAATAGAAGAAATGAAGAAAATGTTCAACAACATAACAGAACATCAAAATACACAAGCAGAACCAGGAACCGTATACAAATTTCATATACTTACACTTCACTGTAGTATTTCCATTTGCTGCCTTTTAATGAAAGTCATGTGATTAGAAGTGACTGATAACTTATGATCTATGAGTGAAGCATCAGTGTCCTCAGTGTCCTCGGTGTCCTCAGTGTCCTCGGTGTCCATCCAGCGTATTAACTCCTTATTCTTGTGTTTTTTGAATGAAGTCTGGCAGCTGATGACCCCTCGTCTGGTTGTTTCAGTGCAGTTTCAGGTTTCTTCTTCTTGTTTCTGAGCGTCTTCAGTGCGATGTTTTGTCAAACTTTGTCTGAACTTCACAAATCTGTCGATAAGTTGTGTGATTTGCTCTTTGTGTTTTTGTTGTGTGTGTTGTTGTGTGTGCTTTTGTCTGCAGGGTTTTGTGTTTGTAATCAGAGCTGAGCTAAACTTTGGTTTGAATGTCGCTGATAACAAAAGGTGGTGAAGGAAGTTCAGATTTCTTCTTCTTCTTCTTCTTCTGCTGCTGCTGCTGCTGCTGCTGCTGCTGCTGCTACAGGTCACAAATGTTTTTAGCCAAAAGTTAAAAAGCACAGTGGCAGTGGGTGTCGGGGGGTTGGGCTGTTCCACGGGGGGTTAAGTCGTCGAGCGAGATCATATTATATCCCCACATATACCTTCGACCACACAACGAGCATTCACGTCTCACTTTTCAGCTCTTTCTTTCCGTCCTCTTTTCTTTTTTTGATCACAGAGGGCATTACCCGGTCTGAACTCCCCCTAAATCCTGGTGGTCACACCTCTTATTAAAGCCGGTTTTGTCCCACGCCCTCCACCCCCGCCCCCGCTCTTGGTATTCAGCCCAGGTCAGCAGATTTCGGCCCGGCCCACCGTGGATCCCCTTTTTAATTTGCACCTGTTGTGCAGTTGTCCGGGAGGCAAGTGCCACAGACAAAGATCATATTATGAGCAGATATGCAGCCTAATCTCCGTGTACCCGAAGGGGAAGGAAAAAGCCCAGAGGCTGTATTTTATTTTCTCCTCCCTGGGAACCTGCACGCCGCTCGGATGTAAAGGTTTACAGTTTGGAAACTGGCAGCAGATAAAATCCCCGGAGGAGGAAAAGCTTCACTGCAGCCACTTCCCACTCGCTCCTGAGCCGGCAGCCCCCTCCTCAGATAAGACGCATGAGAGCTTGTGGAAATATGGCTTTATTAGGCCACGCTGACGTGAAAATAAGCTGAAAATTGTTCTCTTCAGACCCTGCGAGCTGGTTCCCATGATGTCATCCCCCTCACTTCACCTCCACCACAGCGTGGAGCAGGTTTATCTCTGAGCCGGTCTGCTGGGTTGTGTCTCAGCCAGCCGGATGTGTGGACCTCATCCTCTGAAAAATCATGTTGACGTGAACAAAAACCAGTGATCGTCAGTTGACGTTCGTGATTTTCTGTCACTTTGCACAAGAACACTTGTCACTTCTGGTCGCCTGGATCGAAGACACACTCACATCTTTAGTCAGTGCTGCTAGTGGAACTCGTCCAGCAGGAACCTGGAGCCTCGCTGCTCCTCACCGTCTCAGAGTGGTGCTTATTGATTGGTTGATTGATTGCTGTTGATAGCTGTTTCCCTGCTGCCAGTCTTTATACTAAGCTAAGCTAACACAGGGTTCCTGTAGCGTGGAATTAGTACTTTCACCTCAGTAAAGGATCAGAGTTTGCGGTCTTCTCATTTGAATGAGCTTTATGTTCAGTCACGGTCCCCTGAGAGTGCAACAGAAAAAGCCTCCCAGTCCAGGAATGTGCCCTCCTCCTCCTCGTCCTCCTCCTCGTCCTCCTGGTCTTTGTCTGTTGTTGTTGAAACCTAACATGCCTGCTGGTGTCCTGTTTGTGTTGCAGTGTTGAACTATGAGAATGTGGTGGAGACAGGTTCAGAAACGGACGAGGACGACAGGACGCTGGTCTCTGAGGACAACGGCCTCGCTAACGGCGGCGGGAGAGGAGGCGAGGATGAAGAGCTCGGCAGCCCGGCCGGTGTGCCCACTCTGGAGGCGTCGCCTCGGGTCGGCCACGCCCTTCTGTCCTCAGAGGGCTCAGAGGGCCGGGAGATCCTCCAGAACCACCGCCGCCACTGGAGACTCGGAGACGACACTGACGGACACCCGGCCGGCGCCGGTGAGTCGTGTGTGATGCTCGTAGGCCAGCGTATTCGTCAAAATACAGAAAAACAGTAGAATCAGAGAATTCGAGATGGTTTTGTTCCTGCATCCTGTGTTTAATGACGTCCACGTAAAGGGCCACTTACTGGCCTTTCTGAGCTTTCATCCTCGACCACTGTGGCGCTGTCACATGATAGGAAGTGGTCGCATATATGAAGCAGGTGGATGAAGACTGAGAGATATGTTTGAAAGCTCCAGAAACTAGTAAGTGGACCTTTGAGATTTTTTATTGTCAGTGGAGAAAAAAATTCACAAAAAATAAAAAGTAGTTTTTCATCAATTAAACATGAAAAACAAATAAAAACTTCTCTTTAAATTGATGCTGTTGGTCAACAATTAATAAATGCTTCAACGCAGAGTCCGGGTTGAGTCCACACAGTCCTCACTTTTTCGTATGTGGATTCGGAATCCGTCTCTGTGGAAGGACGGTCGTCTGGGCAGCAGCTGATGAAGTGATGCGGCTGATTGGACAGTCGGTGGCAGCGGAGCCACAAATTCTTTTAATTTGGATTCAAATGAGCTCGTTAGGCGGAGCGGCGCTCATTAACGAGCTAAATGAAATCTGGAACTTCATGACGCCTATTTACATAAATAATAAGACCTGCAGAGAGACAGAAACGGAGACAGACACTGTAACTGACATCTATTTGGGAGGAGGAGGAGGAAGAGGACAGGAGGAGGACAGGAGGAGCAGTGGGTGAAAATAGAAAGAGAAGAAGAAGAAGTATAGACGCGTTAAAATGAGGAACTTTATTTAACATTAATTGGTCAGAACCTTTTCTGACATATTCACATTCATTTCTCTGTTTTAATCGTTTTTTATCTCTCATGTGACAAAAGTTAACCAAATCAAAAGTGACACATAAAAATCACATAAGACCACGCTAACTAGCTCGTGGTTAGCTAGCAGAGCGGATATTCTGACTCGGAGGTCAAAAACGCCGTCATCATGCCGCCGCCATCGCATGAGCGACGCTAACGATGACCTTTCTGTTGAGAAATGACATTTTAATGAAAAGCAGGTTAAATAAATGTTAAGATCCTATAGATCTGAGTAAATTTTTGTAGGACCCAAGGGGCAGACAAAAAGGCACAGAAACAAGAAGAGCCGCTACAAAACACAACCGTTTATTTTCCGACAAAACAATAGCAATCTCAACAAGAACAAAACCAGAGACAAAACGCAAAATCAGCCCAAAAAACAAAAGTCTACTACACCGTGGCGAGCAGGTAGGAACAAAACACTCACTAATCACACAGAACTAAAACGAGAGGAATAACCCGAAAACACGATACCAAACAAAACTAAGACTCGCTCAACAGCGGCCGTGGCACAACAAGACTAGGAAGTAACGAGACAAGGTAAAGGCGGGAGAGTTTCAGCGTGAGCTCGAAACAGTCTGGCAGCGAGGCCGAGCCGCCACAGTGGAACAACAAACCAATGAGCTGGTTCCTGCTTCTTCTTCTCCACAGTAAAATTACACATGCATTTATTCTGCTGTCTTTCCCAAAGGCTTATGGGATGGCGGGGGAGGCACTGCTCCTCCTCCCTCCGTCTCCCTCTCTCTGGCTGTCGTGTGGGATGAGGAGGAGGAGGAGGTGTGTCCCTCCTTTGAAGGGCTGAATGAAGCTTATGATACTTGTGACTCCTGTTGAGGAGTCACATGAGGAGGCCCAAGAAGAACAAACACAAAAGGCCACAGTTGTGTGGAAAATACCTTCAGATTGTGATGGTGTGAGGGCGGAGGAAGGCGTCCTCCTCAGACCTGAGACCGAACGTAAACTCAGCCGAGGACGACGTGAAGAAATGTCTCTGCTTTCTGTCCTTCATTCAACAGATGACAGGAAGGACGAGCGCGAGCCTCTCGGCCCGGAGGCGCCTCTGCACGACGTGGGAAACGGTTCAGGTGAGATCAATACAGATCAATCCCCCCAGCCCCCCACCCCCCATATATATACAGAAACTTCTCTGGACCGACCTCACCTGAGACGGACTGACACAAAGCTGACTATGGTGGTGTGACAGGCCTCGCTGGAAATGGTCGTTAAAGAGTCTAAACCCGTTTGTTTCGTGTCATCAGTGAAGCGACTGGAAGGCGTCTCTGAACTGGACGAGTACTTCCTGAAACGTAAACTGGAGGAGACTGACGGTCACCCAGCAACCATCGCCGAGTACCTGCAGCGCAGTGACACCGCCATCATTTACCCAGAAGCCCCGGAGGAGGTGACACGACTGGGCACGCCCGAGGCCGTCGGACAGGACGACAGCGAGCACGGTAAGAGGAGGAGCCGGGTCAAACCCCAGAAACCGCTGAATACTGAACTCAACATAAAAACGAAAGATTCAACACACGACCGTCATGTTGGGCGGCGACATCAAAGACACCGACAGCAGTTTCTGACAAACCACCATCGGACCACATTAAGTCCACTTTTCTAAAAACTGACTTGATGTGGTCTGACGGTGTCAGAATGTTTGAATGCATGCATGAAGATCGTCATCAGCAGCAATGTGAAGGAAACCAGTAAAGACGGATAAAAACGAGACTTGTTCCGAGTCACTGACTTTTGCTCAGTTGAAAAATCAAGAACTTTTATCCATAATGACACATTTGTCCATTAGTCTCCATGACCTTTGACCTCTTTCTCTGGCTGCAGACCTGCTGTCCGGCACACCTGACGACTTCGCCCAGCTGCTCACCTGTCCGTACTGTGACCGCGGCTACAAGCGTCTGACGTCTCTGAAGGAACACATCAAATACCGCCATGAGAAGAACGATGAGAGCTTCACCTGCCTGCTGTGTGCCGACACCTTCAGCCATCGCTCGCAGCTGGAGCGTCACATGACCACGCACAAACCCACCAGAGACCAGGTAAAACACACCTGGACGAACACTCTGCCTTCCTTTTCTTCTGTGGTAACCTTTAACTGACATTAACCACCTGATTTTCCCCTTAATTTTCCTTTAAATTTATATTTTTGCGTGAAAATATTCTACATGTCAAGTGCATCATTTTAGTCATATTTCTGCAACGTTCAGCCTGTATCAGTTGGCATCTTTGGAAACTTTGGGAAAATTTGAAGAGTTTTTGAAGAGCATGAGTTTATTGGTTAGTGCCTTACACTCATTCATTCATCTTCTATACCCGCGTATCCCTTTCGGGGTCGCGGGGGGCTGGAGCCTATCCCAGCTGAACCGGTCGCCAGCCGATTGCAGGGCAACATAGACAGACACACAATCATTCACACTCACACTCACACCTATGGACAATTTAGAGTCACCAGTTAACCTAATGAGCATGTTTTTGGTCTGTGGGAGGAAGCCGGAGTGCCCGGAGAGAAGTGCCTTTAGATTAGACATTTAGATATCAAATATATTTACGGATCAGATATCAGATTACACGTATATATGTAGGACTAAAGAATAATACAGTGAAATAGAAAATAAAAACTATGGCTCCAACCAAGAGTTATTCTCATCACACGTTGGTTAACTTGACAGTTATTTATTTACTCAATTCATCCAAAGAAACGTCCAATCAGCTGTCCAAAATCCAAAGACGTTCAGTGTGCTATCACAGACGACTAAGAAAAACGAAATGACAACAAATGACCCGAGCAATTTGTCAGTTTTTAAAACAGACTCATTTTTTTCTGCTTGACTAATTGTGTCAGCGTTAAAAATGAGCTAAAATAAAATAAGACTGATTGCACGAGACAACTTGATGATATTGTATGTAAATCTTACAGTAACATATGTTGCTGTTTTTCATGATTTATGGCCACGTAGAGATCGAACAGAGGAGGCTCGAGGATGGAGCCCTGGGGAACACCACAACTCATTTTTGTTCATTTAGATGTGTAAGAATCAAGAAGAAGTCCTGTTTCTTTAAATCCTGTCAGATTCAGACCATAGGCGGATCCAACAACGTGCTTTAGTGGCTATTAATTGATTAGTTGATTGAGTGACAGGTGATCAGGAACTATTTTATTTATTTATTTATTTGAACCATCAGTCAGATAAAACAATATTACAAGAACAGATATTTTTCATGTTCATTCACATTTTAAAGGTAAAATATTTGTTTGATTTAATTCAATGAACTGATAATGAAAAACTGGTTGGTTGGAGTCATAATTTTTATGTGCAGTGCGTCAAAGCTAGCAGAAAAATTGCCGTCGGTAATATTTCGCTCTCCTCTTCCTCTTCTGTCGGAGCTTGGTTTTCTTTGTATTGCAGCTTCACGGAGCTGCTAGCATGACTGCAGACTCTTGTTAAATCCTCTTTGCCATCATTCAAACTTTCAGAATAGTTTTGGAAATTCTAGCGGTGATGGTAAAGTTTCTGAAGATACCAAATCTGTCTCTGTGCTAAACGTCCCACCCAGTTCAGCCAGTCAGGTCAGGAACTGAAACCTCATTTGTTCTTCTGTGATCAAACCCGGTCCTGCTCGTTAGCAGCTGGATTGTAGCCCCCACCCCCTCTTTGAGCGCTGCATGTGTGGGATGTGCGAGCAGCTCAACGTCCTCGGGCCATCTCAGGTTTTACGTCAGCTGTTGGAACCGAAACTGGAGCAGATTTGATCAGAAGTTACCACTAATAGAGACACACAGACCTTTTCTTAATTAAAGGTTTCACGTTGTGTCCTTTTCAACACGTTTAAACTCTGCTGTTCAGTGTTTCCTGTTTGCTGCCGATCATGATCCAAAACTCACATTAGACTCAGTAACTAAGCAGTGAATCATTACATTTTTCAATGACACTGTGATCATAATGAGATTTCCTGAGTTAAGCCTGTCAGCTTCAGACCTCGTCAGATCACCAAACCCCCTGTCTTCATACCTGACCCCCCCCCTACTGCTCGACAGCAGCAGATGGTCTTTTCCCTGCTGGTTTAAAGACTCATAATCCCCCAATGACTTTAAGTGCTTGTTTATTTGTGTACTTCCTCTGAGTTAAACTGTTAAATTGAGACTGAGGAGAGTTACTGTGACTCACATTTCAGCAAACATCACTGAGGATCTCTGTAATCACACAAATGAGCCACTGTTCACTCGTTCTTTAATCCAGATGACAAACCATTTTCTACCTGACGAGAAGTCTGACACTTTCCAACATCCTTTATGTCTGATTCCAGCTGCGTTTCAACTGGAAATAAGAAATAATGATAGATAATGAAGATTATCGACACGTATCAGTATTTCATGTCAAACAGGTTCAGCCAACCATGTTTGACAGATGCTCCTTCCTCTAAAGAAACCACCTTCAGAACCATTTGAGGACCTGTAAAGGTCTAAATGTGTAACTGAGTGGAACACAACTTTTGACCTGCCAGAGTCCTCATCGTGTCGAGTCTCTTTGTCTTTGAGATGTTTCTGAGAGTGAAGACTTCCAGTTCGTGAGGTGATGGATTCACTTTGCTGTTCCTCCTGCATATTGATTCGCCTTCATGTTTTTCAGGTCATTAGTTTGATTTTAACTTCTGGAAATAAAAGAAACTCAAAGCAAATACAAAAAAAGGCTTTTGAAACTTTTCTGCTGTTAAATAAACAGAAATGATTCTTCTGTAGAAACCAGAGTTTATCCCCCCTCCAACAATCATCTGCATGTTAAATGATTTGGATCAGCATCAGCTCTGTACATGGGCTGCAGTCTGGGGGGAGACGCTGTTTGTGTTTGTTTATCTCTGAATTTGCATTTCAGATGGTGGGAATGCACCTACACGACAAACTGAACAAACACAGCCCTCAGTGTTTCTCAGAAAGTCACGCAGATAGAAAGAGTTTAAGAATCTTTCTCTCACTATCAGATCTGCTTTGCTAAATGCTATTAAATTTCCCCGTTAGCTTCTGTTCCACAGTCTTGTAATCTGCTTCCCTCTCTGCTCAGCGACTCCCACTCATCCTCCGTCACATGATAACTCTGCTGTTTGTTTTTCTGTCTGCAGCCGCCGCTGCTGAACGAAGGAGCTGGAAACCGCAAGTTCAAATGCAGCGAATGTGGAAAAGCCTTCAAATACAAACATCACCTGAAGGAGCATCTTCGTATTCACAGCGGTGAGTCGTCCTCCCTCCGACACGCAGGCTCACTGCACATCTTATAATTAATAATCTTCCTGTTCAACTCTCGGCTGAATGACTCATGACATTTTCTGAGTAGTCGGTCGACCTGTTTCGTTGTGAGTGATTCAGCCATGTGGACGAGATCAAAGCTGAACGCAAACAGAACAACCCAAAACTTTTCTTTGAATTCACAAACAATAATTGATTTTAGTACATTTTCCTTCACAGCAGTGACGCTAATCCTGAGCACAGTGATTCATATTCAAACCTTTTGTCGAGTCATTCTTCTATAACTCACTGTGATAATGATGATGTAATAAGCCTGCCAAACCTGCCAAGTCACCTTAAAGTGCAAGATAAAAAGTCAATATATCATTATTACATTATTCCTTTAGTCTCCAGTGAGAGATGGTGATATTTTGCTGCGTCTTGACGTTAAACAGTGAATCTCAAAAACATCTCAAAAACCACAATTTCAACAGTGAAACAAGGCTGGACATAGACACAGCAGTGCTTTGAGCTAAATGCTAACATCAGCACTGTAAAATCAACATGCTAACATGCTCACAGTGACAGTACTAAGGCTGAGGCTGATGGGAATGTCAGTACAAGTCAGAGGATCAATAAAGTTATAACAGTTCATCTTAAGAGTAACATGAACATCTGGACCATGAACCAAGAGGTGGACTGACCGACAGACACGATTATCCATAGAGCCACTCAGCTAGCAACGTTAAAAACATTGTGCATTCACAGGCGGCCAAATGTGGCCAGATCATAATTTGAAGTAAGAAAAAAATAATGGGCCTATTAGTGCACTGTGTAAATATGAACCAAATGAATTTGTTCGGTTAAGGTTTTCGGGACCAGTCCATGAGAATATAACCTGATTTTTTATTGGCAAAAAGTGCACAAATGCTTGAAAAAAGTAGCTCAAATTATTACAGGCCCAGAAAAAAGTATTTACCGACAGAATCAAATAAAATAAATAAAGAAAATATCTACCAACTCAATAGAACAGCAGTTGAAACCAAAAAATAATCCATACTTCACGTTGTGTTGCAGGTGAGAAGCCGTACGAGTGCTCCAACTGTAAGAAGCGGTTCTCCCACTCTGGCTCCTATAGCTCCCACATTAGCAGCAAGAAATGCATCGGCCTGATCGCTGTCAATGGACGAATACGCAACGGAAGCAACGGCAAGCCTGGCTCCTCCCCAAACTCCACGACCTCATCACCTGGAAGCCCCGCCCTTGCTCAGCTCCGCCACAAACTGGAAAATGGGCGACCGCTCGGCCCTCAAGACCAGCAGGTTCAGCTCGACATCAAAGCCGAGCCAATGGACTTCAACGAGTACCGGCTGCTGATGGCCTCTCAGCACGGGTTTGGGTCACCAGGGGTCTACTTGAATGGCCGTGGTGGAAGCCCACTGGCACTCCACAGCTCCTCCCAGAGCCCCCATCAACATCTGGGAGGCATGGGGCTAGACTTCCCCCTGATGGGCTATGCAGGGCCTTTCGGGAACAACCTGAGTGAAGTGCAGAAGGTGCTTCAGATTGTGGACAACACAGTGTGCAGGCAGAAAATGGATGGGAACCCAGAGGAGATCTCCAAGCTCAGGGCCTACATGAAGGAGCTGGGGGCCCAGATGGAGGAGCAGAAGCTGGCCCAGGCTGGCTTCCAGGTGGTGGGTCATGGCAGCCCCACAAAGAGCATCATCGATTATACACTGGAGAAGGTCAACGAGGCCAAAAGTCTGATTGACGACTCCAAGAGGCAAGTGGACATCAAGAAGGAGAAGCCAAACCACTCAATTGATCTCAGCAGTGAGGAGAAATCCCACGATGACCAGAACCAGTTCCTGTCATTCTCCTGCCAGTACTGCAAGGAGACATTCCCAGGGCCCATCCCACTGCATCAACATGAGCGCTACCTGTGCAAAATGAACGAGGAGATCAAAGCAGTCCTGCAGCCGGCTGAGGGCAGTCCTGCCAGCCGTAGGGGGGCGATGGCCTCTGAGCTGTCCAGTAATGAGCAAGCCACCAGCCCCCTCAACCCTTTCAAGGACCATGTGTCAGTGCTCAAGGCCTACTTTGCCATGAACACTGAGCCCAACTCAGAGGAACTGCTCAAGATTTCAATTGCTGTAGGCCTTCCTCAGGAGTTTGTCAAGGAGTGGTTTGCCCAGTGGAAGAGCCAAAACCACCAAGGAGGCAGTCTGAGGAAAAAATCTCCCCCTCCCGACCGCAGTGGACTGGATATCAACCACAGCTTGAGCCAGTTACCGATGTCACTTCCTGCCACAGATTTACATGGAGGCTTCATGAACGATGATGCCTCCCACAGATTCACAAGGGCCAACCAGTTTACAGCCAGCAGGCAGACAACAGGAGACAAACCTCTAGACCCCTTGGACCACTTGAGGAGCAACACTCCATCACCCCTCAACCTTTCCTCTACTTCCTCCAAAAACTCTCAGAGTAGCTCTTACACTCCAAACAGCCTAACTTCTGAGGATACACATGGAGATATACCACTAGATCTGTCGCTGCCCAAACACATGGCACAGAAGCTCATCTCTATGGGAGAGAAGCGACCCAGGGCCAATGGTTTCATCACTGAGCGCAATGGAAACATTCAGGGACGAGAACAGGTGTCTGGGCCCTTAGATCTGGTCAACATCAAGAAGGAGGTCCTGGGCTCTGATGGTGGAGGGAACTCCGTCCATCAGCAAGAGAAAAGCACGAGTCCCATCTTTGGGATTAATCCTTTTGCTGGCGGTCCTGTCTACACCTCTCTGCCACCTCACGGAGCATTTCCTCCACCCACCTTTATGTCTCCTGCTCAGGCCACCATCCCGGGCCTTAGACCTTACCCAGGTCTAGACCCCATGAGCTTTCTGCCCCACATGGCCTACACCTACGCTACCGGGGCGGCTACATTTGCTGAAATGCAACAGAGGAGAAAGTACCAACGGAAACCAGGTTTCCAGGTAAAACCAGCCAACAATCTAGATCAGTGGTTCCCAACCTGGGGTCTGAGATCACAGGGGGTGCTCACAGTTCTATCTGCACTGAGGTTGTGAGGTTACCAGAATTATATTTGAGCACATTAAATTTGTAAAATTCCAATAACACACCCAATTGGACAAGAAGAAAAACCTACAACTGCTGTTTATTTTTGCAAATAAAAGTTTATAAAAGTTTGTTTCTTTTAGTGCATGTTTGCAGGTAGGAGTTGGGGTTGGGGGGCCTGGCTTGTCTTGGACACAGGCAAGGGGGGCTTCAAGGAAGAAAGGTTGGGAACCACTGATCTAGATAATGTCCATCATGCTTTTTGTCCTCCCAAATGACAGAATAGGTAATTTGTCAGCGCTTTCCAAAGTTGACTGTAGGTTTCCTTATCTTGCACGTCCGTTGTAAAAGTCTGGTCCAGTTTAGGTCAGGGGCTACCACCCGGATGCCACGGAGAGTTGGCCCTCCGTGGCATCCGGTGTTTTATGGATAATTGATATATGTTGATGCAGAGAAGCAGGCCAGTGGCATATTTTGATTTGTTGCTCATGTTGCTGCAGGCATGAGGACTTGATACAAAATCAATAATGTTGTGTGTTTTGAGGTGGTAAATCAACATTATGTAAAGCAGAAGATGGTGAAGGAGATGCAGCTTTCTCAAACTGTGGATGTTGTGGTTTATGATCAGTCCAACGCCACCGTGCCCCCATCAACTGCTCTTTTCAAGATCAGGAGTCAACTTCCAACCTTAACCTTTAAGTCAACAGAGTCAAGAGCTCAGGAGAGTGGACATGTCGACATTTGTAATTCAATAGCAGCTGGGCAACTCCATCTGCTGAAGACAGTGTGATACGACCAATAGATACTAATAGGCCTTTATCTTCAGTGAATAAAGGCAGCTTCAACGACCACTGATGTCATTTTTCTGTGGATCAGTGTCACTTTTTTACTTCTGTTGAGTTCCTTCCTCCTTGGTTGTAGCCATAATTCCATCTTGTGAAAAATCACCTGGTATCTGTTTTTATCCGTAAACACAATCCCAATACCATTCAAAACCTCCCCGTCCCATATGTCCCCCCCTTTTTTAAGTGTCTCCTGGATGAAGGGGACTTACCCAGGTTGGGCTTTTAAGCTCTGTCCAGACTTGGGATCATGGAGGCGGTGGGGGGTTAAACCAGAAGGTGTCTCTGAGCGTGAAGTCGACAGGTGTGGGATTATCAGGCGTATTGAAGCGATCTGTCTTTGTGTCTCAGGGGGAGCTGCTGGACGGGACGGCAGACTATCTGTCAGGCCTGGACGACCTGACAGACAGCGATTCGCTGCTCTCCAGGAAGAAGATTAAGAAGACTGAAAGTGGTATGTACGCGTGTGACTTGTGCGACAAAACATTCCAGAAGACCAGTTCCCTCCTAAGACACAAATATGAGCACACAGGTATATATAACATTTGGACACTTCTTTTTTACCCCACCCCCGATGCTTTTGTGCCCTCTCCTTTCATATCTTATGTCTACAAATTTTGGTTTCATTCTATCCTTTTCGTTTTTATGTAGTCACATAGCTCACCAGCTTGTAGTTTTTTCTTCTTCTCTGCCGTTATTTTTTCTGTTTTGTTCTCTGTAAACCATGGCCTTTAACATGTTCCTTTCTTTTCAGCGGGGGGTAGGGATCATTTAATATGGAGAGGATTACATAAACATTCAGCGCCCAAATATAAGCAATATTTTCTCTGGCATCTCATTCACACTGTGATGTGTTTGTGTAGAAGAGATTGAAAGAGGAGGAGGAGGAGGAGGAGGAGGAGGAGGAGGAGGAGGTGTGCATGTTTGCATGTGTGTGTACTCCGGCTGTATGGCAAGATCAAAAGGAAATATTCATTACAGCAGAGAGATGGTCCATTTCTTCCATTTCTGAACTGGAAACAAACAGTTTGTGAACACACAGTAAACATCTGACAGTTGAACTATCTGTCAACCCTTGAATATTGAAACACGACTGTAAGTACAACCCCAACTCCAGAAAGGCTGAGGCGGCGTGTAGAACATCAGTCACCACCTGATCACCTGATCTGATCCTCTCTGACACAAACTGATCTGAGAACAGCTCAGAGTCAATATATTTCATGTTCTTCCTCATCAGCTTCATTGATTTCTGTAAATATCTGCTTATTGTGAACCTGATGCAGCGACACGTTTCACAGACTGAAAGATGTGGAAGGCTCGTACACAGTAACCATCGTCCCTCTTGTTTTTCTTTGTGTTCTGTTCTGATCCCGGGGGTGCGAGGTCCTGCTCTTTGACATGGATGCGCAATCACGCATGAGTAACAGTCACACGGACACTATTCTAGTTGTACTGCACGCGTAATCCCGCTGCTATACGTTTTTATTTTTTTTAGTAGAATAATAGAACATAATCATACACACAGTGTCAGATATGACTTTTTGCTATTTATTTCAAAGGGGCGAAAATCAACTGTGCAATGAGTGGCTCAGCTCAGTCACTTTTTTTTGGCATCTTGACATCTTAAAGAAGTAGGTTAGGACACTTTTCATTCATAATATACGTTCACATTCATTACAACTATACACAACACACGCATTGTACCTCTAACAAATGAGACGGACTCACTGTGCATAAATTATACAGAAACTGGTCGTGTCAGAGTCACTTTCCTCGCCTTCTTGGCCGCAAACTCAGCAATAAGATCTTTATAATCCAGTTTGGATGCAAGGTCCTTTTCAGCTGATAGCAGGGCAAGCCCACACAGTCTGTCCTGTGACGTGGTGACGTGGAGGTGTGCAAATAGTTTTTAATTAGTTTCAACCTTGACAGAGACAGATACAGTATATAACTAATGTATTTGTTAAAAAAATAAATAAAAAGAGGCGCGAGGCCATGTGCAGGACGGGCACCAGACGAGCTCTGCTGACATAGAAGAAGCATTCCTACACTGTCCTCTTAACTTCGTTTTGCTGAAACTTTCTGATGTGTCCGGACACAACTTCACCAAATCTGATGCGCAAAATTAAAATGAGTGTTTTCTTCAATGAAGTTTGGTAGAAAGCGCAAACGGAGGCTCTCACCTGAGCAGCACACAGTCTAACGAGCTGTGACCGAGTCTACCTTCATCTCTTTCACTCAGTTGCATCATCCGTCCCCCCAGTCACTCCGAGCAGGAATCCACTGTCTCGGTTATTTTTGCCACCCCGTGTGTGTGTGTGTGTGTGTGTGTGTGTGTGTGTGTGTGTGTGTGTGTGCTACAGTAAACTATGTCAGCTATGGTGGATGTTACAGGCGTTCCGTGTCTATTTGTGGCTACGATCTGCCTGCATGTGTGTTTGTGAGGAGCTGTTTTTGTGTGTGTGTGTGTGTGTGTGTGTGTGTGTGTGTGTGTGTGTGTGTGTGTGTGCTGGCATTGCCAGGGTGAAGCCGTGTTTTTGGTGCATGTGTGCGTGGGACGTGTGTTTGGACGGTGTTCAGCCTGTCGGTTGGCAGCAGACTGAAGCTTCCTGTTCAGAGTCAGAGGGAAGAAATTTCTGCTCGTATGGAGTTGTAGTAAATCTAGTGTGTTGTGTGTTGTGTTGTGTGTGCGTGGTGCTGTGATGTCATCAGACCGTCACGGGGTCATGTTGCCTCACGGCATCTCGTCTGACCTTGGCATCGCCGTGGCAACAGACAGAGAGTAACCAGGAGTCTTATTTTGGAAGTTTGTGGAGTTTAAAGTCAGTTTGGGAAGTCAGACTTTGAACGTTCAGATGAGAAACGGCTTCATGCAGTTTAAAACTTCAAATCTGCTCCAGTTCAGTTCAAATCATGTCGCCTCCAGCAGAGTAAGGGAGAAGAAGAGAAAATGTACCAAATCAACTTCCTGCATGAGCAGGACAGTCAGGTATCAACAGACACGAAGGCCTTCAACAAGCTGACGGATCAGTGTCTCTGCTGTTAGGAATAAAGTCTTTAATGAAGTGAGTGCAGAATGAACGAAACCATCATTTCTTTGGTATTCTGACCTTCATCTTTTGGTGTGTGCAGCCTGTTTGAGCCTTGTCCTCACAGTGATTCATCACAGGAAGTCTCAAAGTTTGGCCGTCTGTTGAAACGTCTTACAGTATTTATAATTCTAATGTTTCCAGTTTATGATGAACTTCATCAGCAGTTTTTCAGCCAAACTTCAAACCACAAACCACAACGGACAAACTGTGATTGTCCGTTCCTTCAGGCCTCATTAGTCTCTTCTTATTGTGACATTCAGTGATGAGGCAAAACTACAAAATACGAAAGTTCCAGAAAGTGTCTCCAGAAAAACTTCATTCTAAGAAAATGACTGAGTTCCATTGATCGATTTTGTGTGTTTGAGTGTTTGATCAAATGTTCCATATTGGTCTGAATCAACAGTTTCCATCAAGGACGTTGAGAAGATGAAGCTGAAGTTCAGGATGTGTCTTGTTTTAAAGCAGAATCACGTGTCTTCTTCTTCTGTGGTGTCACATGGTCCTGTTGTGACTCTTCTTCTGCTCTGTCTGTTGTGTCTCTGCAGGGAAGCGTCCTCACCAGTGTCAGATCTGTAAGAAGGCCTTCAAACACAAACACCATCTCATCGAACACTCGCGCCTGCACTCCGGAGAGAAACCCTACCAGTGCGACAAGTGCGGGAAGCGCTTCTCTCATTCGGGCTCGTACTCGCAGCACATGAACCACCGCTACTCCTACTGCAAGAGGGAGGCGGAGGAGCGCGAGGCGGCCGAGAGGGAGGCCAGGGACAAGGGTGGAGGAGGTGTGGCGGTCGGAGGCCTGGAGCCCACCGAGCTGCTGATGAGGAGGGCCTACCTGCAGGGCCTCGGGCCGCTCGGGTACTCGGACCCCGAGGACCAGCAGGAGGACGGCGGGGGAACGATCCTGAGGGACGGCGGCGAGGGAAGAGGACGGGAGGAGAGGGAAGTGGACAAAAAGACGTACGAGGAGGTGACAGACAGACAGGAGGCAAGTTTCAGGGAAGGAGAGGAGGAAGAGGAGGAGGAGGAGAAGGAAGGCGACAGCAGGAGCCAGATGGACTCGATGAGGGACGACAAGGGCAAAGACACGATGCAGCTGATGGACGAGAGTTCACGAGAAGGGAAGACAGACAGCAAGTCGGACCAGGAGGACTGATCCGGAAAAACCAATTCAAAAAGCTTTCGAACATTTGTCCCGTTGGCTCCACGCAGAAGAAGAGCTTTGTATTTCTAAGGGACTGTACACAAATTATCACGGGTGGACAGAAGAGACAGAGGGGAAGTGAAGGTGTTTCACCCAGCAGCTGTCTGCTGATCTGTGTCAGACACATTCAGACCACCGATCTGTGATTTTTGACAGCTCCTCCCTCTCAGCGTTAATATTCGTAGCAGAAACAACAGAAGAAAAATCATGACCTTTATTCATGTTCTTTGACAAGTTACTAACATCTTACATAGGTTTATTTAGACTTTCATGGCCTTTAAGTTTAGGGAAAAAAAGCAGTTTCATGTCCAATTTCATTCTCTAAGTTGCTTCTGTGAGTTTCTACACGTAAACCAACTGCTGGCTGCTACGATCGTTAAAAAGCTTACGAAACGTCGCTCCTTATCAGCGACATTTCACATCTTGTTTGAACCTGTTTTGTTTCATTAGCTGCCGTGCCAGACATAGCCTTCTTGCTTGTGTTAATTACAGAGCTTATGCTAACGTTTGAATTAATGTTATTAGTAACTCAAGTTACAGTGAAAACTTCAGAAGTGACAGAAATTTAGTCCAAAATTTTGAATCTCATGACTGATGATAAATTCTGGGTTCTTGCTGCTAGTTGTTGATGCTAACCATTCTGCTAACTGGCTTTGTGTCCGTTCACAACTAGCGTGCTGCAGCAGACACAATGGTGTCGGTGATGGCTAATACTCGTTAGCGCAGAGCGCTTTCATTTCATTCTTAAGTCACTTGTATTGAGTCAGTAACAAAACAGAGAGAAGTTCCAGGAGCTGTTGTGACTAATTAGCATCAGTATGTTCTTGGTGGCTAGCGAGTTAGTGTTTGGCTCTGTAGCTAGCTAGCTAGCGGTGAGTACTCACCATGTCATCAAAGTACTAGAACCAAACAAGTCGTGAAGAAATGCAGATGAACTGCACTGATCGTTGAAGAGTCATGAACTGAAGTGAAGTGAAGGTCATGCTTCCTTTGCTAACTCTGGGAGGGAGGCCTGTTTTAAACAGTTCCTCCTCACACCCCAAATAATTTTGGTACAGTCCCTAACTGCAGATGCAACTCAATGATGGCCAACATCCACGTCATGAAGCTGGGTGGGATTGTTTAAAAATCCACATTATGCAAAAAATAAAAAAGAAAAGAAGTAATAATGATTATCATTATAATGAAATGAAGTGAAGCTGTTTTTAATGTACAGTATTATAAAGGCCTAAAAGCTGTGTGGTGCTATAATGTTCTTAACTTCCTGTGTCTTGTTGTGTTCGAAACCCCACATCAGGAAATTGCACTCGACTCCCCGAATCACTACAAAAAAAAAAGAATTAAAAAAGAAAAAAGAGGGAAAAAAGCCTCGAACACTCGTGTCACTTCCTGTCAGTGTTACTGTTGTATTTTCTGTCTCCTTTTACTGTGACGTTTTTTTATTTCGATCCTCTTTTATTATTTCTGCCAACTAACCACACGACTTTGGGCCTCTTTTTCTTTATGTGAAGGAACATTTAAACCTGTGTGATTTTCAAAATAAAATGTCGATGTGAGTCTTAAAAAGGAGAGGAGGGAGCAGAATATGAAAGGGCTCCGTGTGAAAAAGACAGACGTGAAAAGGACCGAGCCTTTTTTGTGTGTTGACTTTTCTCCAGAGAAAGCCTTATATGCAAACCTCTCACCTGTTCTGCAAAGTGCCATCCCTGTACAGTGTCCATCACCTGTCCTCTCTGCTCTGCTTCACATGAACAATGAGTACTTCATCTTGTTTTTGATTCGTCAGTATTAGCATAGGTAGATGGCAGTTTGTTAGTTTACATACGTTTGTGCAATTTTCTGTATTTTTTGTTCCATGACAGTATTTTTTGTCAGTATTACTTTTTGTTTTTGTTGAATTTTCCAACACAAATTTCATTTTTTTTGTTTTTATTTGAGAATTTACCATTTTATTTATGTGACTCGTTTTATATTTCCTAATTTTATTTATTTCATACTGTAGTGTACAGTATTAGAGTTCCTCACAAATAGATATATTTTAGTAAAAATGATTCTGTCATTGACTATTGGAGCAAAACTATGAATAGAGCGCGTCTGTGGTATTTGGAAAAATTCAAGTGTTTTGTTTTTTGTTTTATTTCCTTTGAAACTACTGGAAATTCTAAATTTGGGGAACTTTTGATACGATGATTATTGTGAAAACACTGTATTTTTGAGAGTAAAAAAAATCCACTTTATTCATCCCATTGAAAAGGTGATGAAGGACTGATGATGACGATGAAAGAAATCCTACAATGTATGAAGTATTAGTATTGAATTTTTCATTTCTCTCAGAGATGACCATGCTCGAATAAATGTAGCCAAATTAAATTTTAATAAAACTGTGTTATTCTTCTTGTTATCTGTTTGATTCATTCACACACACACGATTCTTCATGTCACGAATATTTTTAGGAGATAGTAATCATTGGACCCAAGAAGCACTCTGATCTTTTACTTCAGTAAAGTGTGGAAAGGTTCAGCACAAAACCAGGACGGAAGCAGCAGGAGAGCGGGAAAACATTTCCCCAAAGAGCTGAGAGAGACAATCTGACAGAAATGAGAAATGAGAGGAAATGGGCCAGAATGCCATTTAGTGCATCCTGAAGACGGTGAGCAGGTGAGACGACAGGTGAGACAGCAGGTGAGATGACAGGTGAGACGACAGGTGAGACGACAGGTGAGACGGCAGGTGAGACGACAGGTGAGACGACAGGTGATGACACTGGCAGGGAGTAGCTGGATGTGAAATGACAGGAGACAGACATCATTAATAATATGAATATATCTCTAGAATTGAACAGCTCATCAATAATAATGACCATTTGATCCATAAACAGATCAATAAATAAGACACGATTTGTAAGAGGAGCAAGAAGTTTGATTTATCACTGATCAACACTAATCTAATACCAAATGCTAATACTGCTAACACTGATGCTACTACTGCTGCTACTGCTAATACTGATGCTACTGCTGCTACAGCTAATCCTGATGCTACTACTGCTAATGCTGCTACTGCTAATACTTCTAGTGCTAATACTTCTAGTGCTAATACCACACTCTCTGGAAATATTAGTAATAGTAACAAGACCAGCAGTCGAAGTATTAGCAATTGCAATAGTAGTCGCTACCTCTGCTGGTATGACTGCTGTTGCTGTGTGTTGCTGCTACTACAACTTTGACTACTGCTGCTAAAGAAATAAATAAGGTCTTACACACACACACACACACACACACACACACACACACACACACATCTATATCAGAATCAGAATCAGATATACTTTATTGATCCCAGGGGAAATTGTTTTTGTAACAGTGCTCCTTAAAAGAATAGAAGAAATAGAAGAGATGAAGAAGAAGAAGAGTATATATCTATTTATACCACAGTTAGTACCGACAAAGTAATTTGATTGGACAAGAGACATTCCATGAGTGCTGATACAGAGTACAACAGCACTGGGACTTCTTACTGACACGATCACTCTGCTGTGCAGGCGTTCTACTAACCGTTAATTAACGTTACATCAGCTGTTAACTATCTTAGATTGTGGCAAACTTTGCACCTCAAAGGTGGACATATTTCCACAAATAACATTTGATCTAAATTATGAATGGTCATCAGACTCAGAGGAGGATGAAGGGAAGGAAAGAGGCCTGGATACATCAGCGCAAACCAGGTGTGCTGATATGACATCAGCTGACCTCGACAACATAGAGAAGAGCAAAAATGAAGCCAACACTGTCAGGCAGACGACCTGGGCTCTGAACTGCCTTCAGACTTGGCTGAATCTCAAAAATATCCAGGTCAACTTTCAGTTAGTTAAGAAGACCGAGCTGAACACAGTGTTGAGGCAGTTTTATGGATCGATCCGGACAACTACAGGGGAGCTCTGCAGCATCAGCAGCTACCTTGGACCTCCGGTTAGCTGTTCATGGAACTTAATGCAGGACCCAGAGTTTATACCAGCTCACAATGTTTTCAAATGAGTCGTCAAAGAGATAAGAAGGGCAGGGAAGGACAAAACAACACACCACCCCCGATCTCACCTGAAGACCAGCGCATCTTAAAACATTCTGCGGAGCTGAGTCCAGAAAATCCGAAAGGCTCACTGAACAAGGTCTGGTATGATGTTCAGTTGCACTTTGGATGCAGGGGCAAAGAGCGGAATCGGGGTCTCAAAGCTGACTCATTCATCCTTAAATGTGACGACAATGGAGCAAAATGTTTCACCATGACGTTCAACGAAGAAACAAAAAACCATGCAGACCCACTGGAGAGAGACAGAGAAAACCGGAGGGGCGCTATGTACGAGGAACGAGGAAACGCGCTCTGCCCGCTAGGGTCGCTCGAAAAACACCTAAAGCAAATTCCACCTGATGCAAAGGCCCCGTGTCTGCAGCCGAGGAGGGTAACAGTGGCGACACACAGCTTCTGGTGTACCGCCGTTCCCCTGGGAGTAACCAGCTGTCACAGATGGTACCCTGGATGTGCACGGAGGCAGGGACACACACGTCCTACACCAACCACAGCCTGAGAGCCACTGCCATACAGAAACTGTGTGACGCGGGACCAGAGGCGATCGAGGGAGGTCATGGCAGTGAGCGGCCATGGGCGAGATGCTTTATATAAACGGACGCAAACTACAATGTCAGTTTTGATTCAAAGATAATGTGTCGCAGAACATAAAATACATATCTAAACAAAAACTTGTTTCACAGGTCTGAAAGTTGCTGGAGACCATTATGGAGAGCTGGAAACGATGGAGCGGCGTGCTGTCTGATCGAGCTGTTAACTCATCACAAACACACACCATGCCACCAAAACGTCTGTCAACACACTCTTATTTCAGTGGCTGCACAATAGATGGAAACATTCGGGTAAATGTAGATGATGCAGAGTAGTGGTAATGCGCACACACAGACTGGCAAACTCGTGTGTAGGAAGTGTTTATGTGTTGCCTGGCAACAGCCCTGTCTCCCTTCCAGTTGCGGAACTATTTGTGTTGGCAGAGCCAAATAAATGATTCAATAAACAAACAAAGCATAATCTCTTGTCGCTTATTACTGTTAATTAATAAAATGCGCTTGTAAAACTTTTGTATAAAAGCAATATCACACTCGAGGTCGTGCTATTGCACTGGTGATTATCTGCGCCTACGACCGAATCACACCAGTGCTGATATTCAGCACAACAGCACGACCTCTGCTGTGATACTGCTTAAATATATATAGACTCAAATATATATGTGTATGACAGTTTGATAAACAGTATGTTGTTCTTCAATGTTGTATTAATCCTTTTCAGATATATTCTTATATGTAATACATCCTTGATCAATAAGATCAATAAAACATTTTTTTTTTTTTTTTTTAAGAGAGGAAGAGGCGCCAAAAGGTGACGTGATGACGTGCTTGACTGTGCGTGTGTTGTCAGTTGGCGCCGGGCAGATGCAGTCGGAGGTGAGTGCTCGTTGAACCGTCATCGTGAGTGAAGTCAGGGCGGTTTTTGTCCTCCACTGAGGACACCGTTTATTGAGTTCTCTCCGGAAACAGCCGGTACGCTGCCCCGGGCCTCCAGGAGGCTCTTACCGGCTGGGAATGGGGAGACGTGGGTTGTTCTTAGCCGGGAAAGGAGAGCTAGTTAGCTGGTATCCGTTAGCCTATCGCAGCCAGTGAGCAGCAGGCTCCTGCTGTGTTTTGGCTAACAGAGCTAACAGCTAACGGAGCTAACAGCTATCAGAGCTAAACACAGCAGAGGAACACGAAGCGGCAAAAATACTGACCTGTAGCTGAATGTGAGACACCTGAAGCTGACAGTAAACACGTGCACTGAAGTACTTCAACCGAGTACAGTTGGCACTGAAATGTAACTGGCGTTTGGAGGTACAGACAGTTATAGACAGGACGTCTCATCGAGTCCTGTGCTGTGTCTGAATATCCTGATTACAAGTGAATTTAACCGTTAATCAGTTAAAGACAACGGAGAGAAAACTAAACGAAGAACAGAGTGAAGTCAGCCTTCTACTTCAAAACATGGTGGGACCGGGAGGTTTACTATTTTATTTAGCTTTATTTGATTCACTGAATTTATTAGGAACATGTTCCTGTTCTGCTCGGAATCCTCATACATGTGAAGATAAAACTGACATCAGTCAGTAACGGATGTTTCCATAATGAACCTTAATGATTAAAGCTACCTCCTTCCTAAGTTGGACCTGTAAATATGAATGAAAGTCTGTAAACTGATATTAAATGTTTTGTGTGTAATGTAAACTCAACAGATACTGAATTAGAAAGTGCAGTAAATACTGGAGTGACTGGGAAGTACTGAATGTCAGTGTGTGAGTAAATATTTATCTAGTACTGCATGTAAGCTCTTCAGTCTGGTACTCAGGTGAGTACCAGCAGGTAGTGGTTGGTGCTCGGCCCATACGTAACGTGATCCCATAAACACAGTCTTCCTCAGTTTGTTCAGCTTCCTGATGATGATGATGATGATGATGATGAGATGATGGTGGCTGCTGTGTTGCATCAGTTTGTGTGTCTGTGTCCTCTGCGGACGTCCTGTGTGACACTGACTGCTGTACTTCTATAGTATACTTTGTGTCTTCTGTGGAATAAATGCCGTTGAGACGTCTGATCCTGACTAACAGAATGAGTCTACGTTATGCAGCAGGTGACTCCTTCACACCTGAACCTGAAACTCATTCACTTTCCTGTTCGGAGCCAATGAATATCTGTTTTTCTGTCCTTTTTTTGTGGACAATTGTCTTGTTTGTTAGCATTAGCTTGTGGCACGTTGCTGTGCTCTTTTGTCATGTTGATCAGATAATAGATGACTGAATCTGTCCGTCTGTCTGTCTGTCTGCTGGATATGAATCACAGATCTTTCACCTTGTTTCATCGTTAGCTTGAAGCTACGACTCCTCGTGGAGTCTCTTCTCAGAGAAAAGTCTTTTCTTCTGCTCGTCCAGGTTGACGTTTCTTTGTCGGTGGTGGAATATTGGAGGAGCTGCTGACTTGATTTGTGGACATCTCTCAGTTACTTTCTTGAGTCAGATGTGTGGACAGGAAACACATGTAGACAAGAAATGTGTTGATGGCCAATGAAAGTTGTCGCCTTCTTCTTCTTCTGTTGTGTTTTATGGCGGTTGGCATCCATCAGTGTTGTGTTATTGGACCTGCTGGACTGTAACAGCTCCGCACTCCCAGCCTCCACCCAAAGTCAAGCTGTTCTGCACACAGAGCCAGTTCACCTGTCCGCTTCACACAGGTGTGTTCTGAAACCACTGACGTCACACATTTGTGGTTTTTGTCACACCTGTGTACCTGCTATGTTGACACCTGTATATGAAACACATAGAGGACATTATGGCAAAAGGTAAATTGGAGCAAAAAGCGGTGCCCAGGTAGCTCACCTGGAGGAAGGTGAGCCCCTTGTACTAATCCTGGGTTCAATACCAACCTGAAGCTCTCTGCTGCAGGTCTTCCTCTCTCTCTCCCTCCTTCCTGTCTCTCTTCAAACGCAGTAAACAGGCCAAAAAAAAAAAAAAAAAGATTTGGTAAGAAACAAAATGCAGTGAAATGAAAAATTGTCATGTTTTCACTGCAGTAAAAGTACACAGCAGGAAAGGATGCTTTTTCAGATTGAACTCTGGAATTTTGCTCCACTGTATGTCAGGGGGAAATACTGCGTGTAATACTGCAGTATCTGGATATGACCTTTCCATTCAGAACGAGATCACAGAATATGACTCAGGTTTTAAAGTGAAACTCCACAATATGAAGCAGATTTGTGAACTTTTTATGGCCTCGTCTCAAGTGTGAGAAATTCATGTGGTCACAGCAGTGAAGACGTTTATATACCAATAAATCAGCAGCATGTTAACTTGCAGTCACAGTAGTTTTCTGTGTTCTGTGATGTGAAGCCCTTTGTATGACGAGTAGGGAAAATGACCCTGATCTGCCAAAAAGTGATCAAATACATGAATGCAATAAACGCATTTATTAATCAATGACATGATTGACAGAAAATTAATGATGATGAATCAGTAGAACACAGGCGTTCTGTGGATGCACTGTGATTGTTCCCACATCAGAGTAAATGTAGCTCCAGGACCGCTGGACGTCCTGCGCTCCACCCGTTAGCATGGGTCAGCACAGAGGAGCCCCTCACGGCCCACAGCACCTCTGAACTGTGAGCAATGCCGGGCCTCAGTCACATGACAGGAAGGATGTAAAGCGCTTCATCTGGATCAATCACTGCGTTTACATGCAGTCAATATTCGGGTTATGGTCAATATTCCGGTTTCTGAAACATTTGGAATAACCTGTTTCCATGCGTGAGCAAACAGGGTTATTCCTGCATACATGGTAATTGTAATCAATTGGGATATCCCGATCAAAACAGCGACGCACAGACAACGTGCCGACGCACAGACAACGTGCCGACGCACAGACAACGTGCCGACGCGCGGAGAACGTGTCGACGCGCGGAGAACGTCATGATGCAATGCGCGTCATTTCAGCTTGGTAACTTTTCGCTCACCTTCTTGTGTATCTCTCTATCCTGGTACTTTCTACCGTCTACAAAAGACGTGATATTCATGTCTTTCACCACACTGAAGAGGTGACTTGGCTCCTCCTCGCTCCAAAGTGTGGTGTCCTCCGCTTCGCCATGTTTTCAACAAGTAGTTCCTGCACTCGAAAGACCAAGATTCCTTGCGAATAGAACATGTGCAGAACACAAATTAATGTTCCGTTCGATGGAGATATTCCGATAGGTGTATACATGACCAGATATTCGGGTTAGAAAAGGAGTAACCCAGGGGTCATATTCGGGTTTTTAAAAACTGGAATCTGAGCATATTCTGGTTATTCAAGGTGTTTATATGGCCGTGCGCAACCGGGTTATTGCTGATATTCCAGTTATGAAAGGGTTTCTGACTGCATGTAAACGTAGTAAATGTCTGTAAACACTGTGTAGAACTCAATGAATAGACTTAGACAGAGACTTTATTAATCAAGGTTTGGGAAATTCTTTTGTTGCAGCAGCAGGTTAAACAATACACATAAACATAGAATAAAATTAAGAGAAAATCGTTCTTAAACATTACAACTGAGTATAAAAACATAGAATAGCAGCAATTCTGAGAATATAATGAAGTATGTAAAATATAACGAAGTATGTAAAATATAACGAAGTATGTAAAATATATAAACTATAACTGTAAAATATATAAATTACAACAAAGTATGTAAAATATGTAAAATCTAATGAAGTATGTAAAATATATAAACTATAACTAAAATATATAAATTATAACAAAGCATGTAAAATCTATAAAATATAAATATGTAAAATACAACAAAGTATGTAAAATATGTAAAATCTAATGAAGTATGTAAAATATATAAACTATAACTAAAATATATAAATTATAACAAAGCATGTAAAATCTATAAAATATAAATATGTAAAATACAACAAAGTATGTAAAATATGTAAAATCTAACTAAGTGTCTAAACAAATATTAACATCAGTTCTTAAAGAGAGAGACAGAGCTATAAAGTATATACCAGAAAAAAAATGTGCAAGTTGCAGATGAATAAATGTAAACAATAACCAATATACCAATGTACTGCAGTGATACTGCACGTACTGCATGATACCTCTGGTGTGAAACCAAACTGAGCGTCTGTTTGTCTGATGAGGGTCAGCAGTGAACTGATCCAGACTGGTCGATGCTTTAAATATGTCAGAATATCACAGTGAAGTGAAGATCCTCAACTTTTTCAGGGTCCACGTACATGAATGACATGATTCATCCAGAAAATCACAGATGAGTCAGAGGAACGATCTTCGTTTGCTCCACTCATTTATGTCACAAATACATGAAACACGAGAATAAAACCGAGAATAGTTCAAATGTTTGTCCGACCAGCGGTCCAGAAACCAAAGAGTTCACGTCTGCTGTGAGGGAAAACAGAAAAGCTGACACGAGTGCACATTTGAGAGGACGGAATGAGTGATTTTTAGGATTTCCACCTTAAGAACAGAGTTATTGCAGATATCAACTGACAAATTTCTGAGTGAAATGTCATTAGTTGAAATCAGCTCAAACACACAGTGTGTACTCGTGTAGTACCTGTATGTATCTGACAGTGAATGAGAGCAGCTGCGTTTTCAGACCTCGTTCGGTCCCTCCGTCCTCAGATTACCTCGTCTGTGTAATTACAGAGTGATTGATGATTAACTCTCTAAGCTGTGAACTACGACTGCTTCAATTAACAGAAGAAAGTCACGTCTCGCTCTCATTAATCCTCCAATGTGAGATCAGAGCTGCTCACAGTCACATGTCCCCGTTGGACTGGAGGACTGTCTCTGTTACAGTACGAGATCAGGATCCATCAGCGGATCCATCGATTGATAAGAAAACAATCGCAGACCTTAGACTGTATTCACGCGATGGCCATTTTCCTCTGACGTCACGCTCAGGGTGGGAAGCTGGGACGTTGTGTTGTTTAAACGTAGAGTCTGACGAGTTGTTATCAGTCCGCCGCTTCTCCATTGATCAGCAGCTGAAAAGACGCGGATGGTAAACAGGAGACATTGGACCATATTTCAAGGAACAACAACATATTTGATAACCTGTTAGCTACGATCAGGCAACAGCTAACATTAGCATTCAACCACTTCCTAGCTAACATCACCGTTTGATGGCGTCACACAATCCGATTGGAAAGATGTAAATGAATTCAGAAAAAGCCACGAACATCTTCACTGCTTTGACCGTCGTGTCCTGGAAGGTTTCAGCGTCTCTCACGTCTTATTGTGCACTTGACAAATGGAGACATCAGTCTTTGAGACGAGCTGCAGTGTAACCATCAGCATGTTAACATGCTAACATTGGCTTGTTAGCGTACTAAAAAGCATGGTTAGGGGAGCTGTAGCTCAGGAGGTACAGCGGTCGTCTGCCATCAGAAGATCGGTGGTTCGATCCCCCGGCCTCGGCAGTCCACATGTCCAAGTATCCTTGGGCAAGATACTGAACCCCAAAACTGCCCCTGATGCTGCGCCATCGGTGCGTGAATTCATATGTACGTCGCTTTGGATAAAAGCATTCAAATGACTGTAATTGTAATTGTACCTGGTTATAGTTACTCATTGAAGGTCTTCGTTACGTGAACGCATGCTAAATGTCAGTTACACATTAAATGCCATGATTTCATGATAAGAGATTTCATGACCGTCTGTCCAGCAGCTGTTGACGTCCGTCTGGAACAAAGTGCTTGACTGAGGGACGTCCTCAGTGCGACGCTGCTAACATGGCTAAAGGTCATCATGTCACTTTTTTCTGAGTGAAAAGTGAAAAACACGACCTGTTTTTTCTTTCGTGTAAATATTGTCTGAAGTGATGTGAAAGTGCACTTTTCCAGACATGTCGGGAAAACCCTGAACACGGTGACTTTAAGGCGTCTTTAACGTGGAGGTGAAGGCCGCCGCCGCGGCGCCCCGATGTCATCAGGACGAGGCCGTGAAGTGGCAGCAGCAGAAAAACATTTCCAGGCTTTAGTTTCCAGCGTCACTGTGCTGCTGACTCACGGCCTCAGCGGCCGTTTACCCCTCGCCGGCTGCTGGGGGGATTCCCTGCCAGGGGGAAATCGATGACATTAACCCTTTGTTTCGTGGGTGTCGGCAGCCTTCCATGTTTGAAGCAGTGGGCGAGGAAAGGTGTCTAGGTGAGATGAGTCTTGTGGAATCCCCCGCCGTGGTTGACAGGGACTCTTTGTGTTTAAGGTGGAATGATCGATTTCACGTTGACTGACAGACTTCCAGTCAGGCTGACGCTCGCTGTCACGCTTCTGTTTCCTTTGTTTCCTCATTCCCTCGTTAATCTTCACGTCTTTTCCTTTCACATTACTTCATCTGTTGACATTTCAGATTTTCCAGTGTCGTCATCATCATCATCATCATCATCATCATCAGTATTATCATTATTATTACTGTTATGCTGTTCTTATTATTGAACAACCTTTATTGACCCAGTTTTTGTGTTTGCTTGTGACTCTTTGGTGTCGCTGTCTGTTATCAGCTCAATTTGATCATTTTGTCTCTTTTTATTTCTCTTTCTTCTTTCTCAGTTTTTATCGTTCCATTTGTTGATCATTTTCAAGTTACGTTTCCACTCTTGTGCCTCTTCATGAGTGAGACTTAAAAATCTAATGTTAGATATTAAATAAAAACGTCATGAGTCGACTTAAACAGTTCCATTGGACAGCTTTGATTATTTTATTATTGTCATTGTGCTGCGTTTGCTGTTATTTTCCCTTTTGTCAGGTTTCACTTTCAAATTTCTCAACAGTTTTTAATGATACATAAATATACATACACACACACACATATATATATCATTTTTTTGTTTTCATTTTTCATCTTTTTTTTGCTGTTAATCATCATAAATGTTTTTCCTGATAATTAACAAAAAAAAACTGAAGCTGATCATAAAATGAATCTTAAAGTTTTATTGAAGTTTTGTCATTTTTTTCCGTCTGCTGGTTTCCAGGCTCTGGCCCCTCGAGGGGTCCCCTGATGATTGAAGAGAAAAGTGATGACATTATTTTTTTCTGATTTTTCTCGACCTTCGCCTCGCTCTCGGACTCTTTGAGCTGTCCAGCCTCTAAAAATGGTGAAAGTGAAACGACGTGAGAAGGAAGGATAAGTGATGTGGTCCACGCTGAGGCCTGAGCCTGAAACCGGTCCACATTTCTTCATTTTAAAGACCAAAAGGTCAAAACCACGGAGTTAATCAGCGTCCGTCCTTCTCCCCGTCTGACACGTTCACATTTTCATTTTTCACATTATTTTGGCAGCATTCAGGAAATAGATTGGGCCATTTGAGCACAATGGGCAACATTATGCTTCTGTTTCCAATCAGATTTTTATTTTTGACACATTTGCATTGAACCTGTGGTGGAGGGCTGAGCGGTATCAGGCAGAGAAGAAAGGCCTCATTTCCTTCTCCTGATATGAGTGGTGTTACAGCGCTGCAGGAGCAGATATTGACTGATGAGCAGTCTGTGGGCGAGCGCTGAGTGCTGCAGCTACATTAGCTCCCATTGTGGGCAGCTAAATGGAGGGCGGACTGGAAATGACTGGGAGGGAATTCAGAGGAAGGACAGAAAGCTCGGGGACTGGAAGACGTCCACTTCCTGTTAAACCTCCTCGCATCATAATGGACTCGCAGCTTCTCTATCAGGACACATTGTGCTGCAAATAGACAGATATTATGATTTATTGTGGTTTGCTGCTGCAAAGTTAACTTTCTGCAGCGTCAACAATAGTTTTCCATTTACTGATGCTGAGGAAGATCCGCTCTTCATCACGTCAGCGCCTCCGTCAGGCTGCTGCACAGTTTACACTGAATGACACATCTGTCTCTTTGCATAGTGGAAAAGACATTTCCATCCAGCCATTAGTAATGACGTACAGTACACAAAGGAATGACGGCGTACATCACCGTGTGGACGTGGACGGCGACGTGCCCGTTGAGAGGTCCTGGTCTCAGGATCGAGAACCGTTGGTTTAGATTAAAGAACGTCTTTCAGTCTACCCTGAGGTCCTCATGTCTTATTTTGTCTGACCAGCAGCTCGAAACACAAAGAGATTCAGTTTTGTGTATGAATGAAACTGGAATGAGTGAATTTAAAAACTTTGACCGTTATTTGATTGTCAGACAGTTTCTGATTAATCAGGTCCGACCACTTAATACCACACTTAATAACTGAGTGGAAGTTCCAGAGAAGTCGGTTTGAGCTCACCGTAGACTCCATCCAGTCCACCATTAAAGCCAAATCCCCTCAGAGTCCGTCAGGACCTTCACGGCACCGAATGATCCTTCGAACTGTTCATTGATCCTGAGCGACAGTCAACATGAATATCACATTGATATGACTGATGCTGATGCATCGAACAGGCAGAACGTGGACCAGAGAGACGTTTCTGTGGCAGCATCACCGCTGTCGAGGACCAGGATCCTGGTTCATGAGTCCAGCTCAGGCCTCAGTCTGAAGGCCAGAGTCTGTTCAGGAGGATTTAAAGGTTTAATGTCAGACTGTTTGATCAGCGTTAGATTTCGGGTGTGTTCTTGTTCAGTTTGTCCGGCTTGACTTGTTGTTTTTGTTGTTGTTGTTTTATATGTTGTCTGTTGTGATCCGTCACTGGACACGTTTATCCAAGCGACTTAATCCTCTGGGGATTAAGAAAGTTATTTAATCCAAAAACAAGAACAGTCAACCCTTAAAACTGATGAACGCAGTCCTGATTCCAGAAGAGTCTGGACTCTGTGAAACACATGAAACCTGGATTCAGTCTTTTACAGACAAACTGTTTCATGACAGCAGGTTTCTCAAGCCTTCTGGTCTTTCGTTGGACCGATGTGTTTGAAGCTTGTTGCCGCATCATATTCACATCAGTGAAGCTGGTGAGGTGGAACATTAAATATGCTGAGCACATTTTGTCTCCATACTGACTTTCTGACAGTTGATGGAGTTGTCATCGATCTGATTGGTGCTCTGATTGTCAGAAAAAGAAGCCTCATCGTAGATGGGTTGATAATTTCATGTCGTTGTTCTGCGTCTGTTTGTTCAGATGTGACTTGACTTCTTTCAGCAGAGAGAAGTTTGATTTCCTGTGTTTCTCCTCGAGTTTTTCACGTTTAGTCATCCTGAGTTTTACTTTGTTGCTGTGACACAAATGCCAACAACAGGATGTGGACACGTTTTGAATATCGATCTGTCAAACGCTGCTGCAGCTGATGATGATCTGTGTTATTGATATTTATATCAAGTGGGGATTTTCAGACAGTCAAAATTCACACGGTGAATCAGTGAATTTGTAGTGTTTTTGCTAAAAAATATCCTGAAAATGAACATTTTTTCAGATTGGTTGGTCAGAGTTAGTTATTGTCGTCTTGTTTTCTGCCACATTATTATGACACTAAGATCGTTTACATACAAAATCACTTTCTATATTGTTCAGTATGTTAAATGCTCCAAATGTACACTGATCACTCACATATAACAAGGAAGCAATCAGTTGTTCATAAAACAACAATACCGCTAAAGTTAAGTGACATATCATTTTTCAGAACCAACAGAGTCCTTTCCAAAAACCAAACCCTGAAAAACAGGAAAATCAAGAGAACAGGGAAATGTTTCAATCTCAAACCGCCATCCTCGATCAGCTCTCATTCTTACAGCTAATCGATCCGATCAATAATCCCGTCTGTGTCATCTGCGGCAGAGCTCTCAGGCTGCCAGCGTCCTGCTGGTGGAGGCGTTTCACGGCGGCTCTCACAAGCAGCTGATCGACCTGCTGAGAGACAACATCGACCGCTGCGCCGTCTTCACGCTGCCCGCCAAGAAATGGCACTGGAGGGCGAGAACGGCGGCACTGCACTTCAGCCAGACCATCCCCACCTGCCCGTCATACAGGTGAGTTGTTTAAGCAGAGTCTTCAGTCATGCTAGCAGCTCGCTGAGACTCTGTTTTGGCACAGCAGTGTTTTAATTAAATGTAACTATCAGCATGCTAACATGCTCACAATATTAAGAAATCTAGATTTTACCAGGTTCACCATCTTGTATTAGTCTGTTAGCATGCTAACATTTGCTAATTTTCAGTAAACACACTGCAGCCGAGGTGAACGTGACTGTCATTAGTTCTTCAGGTATTTGGTCACAAACATAAGTGTTGGACACATCAAAACCTGATGATGGCGCTAGAGCGAAAGTCAGAGGATCATTAATGGTGTCAGTTGATCCTGAGGGGGAGCTGAATGTCAGAACCACATTTCATCAGTTCGTCTGGTGAAGAATGTATCTGAGGGTCATGTATCAGAAAAATGACTCTAATCAAGCCAAACATTAGCACATTAATGTGTAATGTTAACATGTTAGCATGCTGAGAAGGAAACATGGTAAATGTTTTAGAATTATGTTAGATGTAGCATATTAAACACCATGCTAAGGCAAGCATGCTAAAAAGGTAAGAATGCTAAATGTTATCATTATCAAACGTTCCACATACATGCTGACTAGCTTGAGATGTAAGATGGCAAATGTTACATATATATAGCATATGTTATACAACATATACAACAATGATTATACAACATATGTTGCTAAATGTCTAAATGATACTTAATGTTGTGCTGCTGTTGGCTTATTAGCACGCTGACGTTAGTTTGTCAGCTTGCTGTTTTTGCTGTTGGGTTGAGCTCGTGTGAGCTGTGGTATCTTTCTGTTTCAGTGAGAAAACACTGATGTCTTTAGAGTTATCAGAGGTGGTTTGACTCGGTGAGTTTAAATCAGATGATTCCTCTGTGCGTCCACATGGACTCACTCGGGAACTCCTGCAGGTCTGAACCGCTAAGTCTGAAGTCCACAGGGAGGCCGTCGCTCTGTTCTCGGCAGTGAAGGGAGTAAAAATAGACAGGACTCATCTGCTTTGAGTCAGAGTGATTCCTGTTCCACTTTTCTATCCAGGGGCCTGAAGAAAGACCCGAGCAGGTCCAGGAAATTAGCCTAATCCTGGTCTGTGAGGACAGCAGTGATCAACGATGGTTCGCTCATGGAGAAGCCACATCAAAGCTGCTGGGGGAGGTCCAGAGCTTCAAAGACGCACAGGTGGTTCAGATGAAGTGGTTCATGGAACAGCATCAGAGGGATGGGGGGGCAGCACTGCAGGATCACCCACAGGGGAAGACCTTGTTCTGATGGTCCACATCCTCATCTGAACTGAGCTTTCAGAACTGTTATTTCTGTCCTGTTGACCAATTTGTCCCAAATTAAGTCCCACGTCAAGCCCACCTCCCAAGTCTTATAAGTCCGTCCCAAGTGGAAACAGACAAATCCCCCGTCAAGTCCTGTGTCAAGACTGACTCGTGTTGAGTCGTTTAAGTCGTGTTGTACGTCAGTTTACGTGTCGCAATGAATTAATGTTTCATCTTTGGCCTTTGGGAAGATATCAAGTCCTTTGAAGTCATCAGGCTGAAGTGACATCAGGAGTCAGATCAGTTCAGAGGCCGAGCACTCAGACTGCACAGAGGAGGATTTTCATGAAGTGTTGTGACCTGCCTCCTGCTCTCCAGAGGAGGAACCCCTCACATGTTTAAGGACTCCATGTCTTTCCTGGAGCTCCAGCTTCAGGGCACACGGCCCTGGTCAGGATGCTCGTACCTGGAATGATCAGTCTGATCAGAGGGCTTCTTTTCAATCATCTCTCTGGACCTTCATGTTGACTCCAGATGTGGTTCTGAGGAGGTTTCTGACACCAGGTTTTTGGCTGTCTTTGTTTAATTTTCCTTCCATCAACTTCATATTTCTGTACATGTTTTTCTCTCCAGAGTCCTCTTCACCTCTTCGGTCCTGAACCTGTGTGAGCTGGTGGCTCTCAGACCAGATCTGGCCAGTCTGAAGAAGGTTCTGTACTTCCACGAGAACCAGCTGGTTTATCCGGTCCGCAAAGACCAGGAGAGAGATTTCCAGTATGGATATAACCAGGTCCTCTCATGGTAAACACAGTCCTTCTTTCTATGGGACAAAGTCATTGTAATGATAATTAAGATTTTTGGCATTAGTGAGTCCTTTTTATCGGCTATGAAGTCCTGGATCAAGTCCAACATGTCAACACCGGTTAGTACCAGGTCAAGTCTTAAGTCCCACATCAAGACCAGTAAGTCACAAGTTTGCTTGTTTTAATGTCCAGAACCCAAATATGTCCAGTTTTCTGTCGTCAGACCTTAAACAAACAATGACGTAAACAACATTGAACATTAAATAGTATTTTTCTGTCGATCGCTCAGTTAAAGGACTTATTGTCATGGTGATGGACTTTCTGTTTCCAGTCACCACAGTTATTTAAGACTTTGTGGAAACGTCGCTGCTGACATGTCGATCAGTTAGTCACTAAAACACACTGAGGTTTGATCGTAGACAGTAAAAAGTGACGAGTGTGATTCATAGTTCATGAGCAGCGACTGAAAGATAAAACCCTGAACGATGTGGTGTTACTGATGACTGAGCTGCAGACCTCCACGTCACTTAAAGTTAACTTCAATTCTAATCAGTGTGATAATGAAATAAAATGAAAGCTAGAATCAAAAATGAAAAGCTGGACGCAGCGTTACGTCACTGTTCGTCTGCTGGATCCTCTCAGCTGCAACAGTTTGTCTCAAAGAGCATGTCAGGCTGCACATGATTGGTTAATGAGCTGCAGTGACACGATTGGTTAATGAGCTGCTGTGACATGATTGGTTAATGAGCTGCTGTGACATGGTGCTTGGTGTGTCATTGAAGTGGTCTCGTTGTCATTAATCAGCTGTCGAACAGTGAAGAGAAAACTGATTGTTGTTGATCTGCAGGGCAGCTCGTCAATAAGTGGCGTCTCTCCATCTCCTCTAATGTCGTTACAGCAGCATTAAATAACTGATCATTAAGAGGCCTCTGATTGGATCAAAGCCAGATTACTTCACTCATTTCAATTAAAATGCAGCATAAAGCTTCAGGATGAAGCCGAACCCTCGGCTGCAAATCCAAGCTCCATTTAGAGAACTGCAGTTTTTACATCAGTGGGTCTGCTGTCCCCGTCAGGACAGTGTCTTCATTTGTTATTATTCTGTCCTGTAATGTCTATCAGAGACACGAGGACTGATAGTAAAAGATTATCAAGACTGTTTGCTTTTGCTACAAATATAAATAAAGAATAAATATCATTAGCAGACATTTGAAACCTCCAGATATCGACAGAAGTATCAGGCTCAAAGTCAAATATTGATCAGGCTGCTCTGCTTATTGGTATCAATACTCACCACTGATCATTCTGTGTCCTTTCTTAGTCTTCATGTGAGCAATGTTTTAAACAGAAAATCAGCTGATTCAGTCCTCACTGACGTTTGTCCTCACGTTTGGCCAACGTGGACTTTTCCCTGTTGACCAACAGCAAACGGGTCCAAAGTGGACAAAACTGTTGTTGCTAATTAGAAATGTCCCATCCAGCTTCACTGAAGGTCCTGTAAACCTGGTTCACCACAGGGACCTGGTTCACACACAGTGAGGACACCACACTGGTTCAGGCTGCTCATGATTAGCACTGATTTCATCTGACGATTTCAGTTTCTCAAATTATTGTTTAATTTCCAAAATGTGAAAAAATGTCCTTGATGTCCAGACGACATTCAGTTTACTGTGATGTCAGACAGAGAAAAACAGAAAATCCTCATGTTTGAAGAAAAGGGACCAGTGAGATTTTTTTTGGTCAGTTCACTAATTGCTCCTCTACAAATACTTCTTTCTTTCTTCAATATACTGTGTTAACTTTTTGTACCATCTGTGCCTCATGTACAATTAGCAAATGTACTGTACTGTTGGCTAAAGTACTGTTCTGTTAGCTAACTTACCCTTAGCTAACATATTGCACCCTTAGCTAACATATTGTACCCTTAGCTAACGTATTGCACTCTTAGCTAACGTATTGCACTCTTATCTAACGTATTGCACCCTTAGCTAACATATTGCACCCTTAGCTAACATATTGTACCCTTAGCTAACGTATTGCACTCTTAGCTAACGTATTGCACCCTTAGCTAACATATTGTACCCTTAGCTAACGTATTGCACTCTTAGCTAACGTATTGCACCCTTAGCTAACATATTGTACCCTTAGCTAACATATTGCACCCTTAGCTAACGTATTGCACCCTTAGCTAACGTATTGCACCCTTAGCTAACATATTGTACCCTTAGCTAACGTATTGCACTCTTAGCTAACGTATTGCACTCTTAGCTAACGTATTGCACTCTTATCTAACATATTACACTCTTAGCTAACGTATTGCACTCTTAGCTAACGTATTGCACTCTTAGCTAACATACTGTTGCGTTAGCAAAGCTTTGTGGTCATGACGCACATGGAAACATCACAGATTGAAGTGGTTTTGTGCTGAAGATGAAAACGTGCTGTGACCGCGAACCTGCAGACTGAACTGATCACACAGGGATTGTTAACCACCTCAGAGATTCACTGCTGAGTTATACTTTAAATGTGAGTGTCTATCAGATATTTTCCGTCTGTGTGTTGGCAGCCTGGTGTCGGACGTGGTGGTGTTTAATTCCGTCTTCAACATGGACTCCTTCCTGTCCTCCATCTCCTCCTTTATGAAGAAGATCCCAGACCACAGACCCAGAGACCTGGACCTGCTGATCCGACCTAAGTGTGTGGTCCTGCACTACCCGGTCCAGTTCCCCGATGTCACCAGGTCAGTGTTGAAGAGTTGAATCTGCAGACAGGTGTTGGATTACACAGGAGCAGACTTTAATGAGGATGTAGTACTGAACTCTGAACAGTTTAGAGACGACTGGAGGAGGCCGCTCTGTTTCCAGGGAGTCATCAGTTTGATCTCATCGTCAGCACAGTCCGTTGATTCACGAGCAAAGGTCAGATGACGACAAACTGATCTGGGTGCTGCTGTGTGCTGCTTTAATGGAGACACCTGAAGCTCCTGAAAAACTGAAGCTGTTCAATACTGACCTTCATCCCTCTAACCAATCATATCAGCTCTGATGATAATAATGCAAAGCAGTTGTACTCAGCACAAAGTGCAGATTAAAACATTTCAGGAGAGAATGAGCAAATAAGATCAGATGATTCACATAATACAAAAATAAAATAAAGGATGACAGATGAAAACAGTAGCAACAAAACCAACAAGACATTTTGGAAATCAAATGGTTTTGTTTTTGAAGAGTGATTTCAATCATGTGACTGATCGTGCAGTAAGATCTGACTCACTGTTTATGGTTAGCGTGTATGCTAACGTTTACCCTATATAACATTTAGCATGCTATATTCCCTGAATGCTAATATTAGCATGCTAGCTTGTCAGCATGCAAACTATCAAACTCAAACACGTATACCCCCGACCCCCCAGGAAGCTTTGAGGCTGTTTTAATCTTCTAATGCTAGCATGCTCACTGTATTAGTTTAGCATGCTAGCATTAGCTAATTAGCATTAAGCACAGAGTCCAGCTTAGGCTGAACGTGTCCCGGGTTCGAATCTCGCTGCGGGCACCGGGTGTGTCCTCCACCATGCCTTCGGTGCCTGCTGCTCGAGGAGGGCCTTTCTGTGTGGAGTTTGCTTGTTCTCCCCGTGTTCACCTCCGTAAAAATATACCCCCACTAAAAACATGCAAGAAGATCACCACCTGACCAATGGTGACGCCGAAGAATGGGTCCCCGGGCGCCGGTCTGGCTGCCCACCGCTCCTGGTCTGCCGCGGAGGAGGGACGACCAGGCGGAAGTCAAATTTCACCTCCGTGTGCCGTGCTCGCATGTGTGTGTGACAAATAAAGGTCTTCTTCTTCTGCAGTATTTGCTCATAGAGTGTTGGACACATTAACATCAATAAAGTTATTTCAGTTCATTCTGGGGGGAACGTCTGAGCTACATTTATCACAATCGTCCAACAGCTGCTGAGACGTTTCAGTCTGAACGGAGTGATGGACTCTCGTCCTTAGAGTTAGTTTATGGAAAGAAAGATGTCTTTGATGGTTTCAGTCTTGTCTTTGGAGAGACTGTGTGTCGTCAGCACTTCCTTCATTAGCAGTCAGCGGACACGTGTGTGGATAGAATATTTAAAGTGTGTGTTTGCCAGTGATGCTGAGCTGCAGGATGACTCGGCCTCTCGCCTCCAGTGCTTCTCAGCTCATTTTCAGATGCTAATGTGTCTGATCCAAAGCAAACTCACAGAGTGTAAGTAAGCGATGATATGCATGGCCGACAATCCCCCCCACACGCCCGCGGCCCCTCCACCAAACACTGTGAGTCCGGCTCTTACATTCCTCTGCAGAGGTATTAAAGGGTGGTGTTGTATGGAGGAGGATTCATGGTGAGAAATCTCACCAAACCAAAACTCTTTATTCCAGCTTGGTTTTGGTTTTCAGGATCGATTAATGTTGCTGATTATTCAGTGACTCATTTAGTCTGTAGAGCACCAGAGATGAATGGAAAATGAATTTCCCTCCAGTCAAACGCTTTGTTGACAGATTAAAAACAGCGCTACTTAATAATACTGAAATGTTCCTTATAAATATCTGATTTTAATATATTTTATCTGCAAGTTTCAATGAAATGGGAACGCTTGCATGTAGCACGTGCTGTTCCAGCGAGTCTGCACGGCTGGCTGAGCTGCACCTGAAGGTCGTCTAGGTGGAACGTCCAACTGCCGCCACATCAGCAATACTTGTCAGAGCCAAAAGACCGCTGTCAGCATCCAGCTGGAGCAGGTGGGCGGCACGCGGCATGCCGGACGGCACAGCATCACTCAGGGCTTTGAGTGGGGAGTCGAGTCCTCATCGATCCACTGTGCTGCCAAACTGGCGAAGGTGAAGGCCGAAACGTCCTGAAACAGGCCGATTTCAGTTTCTGTGATGTGTCGACGGCTCGAATCTCAGAGCTCGGGTACACCGAGAAGACGGCCACACCCTGTTTGATCTGCAGCTGCTCATGGACGTACTGGATCAGAGCTGCTGTTGCTCTGCCTGTGGCTCTCTGGACATTGTCTCTGTTTCCTGTTGCTAGCATTAGCAAACTGCTTGAACCCTGAGTTGTGTTGGTTTTTTAGATGTTTCATCAAATCGCTTGTTAAAGTTTACGGTCTGCTCTCCTGCTGACACTGGTCCTCCCTCCACCTAACCAACTGTCTGTGGCCCTCAAACCGAAACTCAAGCTGCCGTTGTTTCTCATTCTCAGATGGACAGTTCAGCTGTTTTCAGTTGTTGCTGATTTCAGCACTTAACAAGTCAAACTGACAAAGGCTTAAAGTTAAAACTGAAATTTCATAAAGCTTGAGCTTACGTCACCTACCTGTGTTCCACACCTCAGCTCCTTTCAGTGCTGAGACTGAAGCTGACGCTTCAACTCCCTGAAGCGGCTCACCTTACACGTGAAGTCCCACGCAGACATTTGCATTCAGAAATGTATGTTTTAACACTTTCTAACTTGTCTTTGCACCTGTGATTTTCAGTGCAAATAAGCACCCTTCAGTTTTCTTCAGCCTTTTCTGGGTTTTCCTTCAAAACGAACCGCTGTGTCGAAGAAAATGCTCCTCGGGCTCAAATTCAAGTGTAGTTTGCGGATCAATTAGTCCTGTAGTGTCAGATTGAGGTGGATTCATGGTGAAGAAAAAACTCTGCCGGTCCAAAAGAAGACAACAAAAGCAAACAAAAAAGGGTCTTTTGTGAAGGGAGTCTGGTGAGTCTGAATGCACTGAGGCCTCTTTGTGGTCAGCGTGTTTGTGGTATCCATCTATCAATCGGCCTTTGAGTGGTGGACTTTTGTAATTTAATAGTGATTGACCCGAGCCGGCAGAAACCTGCGGTGGGACACAAAGACATCACATCCATCACAGCCGAGGACCCTGACGTCTCTCTGAGGATTGTCGGGGTGAAATCAGATCAATGTGGACTCCACGTTACCAGCAGGTGTCTGAGTCCCGAGGACCTTTTGTTCCTGTCCGTTCAGACCAGTTTGACGTCGGTCTTCGTGCAGCTGTCAGGGGTCTGCTGCTCGTCAGGTGTTCAGCCGGAGGATCTGATTAATCCTCATCATGGTTTTGTTGCGGCAGCAAAATATTTGCTCTAAAGAAACTCACTCCCTCAACACCAGAGTCTGTCAGTACACCAGGGAAACTCAGGACCGTTGGATTCCTAGTAAGTGAGACCTGATCTGGGACCTGTTTGAAAGGCTGATTTTTTAAACCAGTTAACCACATTTACACCTGGGACTGAAGTGCCGTCTGCTGTGTGTGTGTGTGTGTGTGTGTGTGTGTGTGTGTGTGTGTGTGTGTGTGTGTGTGTGTGTGAGAGAGAGATTGTTTGGATGATGATGTCACAGTAAGCGCAGGTACAGGTGTGTTGGATGAAACAGGTGATTTGACTGGTTTTCCTTTGAAGTGCGGTGTGACTAATGACACCTGAGTGCGTCTGTTTGACTCCGTCCTTTAGTCACATGACAGCAGCTCAGCTGGAAACATGTGAAGATACTTTCAGTAATTGATCAGTAAATATGAGCGTGAGCCGACCAGCCTTTGATCTCATGACCGGACTGTTTGTTCTGGAACGCTCTTCTCTCTTTCTGGTTCTAATGGATTCATGTTGGTTTGTTGTTGATCAGCTGAGAGAAGCGACTTCTTTCAGACATCAGTAACGAGCAAAGTGCTGCTGACGACCGCGGCCTCGGTGTCCTCCATCAGTCACTGCTGATTGGTCAGAGCACAATAACCCTCCAATCAGACCGCAGGTCACAGTCTGCTGCTCGGGATCAGTGTTGTATTTGTTGTCCCAGCTGAACCTGCATGTGACCCCAGCAGGTTTTACATTTGTTGTTTTGGAGCCGCTTCTTCTCTAGACTGAGAATAATCCTGATGTCACACTTTTCCCTCCATACGAACGCAACATCAAACCACCAGAAAACAGCACCACAAAGTGGATTTGACTCTGAGATCCTGGGTCTTGCCCTCGGTCAGGACCCCCCTCAGGTCATGGGACCGTCAGCGGGCGAACACTGGACTCTGGCAGCGATTGGTTTTGACTACCAGCTCTCCCATAAAGTCTCTAATGTGGATCTTAATGTGCCGTAATGACTGGCCGAACGTCCTCCGGTCTGCTGATGAGATGGTTTTAAAGCGACAGGGACCTTCGGCGTGAGCCGGCTGATCCCAGGACAGCTTCAGGCCCGGGGGCTCGGAGCTGGATCGGACTCCTCGTCCTTCAGCGTGGAGTGCGAGGAGCCGTCAGATGAAAGCCGACGTGGTGTTGAGCCTGAAGCCGGCAGACATTGGTGTTTAACGGCGGCTGAACGTCCTTCATACAGATAATGAAACCCGAACCTCCACGTGGCCTTTGAATCTCGTCTCCGCGTCGGCCAGGTTAAACCGCTCTGAGTGGGTCTTTGGTCCAGACCGGTTCCAGACTCAGTCTCTCAGACTCCAATAAAGTAAATGAGCTGAAATGATTTTGACCTTCGTCTCCTCGTCTTCAGCGGGCCTCACAGAGGTGAGGTCATCGCACAGATTACTGTTGATTTATCAATAACGTAATCGTCCACTTTTATTGGCTCCAGTCAAATGTCTCATTTCTCAAATGGATTGTTCCATCATGCTGCTTTCCTCTGAGACGCAAACAGAGACTGAACCCAGCGTCCACAGCTGTTACATCATCTGTCCGCCTGCTCGGTCCACTCTGTCTGTCCCCTCTGTCTGTCTGTCCATTCTGTCTGTCCATTCTGTCTGTCTGTCCATTCTGTCTGTCTGTCCACACTGTGCACTCTGTCTGTCCCCTCTGTCTGTCTGTCCATTCTGTCCATTCTGTCTGTCTGTCCATTCTGTCTGTCCATTCTGTCTGTCTGTCCACTCTGTCTGTCTGTCCACACTGTGCACTCTGTCTGTCCACTCTGTCTGTCCATTCTGTCTGTCTGTCCACTCTGTCTGTCCATTCTGTCTGTCTGTCCACTCTGTCTGTCCACTCTGTCTGTCTGTCCACACTGTGCACTCTGTCTGTCCACTCTGTCTGTCCATTCTGTCTGTCTGTCCACTCTGTCTGTCCACTCACTCACTCTGTCCACTCTGTCTGTCTCTGTCCACACTGTATCTGTCCACTCACTCTGTCTGTCCACTCTGTCTGTCTCTGTCCACACTGTCTTACTTACTTACTTATCTTCTAATGTCTTTGTTGTTGTTGTTGTTTGTTCTTTCTTTCAGTGTCCCCATGTCTTCCAAAATAATACTCTTTTTGACTTTACTGTCTTCATATCTTAACATCTTCATGTCTTCATGTCCTAAAGTCTTCTTCAAGTCTTTAAACACCTTGATGTTTGAATCTGTCTGTCTTTCTTCATGTCTTGATGTTTTAATTGTCACATATTTTAACGTCTTTCAGTCTTAGAGTCTTCATGTCTTCTTATCTCAGTTGTTGGATGTTTTCATATTGTGATGTCTTGATTGTGAAAGTCACCTGCACAGATTGTGCTGGTTTTCCTTCAGTCCTCCATTCAGTGAGTGTCCTGGACCTGCAGCGTCTCTTAGCGTCTGATGTAAAGACTCCTGTGGAGGCTGATGAATCTGTCTCAGGTTGACATAAGGAGTCCTTGTCCCTCAGAACAACCTCAGCGCACATGAACGCACGGTGTGTTTGAGCTGGACTGACAGCCCGCAGGACGGAAGAAAATACCCACGTAGAAAACAAGAGGATGGGCAGAAAAGACCAAAGTGTCCTGAACTCAGCAGACAAACCTGATGGATGAAATCTATTCCAGGTGAGCGATGTGGTCTGTGCTCACTGGACGTCACCACCGACAAACACGGTTTAAAACGTCATCAAGTTAATAAACAGACACTTTAAAAAGCCTTTACATTCTGTAGATTCATCAAAACATCTGTACTCTGTTTAAGGACTGACACGGTTTCAGCTGGACTGAAGAGTTCTTTAAGGTTCAGGACTTGGATCTGATCTGGGCTTTGTTGGTCTTGACTTGGACCTGATCTGGGCTTTGTTGGTCTTGACTGTGGAGGTCTGTTTATGGTTTCTGTCTCAGAGCACCTCAGTCCTCGTAGATTCATGGCGATGAGGCGTTCAGGAGCGTTCAGGAGTTTGCAGTTGTTGTTTACACTGTAAACATATTTCTCTAATGGATTATTCTGCTGGTTGTTTTTCAGGCTGCTGCCCAAACACAAACTCCTCCGCAGGTCTGCAGAGATGTCTCCTGTTGATGACATCATCACACCTCAGGACAAGCAGCCGACGCCACGGTAACAAATACTGCTTTCACTTCAACAAGAATAACACCTGCGTTAGACCAGATTCAGCTTTCATTGCATAGATTACGTACTTCACATGTATGAACCGTGGAGTGGAAATCACACGGAGCGCAGAGAAACAGATGAACACCCACCTTCACCGTCCTAACACGTCTACCAAAATCCATCGAAGAGAAACAGACGGCGGTGATGTCAGAGCGCTAACAACATGGCAGCCAAATGAAGCAAGCGCCTGATGTTGAAGTCGAGCAGCAACGAACACGAACGCGAGTTTTGGAGAAGTTCAGTTCCAGTTCAGAGGTGCAGCTGTAAGGCCCAAAATCCACCGTGACCCTGAAGTATCTGTGACTTGACTCCTGACAGAAGAATGAGAGAATATTCTGCGTCAAATGAAGCCGCGGTTCATGGAAGGCCTCCTTTAGACTCTGGGGGGAAGCAGCCAGCCAGGACGGTTGGTCTTTTTTTACAGTGTAGAGATCATAGAGGAAGGAAGCAGCACAACACAATGAACCAGTGTAAACAATGTATTTACCAGGAGAGAGGACAAACAAACGAGATGTTCTGAGCAGATCAAGTCAATGATCCCAGCGTCTGTGGAGAGAACTGGACCGTCCAGAAGCCAAAGACACACGAGAGTCAGTCAAACAGCTGTTTCTGCTCGAAGAGGACAGATGTCTAGAGGACCCTGTCCATCGTACTGTCTGAGCTGAACGTGGACATCCAGGACGACGACGTTCCATGGCAGCCTGTTGGCTGGCTGCCGGCTGCAGCGCTCTGGTTTAATACAGGACCAATCGAAAGACCCGTTGAGTCACTTGGACATGAAATAAAGCAGGTCCATGAACACCACACCAAAGCTCCCTGCGCTCTGTGAAGAGGTATTCACAGGTTCAGAGACATCCTGGTCCTGACGAGTGTTTTTAATCAGTGTTACTGTGATGACCCTGACAGGCCTGAGCAGGAGGATCCACATCAGTCCACTTCAGAACCCAGAACAGACCAGGGAACAGTGAGTGAGGAGGGCACGGAAGACCAGATGAAGCCTCTGCACATTGTGTGGCCTCACAGGTGGTGAGTGGCATTTATGTACTTCATGATAAGAAAATATTCAGTCAGCTCGTCATTTCGGAGAATAATAATAATAATAATAATAATAATAATAATATTCTCGTAATCTGTCGTCATTTATTAGGACGTAAAGAAAATGAAGGTCATTTCTGAACAACTTGGTGATGTTCTGTCCAAAAGTCACAGCATTTGAAAAATGGTCCTGAGTCTAATAAGAAGGAATGTTACTGTTCATTAGCACGTTAGCGCGTTAGCATGCAGTCATTCCATCACTCTTCGAGCAGCTTTTATTCTGAAGTTTATGGATGATTTTTACCGTCCGCTTTCACTTCCTGTCAGCTCCAGCAGTTTGATCCATCTGATCTGAGATCTGTTGATCTTTGTGGTCAGTTTGTGTCTGCAGTCAAAGACTCTCTAACTTAGAATATTGGACTGAACAGCCACCGTCCGTCGGCCGTGCGTGTTTCTGTCAAAGTGTTTTTCACCTTCTCTTGTATCAGTGACAACAGCGGCCGACATGTAATCTGCTCTGAACTGAGCAAAAACACAGATGGATTAGAGCTTTTATTCTGCTGGAAATGAGGATTTCTGTTAATCTGTGATTGAAGCTTCTCGTCTGTTTGTTTTAATCTGTGTGTGGCCCCGATCCTCAGATTACAGCTCCGTCTTATTGCTGCTGGGGGGGGGGGGTTAACAGCTGTTCCAGGTGAAGATGCTGCTGCACCGGTGGGGGGTTAAATCTGTGTGTGAGAGCTTTATGTTGATCAGGATCAGAGGATTGACGTCCTGATTGAAACACAGCAGAAAACACGACGCTCTTATTATCCAGGTTTTTCATATGGAGTCTGGAATACTTTTAATCTCATAAGTGACTGAATCACACGTAATCTCTGCTGAACACCTCCGCTGCAGTCACCTGTCACACCTGCTCACCACCACAGTCCACCTGTGTGCAGACCTGAAGCCTCATCACTGTTTCAAAAATCAGTTTGTCCTTTCTGTCACTTTTTTTGTTGTGACTCTGATCCAGTACGATGCACATTTTCACTCTTCCTGATATTTTCTGCTCAGTGCTTATTGAGACAGTAACGAGCAGATGAATCGGTAATGACAACGGTTGTCTCTAAAGATTGTTTGTGATCTTTCTGGAAACTCTGATGTTTCTGATTCCACAGTGTGACGGTGAAGCTGATGATAATTTAAGACGAGTGTGAGAGCCAATCAGGACTCCTCTGTGACCGTTGTTAGTGGACATGATGTCTTTCCTGAAGCGTCCTGAAGGCATCGTGCGACTGGTGAATTAAACACAGCTGCACTTTGAAAGTGCTTTGATTTCTCTTTGTTGTCAACAGACTGAACTCTGAACTGAAGTATGAAGTGATGACACGTCACTCCAGACGGGGAAAAAAAGACCAAAAAAGGAAAAGTCTGTTTATCTTCCAACCAGAAGAACAGCAGCTCTAAACTTCTCTTCACTTTTCAGTCCAAAGAGTGTTCTGAAGAGACCTCACTAACTGATCGTTAGCAGATGAACTCGTGATCGTTAGCAGATGAACTTGTGAACGTTAGCTGATGAATTCGTGCACGTTAGCTGGTGAACTTGTAAACGTTAGCAGATGAACTTGTGAACGTTAGCGGATGAATTCGTGCACGTTAGCTGGTGAACTTGTAAACGTTAGCAGATGAACTTGTGAACGTTAGCGGATGAATTCGTGCACGTTAGCTGGTGAACTCGTGATCGTTAGCAGATGAACTCGTGAACGTTAGCAGATGAACTCGTGATCGTTAGCAGATGAACTCTTGAACATTAACGTTAGCTGATGAACTCGTGAACGTTAGCAGATGAACTCGTGCACGTTAGCTGATGAACTCGTGATCGTTAGCAGATGAACTCGTGCACGTTAGCTGATGAACTCGTGATCGTTAGCAGATGAACTCGTGAATGTTAGCTGATGAACTCATGAACGTTAGCTGTGAACTCGTGAACGTGAACGTTAGCAGATGAACTCGTGAACGTTAGCAGATGAACTTGTGATCATTAGCAGATGAACTTGTGATCGTTAGCAGATGAACTCATGCACGTTAGCTGGTGAACTCGTCAACGTTACTAGATGAACTCGTGAACGTTACTAGATGAACTCGTGAACATTAGCAGATGAACTCTTGAACATTAACGTTAGCTGATGAACTCGTGAACGTTAGATGAACTCGTGCACGTTAGCTGATGAACTCGTGCACGTTAGCTGATGAACTCATGATCGTTAGCAGATGAACTCGTGCACGTTAGCTGATGAACTCGTGAATGTTAGCAGATGAACTCGTGAATGTTAGCTGATGAACTCGTGAACGTTAGCTGATGAACTCGTGATCGTTAGCAGATGAACTCGTGAATGTTAGCTGATGAACTCGTGATCGTTAGCAGATGAACTCGTGAATGTTAGCTGATGAACTCGTGAACGTTAGCTGATGAACTCGTGATCGTTAGCAGATGAACTCGTGAATGTTAGCTGATGAACTCATGAACGTTAGCTGTGAACTCGTGAACGTGAACGTTAGCAGATGAACTCGTGATCGTTAGCAGATGAACTCGTGAACGTTAGCAGATGAACTTGTGATCGTTAGCAGATGAACTTGTGATCGTTAGCAGATGAACTCATGCACGTTAGCTGGTGAACTCGTCAACGTTACTAGATGAACTCGTGAACGTTACTAGATGAACTCGTGAACATTAGCAGATGAACTCTTGAACATTAACGTTAGCTGATGAACTCGTGAACGTTAGATGAACTCGTGCACGTTAGCTGATGAACTCGTGCACGTTAGCTGATGAACTCATGATCGTTAGCAGATGAACTCGTGCACGTTAGCTGATGAACTCGTGAATGTTAGCAGATGAACTCGTGAATGTTAGCTGATGAACTCGTGATCGTTAGCAGATGAACTCGTGAATGTTAGCAGATGAACTCGTGAATGTTAGCTGATGAACTCGTGATCGTTAGCAGATGAACTCATGAATGTTAGCTGATGAACTCGTGATCGTTAGCAGATGAACTCGTGAACGTTAGCAGATGAACTTGTGATCGTTAGCAGATGAACTCATGCACGTTAGCTGGTGAACTCGTCAACGTTACTAGATGAACTCGTGAACGTTACTAGATGAACTCATGAACATTACTAGATGAACTCGTGAACATTAGCAGATGAACTCTTGAACATTAACGTTAGCTGATGAACTCGTGAACATTAGCTGATGAACTCGTGAACTTTAGCTGATGAACTCGTGAACTTTAGCTGATGGACGAAGAAGAACGAAGAATTCAGCTTGGGTTTGTGAGGAGCAGTCTGAATCAGTCGTCCTCCTCTGTTGTGGAAAACGTGGACTCATTTCTGACATCAATCGATTATTAAGATTCCAGTGTGAGCACATTCATCACTGTGAGTTGATCCAGTGTTTCCTGTGCTGCTGAATGAGATCCTCACTCAGTAATTAACACTGATGCCTCCCCTCAGAGGAGCAGCAGCAGGAGGAGGAGGAGGAGGTGCGTTATCTGTCGTTGGGTCGCTCTTTGTCCTCCTGTATCAGCACCGGGGGAGTGGAGGAGTCGTTGCTCACAGAAGAGTTAAAAAGGTTTTGTGGAAATGAGGGAATTATCTTTGTGTCCGCGGGGAGACGAGAGGCTGAGAAGAAATAATCTGCTCAGCGAGATGTCACCTCAGGAAACGCCGCTGTTTGACCTTCACACTCAGCGGCGTTCATGGCCGACGGCACTGCTGTTTCAGACCGCCGGCAGCTGATCCAGAGTCAGCCGACGCAGACAGATACTAAAACATCCAGTCCTGAAACTTCATCTGAGTTCCAGACCAGTAAAAAAAAAAAGCACAATATAAGGGAAAGAAGGGAGTAAAAAACATGAAAGAAACCAACAGAAGCAGGTCAAAACTGACCTGTGACCTGGAGAAGCCACGGTCGTCTTTACTTTTACTTCCATCATCGTGTCCGACAAACAGAAACACACGTTTCGTTTTCACTCTCTGGTTCCACTGTGTTCACCAACAAATGAAGCTCAGCAACAGCACTTCCTGTAGGTTTTCCACATTAAAAGCCTGCTGGTACAGAACTGAGTGAAGGTGAACCTGAAACCTCTAAACTCTGTTTAGAAGATGTTTGATCTGAACCAGCTGAGTCCAGGTTGGGTCCTCCTCCTCCTCCTCCTCCTCCTCCTCCTCCTCCTCCTCCTCCTCAGATCGGGCTGACTCTGGACTGAGTGTTTTGTGTTTGTTCGTTTGTTTGAAGGGAACATGACAAAAACCCCGAGCTCTTCTTCTCCACTCTGATCAAACTGAAGGAGCGAGGACTCCACTTTCACCTGTCGGTGCTCGGAGAGACTTTCACTGATCCTCCAGGTAAAGACACATGCACTCACACACACACTCACACACACACACAGTCATGTTTACATCATCTTTGGGAACATTACACAGACTTACATTCATTTCCTGGAGACTTACCCAAACCGTCACCGCTACTTAACCTAACCTTAACCTTAACATAACTTACCCCGAGCTTAACATAAGCTTAGCCTAATCTTAACCTTAACCCCAGTCTTTACCCTTAAATTTAATGATGCCTATTACATGGAACTTGAGTTTTGTCTCTATCAAAAGGCGAGTCCCCACAGTGTGAGTAATACATGGACACACACACACAAATTTACATAACGACGTCAAAACACAACAAGGCACAATTTCAGGTTTCAAATAACAGTATCAGTATCAGTCGCAGTAGTACTAGCAGTATCAGCAGTATCGGCCTGGTCCACGGCGCCGCCAATGCAGAGCAGATGGTCTGACTGGACACACTCGGTCTCAAGGAGTCAAATCAAAGATCATGAAATGAAAAAGAAGAGCCAAGAATCAGAGATGTTGTTTCTTTATGACAGTTGAGAGTACGCAGTAGTCCTGTGTACATGTGTGTAGTAGCAGTACTGCAGACTGCTCTGTCACTGAAGTTCTTCCGTCTGAGTTTTCTTCATCACATTAGTTTGATGAAGAAGTCGTCTGACTTTTCTTTCACCTTTAAAACTCTTCCTGTTTCCGTGTTTTACTGCAGGCTGGAGGTAAACCATCATTTTCTGTGTTATGAGATTATCTGAAGGTCAAAGGTCAGCGCTGCCTTCAGGCCTGAGGACACTTTTTAATTGATAAAACACACTGTGTATCATCAGCTGATGATGCTATAATGACTGTGTGTGTGTTTTAACTTAATGAACACACTCTGAGATATTGAGACGTAAAGTTTTACTGCTGCATAAACACACTGACCATAAATTCAGCTTCATATTTAGTGATTAGCTTTATGAGTGCTGGGAAGGCAATCACATTAGGACAATTTTAATCGACTTTGATTTTGTTAATAGGGTCAGAGTATTGATTATTTTCACCCCTCACCTGTTTTTCTTTCTGCTCGTGTCATAAATGTCCAGATTCATTACCGTCAGGCTTTTTTAAAAATGTGTTTTTAGCTCATTTCCTTTATTTCTTTCTTCCTCGTCTCTCTGAGTTGATGCTGGAAAGGTAACGGCAAGATACATTTTTAAATGGACAGTAAGACATGAAGAACTGAGCTCAGTTCACAGATGGACTTTTACTCTTTGACTCATCTTTGTCTTTCATTTTCTTTATGATTGCTGTCAGCTCATATTGTGTTTCAGATTTTAAAAGGACGTCTTGATGTCTCGTGTGTCCTGTGACGCTCCTCCAGGCTGCGTCCTGAGTCCTTTTTCTTTTGTAAAATAAAGTGATTTATTGTAAAAATGATGAGAAAATGTTACAATGTAATATGAAAAATATTGTGAAAAGGGTCTAAAACAGACCATCGGCATAAATCTTCTTCTGCTGTTATTCTGCAGAGGTCTTTCTGGAGGCCAGACATCTTTTGGACTGTCACATCCTGAACTGGGGTTTCCTGTCCAGTAAAGACGATTATCTAGAGGTGTTGTGTCAGGCCGATGTGGTCGTCTCCACCGCCAAGCACGAGTTCTTTGGAGTTGCCATGTGAGTTCAGTTCACCTGGATGTATTTCATGATGTCCATCAAAGACGCGACGGTGCGTGAACATCGCGTTTTCAAACAAAATGCTGGTCATTAGCTGTTAGTGTGCTAACTCTATTGTGCCTTCAAAGAGGTTGTACTGATGGTCTTCAATCCAAAAACGAGCTTCACATCTGCGTGCAGGTATACAGCGTTGAAATTTAACTACGAGGCCAAAGGGCAAGAATGGCCCAGGAAATCTCAAAATGTCCGTAAAAACTCTGATCAGGAGCTAACATTAGCAGGAAGTGTTAGTTGACTAACATTAGCAACAAGTGTTAGTTAACTAACGTTCGCAGCAAACAATAGTTAACTAATGTTAGCAGCAAATGTTAGACAACTAATGTTAGCAGCAAACGTTAGTTAATTAATGTTAGCAGCAAACGTTAGTTAATTAATGTTAGCAGCAAACGTTAGTTAACTAATGTTAGCAGCAAATGTTAGTTAATCAATCTTAGCAGCAAACATTAGTAATGTTAGCAGCAAGCGTTAGTTAACTAATGTTAGCAGCAAACGTTATTTAATTAATGTTAGCAGCAAACGTTAGTTAACTAATGTTAGCAGCAAATGTTAGTTAATCAATGTTAGCAGCAGGCGTTAGTTAACTAACGTTTGCAGCAAACGTTAATTAATGTTAGCTAATGTTTGCTTCTAACGTTACAATCTACAAACTCACCACTAGAGGCCACTGAATCCTCCATGCTAGACCTTCAGTGTGTCACTGTTCTACCAAACATTTGTGTCTAAAATGTAAGACAGAGATTCAGTTTCCTGTGATACTGATCGACTCGTCTTTCCAGTTCGAGGTTTAAAACTCAGATTTACTGTCATCGTACAAAACAGGACTTCTCGATGAGATGCAGCTGGCGCTCCCTCCATGCAGAAATATTGAAATATTGAGAATTAGAGTAACTCAAAGGATATCACAGCAGCTCTGCTCTCGTGTTGATGAGTCTGTCGTAAGTCGTACATGCTTCTGTTTTTATAACCAACGAAGAGCAAACATAACGAAAGTGTAAAGTGACGCTGCAGAGCGCTGCTGTGCAGTGTGCTCAGAGCGGGGGATGGGTTGAACCACAAACTGACAATGTTGGAAACTGAACACTGACCACTCGACTTCTATTCTGTCCAGTTTCCTCTCAAAACGCACAAAAAGCCTCATTGACATGTCGAATTAAAGAATTTCAGCTTAGTTCACCTTTTTAATCTCACCTGTTCTTTCAAACAGAGTGGTGCCTCACTCTGTCTTGATTCAGGTTCTCATCAGATCAAGGTCTCCTTTAAAGGGGCCCGACAGAGACCTGCAGGTGTGGACTCGGTGAGGACCAGCAGCCCCTCAGTGTGTTTGTATGTGAAGCTCAGACTTCAGTCAGACTTCAGTCACCTGAACTCTGCAGCCGAATCTCTGATCACACTTTCAGTCAGGTGGATCTGAGCTGCAGGCTGAACAACAACAACCAATCAGATGCTCCGTTCTCTGAAGCACAACCAATCAGTCAGCTCAGTGATGGTGTCAGCCTGCAGTCCCGATCGTCTGATCTTCACCTGATTCATGTTGGAGGTCTGTTTGTAGGCCACTGAGATATTTTTTTTACATCTGAGTTCCACAGTTCAGCTTTCACACCAGAGTCCTGTGACAACTTCAGTAAATACACAAAATCAACCGGATTCGAAAAGAAGATAGAAATAAGATAGTAAGTGACTAAACGAAGGTCAAGTGGCAGTAGAAATGAAATGTAGGCACTGAGTGAAGGTAACATGTAAACTTAGCTTTGTAATGCTGTAATGTAGCATGCTAGCTGACTGTGAGTTCTCTGGTTCTTGTGTTTAAAGATGACGTTAATAATAATGTTGAGCTTATTTTCACAATTATACTTTGATTTTAGGGGTCTGCTTGAATACTTTTACATGCTTTAATGTTCAGAAACCCTTTGCTTCTCATGCTGTTCACTGCTGCAGGACTTCTGTTCACATTTAGCTCCTGTCTCTTTAAGGCCCAGCCTCCTCTGATTGGTCAGCTCCCACAGGCCTGAACAGGCACCTGCTTGCTCTGTCCATGTTTTTGCTGACAGGAAATCACGATAACGGAGATCAGCTGCATTTATGCTGTAAATATCACCACAACAACTGCCTCTAAACCAAAAGCTTCACCAGCTTCATGGTCAGAACAAGCTAGCTGCTGGGGGCTGATCAGAGGTACACGTCGCTGTCACACAAATGACAGACGTCCTCAACAGACGGCCTGTCTGCTGGACTTCCACTAGCCTAAATGATTAGCTGCATCAAAGCTTCTATTCGTTGTTTAGAGATCAGTGTAGGCAGATCTAGGGTCAATGGAGGCCTTGAGCTCAGGCCTCAAGTCTTTCAGTGAGTTTGGGGTCACTTGTCAATCAATAAATATCCCAATATAAATAAGCAGATATGATTCAGTACTGCTGCAGCAGCACACTTGTGTGGAAAGTGTCGGCTGTGTGAGAGCCGGCAGCTCTGGGTGTCTTTACATCAGGACAACTGTGTTTCATGTGGTATCACACTAACTGACAGTTAGCACAGGAGCACGTTAGCATGCTATGCTAGCAGCAGTTTGGCAGCAGAACCAATGATGATAGAATTTGGTCATCAGTGTTTTGGTTAGTTTCTCAGTGGATTTGTTTAATTAAAGTTTAAGAAGGTGATTGGAGTTGATTAGCAGTTTGGGCATTAGCGTTAGCGTTAGCGGCTGACATGGTGACGGTTCTGGGATGTAAATGAATAAAAGCCTGAGTATTATTTGTGTAATGAGAGTCGACGGCTCGCTTGCTGCCTGCGTGATAATGAATCAGGAGCTAATTATGGCATAGAGGAGAAGTGTCGGCCCCGAGGGGGCGGGGGGGTTGATGTTTGTGTTTGTCTTTGATCCAAAACCAGGAGGGACCAGGACCCTCGGCCCCCCCACAGTGCTATGTTCATACTCAGCCCTGTGCTGCTCACACAGTCTGTTTCTGAAGGTCTCCGTGTAGAAATATGGACTTTAAAAGGGTCAATATTAGCATGGAGCTCCCTTCAGGTGGAGAACATGGCCGAATGTTCTTCTTCTACATCTTCAGTTAAGACAAAGTGGTTTAGATCCTCTCAGTCTAAATCCTGAAGCTTCATTTCACACAACACACACATTTTCATAGACCGTATATACAGAGTTAAGACTTTAAACTGTGACTGTATTAAAACAAACCCCAAACAAACCTCATTTATGTGACTGCTTTCATCCCTGAGAATAACATGCTAAACACACGGTCACATGGTCGCGTGCGTGCGTGCGTGCGTGCGTGCGTGCGTGCGTGCGTGCGTGCGTGCGTGCGTGCCTGGTCGCACGTGGACCCCGTCTGTGCACACATCGAGTCGTCTGAGCTGCGTTCGCAGGTGCGTCATGAGTTCACCTGTTCTGGACTGAAGTTCAGTCAGCATCAAGTCAATCAGTCCAGGAAGTCCGAGACGAACGGCACGTTGTTCAAAACAGACACAACGTAAACAATCCGATGCACACCAAACGCAAAGGTGTGTGAAACAACTAATATGACACATTTCTTTGTGTCAGGTCATCAAAATAAAACCACCAGCCCAGGTCATCAAAATAAAAGCACCAGCTCAAGTCATCAAAATAAAAGCACCAGCTCAGGTCATCAAAATACAATAAAAGCACCAGTTCCAGTCATTGAAGAATAAAAGCACCAGTCCAGGTTATCAAAATAAAAGCACCAGTTTCCTCTTCAGTGATGTACAGTGTGCTGTCTGAGGTCAGAGCAGAAACAATAGAATGGCCCTCAGCTGAGTGTTGTTGGTGTCAGCTCAGAGTTTCATCCTCATTATGACTGAATATTGTTTAATCTGATTAATTATGATCATCAGTGTGAGCAGACGCCTGCTCGTGTCCTGCGGTGACGATGAAGTCATTCAGTCCAGTGAAAGATCAGATAATTACATCTGAGATAAAAAGTCTGATAACATTTACTCACTGAACTTAACCGAACTGACCTCAATAATCCAGACCAGAGACACACAGGAGCTGGACCTTCAGACCTTCAGACCCTCAGACTAGAACTCAGCTCACTTCATTTTCTAAAGCAGTTTTTATTCATCACATTTTGGATGAAATAAGTTAGTCAGATCTGCTGTTTCAATATGAATCCTTCAGCATGAAGGGATGTGAGACTGAAACCTTTCAAGGATTCATCGGTAATCTAAAAGTATTTTAAATATGTGGCAGCTGGGTTCACATCAGTTCAGCATTACCAAATCTCTACATCTGGTCGTTTTTAAGACCCCTTTTTTTTTTATAAGTTTTAGCCACTTTTACAGAGATGTTAGCTGATGTACATTGTCTTCTGAATACAGAAGTGAATAATTGAATGAATGAGTGAAACCTGATCCTGGTCCAGGAGGATCCTCCTCTGAGTAAAATGGTGAAATTGTCCCTCAGTTGTGGGGCTGCAGGACGATTATCCTCTTTGGCGTGTCTTTGGTGTTAAAATATAAAATCACCACAAAGAGAGTCCATGGCTGTGTGAGCAGCTCTGTGAGGCAAACCTCAGCATGCTAACATGTTCACCATCTTAGCTTAGTCTGCTAGCATGCTTACATTAGTGGACTAGCAGTAAACACAACATCATCAGTTCTGAAGGTATTTGGCCTGAAACCAAAGTGTTGGACACATGAACATGTCGACCTGATGGTGGCGCTAAATGAAACATCAGAGGATGAAGTTATTACAGTTCACCTTGAGGGGAGCACATTTGATCATCCAACAGTTGTTTCAGTCTGAACAAAGTGGAGACTGTGAGACCAACATCGTCATCCATAGAGCAGTGCAGCTAGCATGACGCAACATGTTGAAGGTCATCGTCCATCAGAAATACTACTTTAGCCTCCAGAACATTAGCCGCCAAGCCAAACATTAGCACATTAACATGTTAATGTTCATGTCTTAGCATGATGGTTGATTTAGCATGTTAACATGCTAACATTAGCTTGTTAGCATATTAGCAATGTAAAATTAAACTATAATGCAATGCTAAACTGCTAAAAGTGAATGTGGAACAATTTTACAGAAGTTAGCTCAACTTAGCCCTGCTCATAAAAACACATTTCAACATTGCAAACAACAAAATAAATTGGCTCTATATGAAAAAAACATAAAATTACACAACAATACTCAGAATGATTAACAATTTACAAAACTGGGACAAAATAATCTGAGTTTTAGATGTTTTGTTGTCTTTGGACAGAGCCTGGCTTCCTAGTGTTTACGCTAATGCTGCTAGCTTCACATTTAGCAGACTGACATGAGAGTGACATCAATCTGAACATATAATTCTCTGTCTGATGTGTTTTAATGCTGTTTTCCAGGTTAGAAGCAGTTCACTGTGGCTGTTATCCTTTGTGTCCAAAGGCTTTAGTGTATCCTGAAATATTCCCTGGTAATATACTCTCTTGTATATACTGTTTTGTTTCTAATCTGCATTGCACTTCTTATATTAATCTTTACTAATCTTTACTGATGCTGCTGTATTCTGAAATTTCCCCTCGCGGGACAAATAAAGGAATATTGATTGATTGATTGATTGAATAAAAACATTTTTAAGTGAATGAACAATGAAAGTCTGTCAGTGTTCAATGTGGAGCTGTAGCTTCTTCTCATCTGCTCTCTCATGCAGCAGAGTACCTGTACTCCACACCTGAGCAACTCTGCAAACGACTGCAGACACTCTGCAGGAGGCCGGACGTGGCTCGCAAACACGTCGTCAAGGTAATCAACTGAAATTCACACATCAAAACCAGAATGGTCCAAATCTGAGCAGCAGACAGAGACAGATCCTGGGTCCTACTTTACCCATAATTCACCTGGCCTAGAGTCTTTCATTGGAGCCTCCCTGCTCAGTAAAAGGTTTTGACCAGTAAGCTTTGAGCTAGCTTTTAGCTCCAGTTAGCTTAGTGTTAGCTTCTAAATTAATTAAAATGTAAGGGTACCCTTTCCATTGAGTTCGATTAGTTAACGTCTAATTCCAGTAAACTTTGAGTTAGCTTCCAGGTCCAGTTAGCTTTTAGCTCCAGTTAGCTTAGTGTTAGTTTCTAGTCGTGGTTTTGAGTTGTACTCAGGTGGATTCTCATTTTGTGATGTAGCAAGGCTAACGGTTTCCCTCTGGTTCCAGTCTGTGTGTTAAACAAAGCATACTTTGAAGCTAACTCTAAGCTCACCGGACCTCGTAGCTATCTCTGTTTTGAAGTCAACAAAGGTAACTGGACTTTGAAGCTAACTGGACCTGGAAGCTAACTCAAAGTAGCTGCTACTACTAAGTTTGGAAGGGGAGGGTGAGGTGAGGGGTGTTCAGCTGGTTGCAGTCTGAAATGTCACCAATAGGTGCCACTGAATCCTTCATGCTGGACCTTTAAGCTAGGTCAGAACACATGAAGAAATATACAAAGACGGAGGAGAGTAAGACGTCTCTGTGATGTTCCTCTTCTGTTACTCAGGTCGACACCTCCTCGTTCTCCTGGACCTCTCTTAAGGAGCGTTTTGAGAGCCTGCTGGCAGCACAGCGCCCCTGAACGCACCGCGTAGACTTCAGTCCATTAGCGTCTGCTGGTTTGTTGGAGCGTCTGCCAGGCCGTCGTCATGCCTGACTCGACGCCACATCCCACAGAAAGCGGCAGTGACTTCCAGCCCGTCTCAGGCACCTCCGAGCCCCAAATCAAAGGCAGGCCGGTCGGCTGGAGACGCAGAGTCTGGACCTGTAAACGTCCCCGTCCTCTCAGGCTGGAGGAGAACTTTCTTTTATGTGTGTGGTTTGGGTGGAGGAGGGGGGTTAACGTGTAAAAGCTTTCATGTTTCCACAGGCGGTGCCACCTCATATATCCGGCTGGATCCATTTTTATCCTTTGTGCTGTTGAGTTTCTGTTGTTCACCACAGCGACTGAGCGGCAGCCAAGCTGTGGTCTGTGTATGCGGCTCCACCTGAGCTGCCAGGTCCAGGACTGTGAAGAAACCAGAATAAAGTGGATCTGCAGACGCTTCGTAACCACTGAGGCGACACCAGGCAGCGTTAGCAATGTGTAACACAGTGATGAAGGCTTTATTTTATCCAGACCAGAGAAAAAGATGTGCCAGCTTCAATAAACAAGGACTTTATGAGACTTGACTTTGATTCAGACCTGATAACCAACGCTTGTCTCAGAGAAACGGTCAGTGAAATCAAGACTGTGTGTGGAGGCTCGCTCCTGCCAGGACTCCAGTAACTGGTGATTAACGTGATAATATGAGATAATCAGACAGGAAGTTGGGCGGGACTTCCTGTTTCTGCAGCAGCTTCCTCCTGAAGAGAGGCCGTTTGTTGTGTCGTTTTGGTCGTTTTCTTTGTGTTTCAGTGAGCAGCTCACAGCTTCAGGCTGCAGCCTTCACACGCAGCAACAAACCGCTGTGGAAATCTGACCTGAGGCCTGTCACACAAACGTCTCTCTGCAGTGTCTGCAGGACAGAACTGATCCCGAGCGACAGCAGCTTCACATGCAACAGCAGCACTGAGCTACTGAGCGCGCTCACACACCTCCACCCGCCGCTTCAGCCGAGGCCAGCGACCACCGGCCCCCACGCCTCCAGCCGTCTTCATGATACACGCAGTAAACACACACACCATAAACACACAAAGTAAACAGAGTAAACACAAACAGTAAACACAGTGAGCACAGCAAGCGTGTATGAGCAGCGCAGTGAGAAGCTTTAATGCGTCGTGTTTTATGGACTGCAGTTAAATCTTTATTAGCGTCTTGTTGTTCTGGAGGTTTATGATGTCATCAGGTTGTGACCTGAGCTCCAGGATGATGTCAAAAATAAAAATGAGTTGTTGCTGCTGTTCTGACTCGAAATCTGCTCACAAAAAACAACAAAATGTGGTGTTTCAATTCACTGATTCATCAATAGCTGTTGTGATCATTGTTCAACAGATTTTTCCAGCAGAAACACAAAAGTTCAGTGAGCACAACTTAATTCATTTATTACAACTTTATTAAATTATTAGAACTACATTAAATCATTAAAACGTTATTACATTATTAGAACTTTATTCCTTTATTATGACTTTATTAAGTTTATTTGAAGGAAACAGGAAAAAATAAAAGATGAGAAATTCGCATAATGCTGTTTTTATTTCTGGTGGATCGAACTCTGGAGAAATATGGTGAACGAGACATTTCTGTGTGTGCGTGCGCGTGCGTGCGTGCGTGCGTGCGTGCGTGTGCTTTAGTTAAAGACTCATGAGGTTAAATCTCGCTGTACAATGTCGGTTTCTAAACCAGCCTCAGAAAAGAGAAATGCAGTTTGCTTTGAGGCTTTTCTGGAAACTGTTGCATATCAACAAAGAGCAGCGACATTAATTTCACGCTTGAGGAGCGAAGCTGGTCTCATCCTGTCGGCTCCGCAGAGCTCTGATTGGAGCTCAAACACCTCCGGCGTCGAACTCTGAACCTGAAGCGGTGAAGAAATGTGTTTGTGTTAAAGTGTGGATTGATTGATAATGATGGATTTTATTATCGTGTGTTTCAATATCCAGCTTGACATGCATCAGTTAAAAGGGAACAAATGTTACATGATGAGGATGCTAAGCTAACATCACCAACACGTACAGTCTCTGGTAAACCTTAAACAGCTATCCCGAACGCCTTAGCTATGTGCCGCCCTAGCTAACGTTTGATCCTTGATAGCTTAGCGCTGCTAATGCTGAAACAGGTTTGAACCCTGCTACGTGGTTTTGGTTCTGTGCTACGTTAGCCCTGCTGTGTTAGCTTCAGGGCTCTCAAGTCTCACGCACTGAGCTTGACAGTCACGCTTTTCGGCCTTTTCTCACGCACCTGAGCCACACATTGTGTTTCTCACACTGAAAAAAAAAAAAAAATGATAGTAGAAATTTCTCCGGTGCGCTGCTATCACTATGGAACCGGGAGGAATCAAGCACGTCTCCCATGGAGTTCTGAGTCGAGCCTGCCACTGACCTGTCAATCAAAAAAAAAAAAAAGGAAAGGGGTGGGCTACACAATAGTCTTTCAGAAGCGCTATTGTATCTGGGTAAGATAACGCAGCAGTTGCAGGGCTCTCAAGTCACACGCTCACACCTTGTCTTTCTCACGTTGAGAAATTACCAGGATACCGCCCACCAAGTTGCTTCGCTATTTTTTATAACAGTGGTACAGGTAGAGGAATTAGTGATGTGTCTGTCTCGAACGAAACGGCTCTTAGAGCCGGCTCTTTAGAGTAAACCAGTATGTTTCTTTGACCATGTTTGTTATGTAGCTTTGTGTAGCTCAACCCTGCTGACGAAACGTTAGCTTTGTGCCCTGCTGTAATGCATGTGTTCTGCTAGCTTAACCCTGCTAACCTAACGTTAGCTTTGTGCCCTGCTGTAATGCATGTGTTCTGCTAGCTTAACCCTGCTAACCTAACGTTAGCTTTGTGCCCTGCTGTAATACATGTGTTCTGCTAGCTTAACCCTGCTAACGTAACTTTAGCTTTGTGCCCTGCTGTAATGCTTGTGTTCTGCTAGCTTAACTCTGCTAACGTAACTTTAGCTTTGTGTCAGATCGCTGGTGCCTTTTTCTCTGTTGCCCAGTTGAATGACGTTTGTGAACTCGCAGACTGCGACAGGAATGCAGCCGTGGACTCACGCTGGCCCCCCCGCGGTGAACTGCTTTGTCACACCTGCCCCCAGCCTTTGATAAATTACTGTCTGTGCTCCCCTGGATGAGGAAACACGGCTGTGCTTAAAGTGTTTAAATAAATGTCTGCATCTGAAGTGGGAATTTAATTTGGCCTGTTTTGTACAGCGAGCAGCGGAAATAAAAGGAAATCTGCATCAAAGCGCCTCGACTGTCAGCCGCTATCTCGGGATTTACTTAAAAATTCAGCACTTGAAAGATCCATTTTTAAAGGAAGGCCAGCCTCAGTTTCCATGTAGCTTCAGAAGAAGACGCCCCTCCCTGGAGACATTAGAGCATTAAAGGTACTGTAATTAGCTGAGCGAGCTGCCGGCTCCACATTAGCTTTTTACCGCTGCCATATGTTCGCTGCTGCTCGCCGGTGCGTCCACGAAGGGACCGAAGCAGCCAGAGGGAAAGACGGGGCTGTCCTCATGTAACTGCACAGTCATATGCTATCAATATGCTGCTGGTTTTAATGGGCCCTCCGGTTAGACGTGGCACGCCTCAGCTCGTCCTTTTCATTGGATTTTCTCCTCTAAGTGAGGCTGCCGGCAACCGTCCATCACCGCGACGCTCCTCCAGCGCTGCACACAGTCAGCGCTCCACAGTTATTATATGAAATAGCTGCTGTGAGAGGTTTGGCTGCAGGACACAGAGCAGAAACGGCGAGCTCGTCGTCCAAACTGAGCGAGTGGATGGCAGTGGAACCAGAGCCTGAACCAACTTTATTAACACGTGCTGCAGACGCCACGTTCAGGAAACAGTGCACTTTATGAGCTGGAGCGTAACATCACCTTCACGCTTTCTGTCACCTCAAACGTCAAACTGTGCTCTCAGAGCCTCGGTGGCCTCGCTGATCTGGTTTTGGGAGTTTTCCAGGAGGGATGTCTCAAAGCTGATCCCCTCCCCCCGTTTCTTTTCCTCTGGTGAGATTTAGTGAAACACTCGACCACAAAAGCCTGTTAAAGCCTGTCACTTTCCCATCGTTCCCAGTCCCGCTGCCAAGCCAGAGACATCTGATTTAGGGAATAATAAAATCCAGAGAAACGGTTTTCCCATAATTACAGACTCTGTTATCTCGGCACGAGAGCCGAGAGAAGAAAAGAAGAGATTCCTCAGCGAGCGTCGGCCTCTCGATGGAAGCAGACAGAATATCAAAGAGTTTGTGGCTGATTTGAAGCTGATGTTTGAACACTTTGTTTCACTGCAACTGAACGCTGACTCAGCAGCTCTCTGACAGAAAGCTTCACGCTGCTGTTCACCTCCAGCATCACTGATGTACTGCAGTACTACACAGCTTCCCTCTGATCATGTACTGCAGTACTACACAGCTTCCCTCTGATAATGTACTGCTGTACTACACAGCTTCCCTCTGATAATGTACTGCAGTACTACACAGCTTCCCTCTGACGATCATGTACTGCAGTACTACACAGCTGCTGTTAGCTGTACTCTGCAGTGAGATGTACTTTGTCCTCGCCATGTCTCTTTCTCCTGAACATTTGGTTTGATGATGTCGACACGCTGCTCGTCTGCGACAGGCCGGATCTGGGCCTGGTTTTTCGTCAGAATCTGCTCTCGCGTGCTGCCCTGCTCGAAGGCAGCAGCAGAGACAGTTTAACCAGCTTGTTGGATTCTGGATTCTTGTGTTTCCAGCTGTGTTCGTCAGCTGGAGGACATTTGTGCCGTTCGTGTTGTGATTTTAGTTCTCCGTTCATGAACCTAAAGCTCTGCAAGTTATATCTGTGTACTTAGTATATATGTATACATAAATGAGACAACTTGACTTTTGGAAGATCTTAATTCCTCCACATTACAAAATAAACAAATAAAATAATGTTGTCTGCCGTGTTGTTGAATTGTTCACTTGGTTCAGTTTGGCCCACGTCCTCCTGGAGGACTTCAATGTCCTGGAAAAACAGGAGGGATTCTGGTCACGCATTATCTGTTTGTGGACCCTGTTTTCCATGTTTCTGTGTCCAAGTGACGAATGGACACAACAGCTTTTGAAGTTTTTCCAGTATTTAGTGAGACTGCTGCAGCCGGCAGCCACAAAACGATGGCGTTCAATCCTCCAGGCGTTCGTGCACCGTCAGTGTTCGTCCACTAACAGAGTTTGTTTCTGCCGCTGACGGCTCAGGTTGTTCTTCTGAGTGTCTGATGACATGATGGCCATGATGGTGCAGACAAAGACCCTCTCTCTGTCAAAGAGTTAGATCCTTTGAGTTTAAGCAGAAACAGCTGTTCCATCGCTCTGTTCAAAGCCACCAGACTCCGTTCACAAAAACAGTATTTTAACATCATAAAACACGCTTCATTCAAACTAACAGAAACAAAACTCACCAAAACCTTCTTGGTTCACCTTTCAATTCAACCAATCAGGAGAGGAGCGAGAGAGAGGCAGCAAACACAGTGTGTAGAGACGAATATTTTCACATCTATTTTCATCGGACATTATGATCGGAGAGATTTAGAGATTACGATGATTAAGACGCACAAAGAGATATGTTGGACTGCAACAGATTTTCCCAGTAAGAAAAAAAAATAACTACTGGCAAATAGAAGGTCTGGTTTTGTGACTCCAAGGTGCTGCTTTTTCCACAGTATTCATTCAATATTCATTTTCAATTTTTTTTTCAAATCTATGACTCTGTGACTCTGTACGTAACTCTGTGACTCTGTACGTAACTCTGTAATTTTATACGTAACTCTATGACTCTGTACGTAACTCTGTGACTCTGTACTTAACTCTGTGACTCTGTACGTAACTCTGTGACTCTGTACGTAACTCTGTGACTCTGTACGTAACTCTGTAATTTTATACGTAACTCTATGACTCTGTACTTAACTCTGTGACTCTGTACTTAACTCTGTGACTCTGTACGTAACTCTGTGACTCTGTACGTAACTCTGTGACTCTGTACTTAACTCTGTGACTCTGTACTTAACTCTGTGACTCTGTACGTAACTCTGTGACTCTGTACGTAACTCTGTGACTCTGTACGTAACTCTGTAATTTTATACGTAACTCTATGACTCTGTACTTAACTCTGTGACTCTGTACATAACTCTGTGACTCTGTACGTAACTCTGTGACTCTGTACGTAACTCTGTGACTCTGTACGTAACTCTGTGACTCTGTACTTAACTCTGTGACTCTGTACTTAACTCTGTAATTTTATACGTAACTCTGTGACTCTGTACGTAACTCTGTAATTTTATACGTAACTCTGTGACTCTGTACGTAACTCTGTGACTCTGTACTTAACTCTGTGACTCTGTACTTAACTCTGTAATTTTATACGTAACTCTGTGACTCTGTACGTAACTCTGTAATTTTATTCGTAACTCTGTGACTCTGTACGTAACTCTGTAATTTTATACGTAACTCTGTGACTCTGTACGTAACTCTGTAATTTTATACGTAACTCTGTGACTCTGTACGTAACTCTGTAATTTTATACGTAACTCTGTGACTCTGTACGTAACTCTGTAATTTTATACGTAACTCTGTGACTCTGTACGTAACTCTGTAATTTTATACGTAACTCTGTGACTCTGTACTTAACTCTGTGACTCTGTACGTAACTCTGTGACTCTGTACTTAACTCTGTGACTCTGTACGTAACTCTGTGACTCTGTACGTAACTCTGTGACTCTGTACTTAACTCTGTGACTCTGTACGTAACTCTGTGACTCTGTACTTAACTCTGTGACTCTGTACGTAACTCTGTGACTCTGTACTTAACTCTGTGACTCTGTACTTAACTCTGTGACTCTGTACGTAACTCTGTGACTCTGTACGTAACTCGGTGACTCTGTACGTAACTCTGTAATTTTATACGTAACTCTGTGACTCTGTACTTAACTCTGTGACTCTGTACGTAACTCTGTAATTTTATACGTAACTCTGTGACTCTGTACTTAACTCTGTGACTCTGTACGTAACTCTGTGACTCTGTACTTAACTCTGTGACTCTGTACGTAACTCTGTCTGTAACGCTGAGTCCATATGTCATTCTGTAACTTCGTACATCACGTGGTTCAAACTCAATGACTTGGCTGCTGCTAATGCTGCATGAACTCTGTGACTCTGACGCTGTTTTTGTAACATTTAAAAAAGAAGTTGGGCATCCTAAAAGAAATTGTAAAGCCTGACGTCAATATTAACACTGCTAAGGCTAATCTAGTCAGCTAAACAGTGCTTCAGCTTAATGGTAAAATTTAGATGCAAAAATGCTAAGGGTGCTAACATGAGGCTAGTTAGCATAAAAACGTAATAATGTTTTACTACGTAATTTAAGCATCCTCACATGTCCTCGGTTAGCTCGTCAATATTGTTACATTGTATTATTGCATTATGAGCCCCAACCAGTTTAATTTATTGATGTAATTCTAATGTATTCTATTTCTACATTTCACCTCATACTGTGTCCCATAGTAGATTCTACTGGACTGTACAATACAATGTGAAGTTAACATATTAAGTTGTCTTATTACATTATATACTACACTCCTATTATATTTCCATATAATACAAACAAGTATCATTACTTAATACAACCGTGATTCCAGAGCAGTCTGAACTCTGTAAAACATCAATAAACCAGAATCAATAATCCAACTGTTCACTGAGAGCAGTTTTCTGAAGTGTCTCTGAATCCACGTGTTCATCTCCTTCATCCTTCATGTGTTCATCTCCTTCATCCTTCACGTGTTCATCTCCTTCATCCTTCACATGTTCACAAAGTGGTGAACTCTCTCCATCCTCTGTGACCCACTGAGTCTTTCCAGGATGCCCCTTACATACAGAATCATGATGCTCTCACCTGTGACCAATCAGCCTGTTTACCTGTGGAATGTTCCAACAGGTGTTTTTGGAGTATTCCACATCTTTCAGTCTGTGAAACGTGTTGCTGCATCAGATTCACAATAAGAGATATTTACAGAAATCAGAAAAACATGAAATATATTGACTTTGAGCTGATTTCAGGTCAGTTTGTGTCAGAGAAGATCAGATCAGGTGATCACTTTCTGATCGATCAGGTGATCACATTCCAGAGTCCCAACTCTTTGGAATCTGGGTTGTATATTTATGGAGTTCCCTGCTCATGTTTTGTAGTCATTCCCAGCAGAGCTGATGTGTTATTTACTGAATCCAGCTTTAGGTATTCTGAGAGCCAGGTTCAACCACCACTAAAACCACCCCACCCCCCACCCCACCCCTCCAGCAGCACCTCGCCGCTGATCGAGTCGCCGCAGAGCGTCCACGGACTTCTAAAAGTGCTGTGGATCGAGGTTTAACACAGAGACTCTGGCAGGGAACTGAAACCAGAGAGAGTCTGGCAGCAGAGACCAGGATCCAGAGTGGAGTCCTGGAGGACTGTGGTGAGGTGTCAGTTCTGAAGGTGGAACTGAACCCTGCATTTATCTCGGTTTAGAACAATGTGGGTGAGATCCCTCCCTTCCTCGAAGAGGCCTGAGCAGGAAGGTGTGGCGTTGGAGGCTGCAGCCGACTGCGAGCAGAGAGCTGAGGCTTGGCTGGGGGACAGACTGCAGACCGGAGGGGGGGCTGGAGGGGCTTTCTGGGCCGCTGTGCATCCAGTCCTGGAACACGATCCAAGGAGCGCGGCGCAGGGCGGCGCTCCAAGCTGTCAGCGGGCTCTTGACGGAGCGCTCTGAGGTGGACGGGGGCCCTCGTGGGGCCTCTCAGCACATAATTGCATCCAAAAGGTTGCTGTCGGCTCGCCAGACGAGCCGCGACCGCCAAACACTCGACTCCGCAGAGCTGCACCGACGTGATCTCTGGATTACATGTCAGAAAATACACAACACAAGCTTTAAATGTTCTGACGCACACCAACGCCGTCGCACAGCGTCTGCTTGTCACCACAGAACACTCAGTCGAAAGTACCTCACAACAGGAAACTACACTGAAGTACAAGTACACAGGTAGTATCAGCTGACATCAGCACTGAAGCATCACTGTTAAAACAACAGCTTACTGCTGAGGCTCAGCAGGCGGAGCTCCGTCAGGCCAGGTGAGGCTCAGCCGATCACCCTGAGGGGCGTCACATGATTAAAGGACAGTAATAAATATTGATCGTTCGATCAGGTCTAGAAATGAAACACGTGAGAAACACAACTACACATTGAGTTAATATCCTCAGGTGAGTTAGAAAAGGTACATATTTCTGCGGTGAGATAAAATAAATGTACTTTGTCCTTGCTGAAGATGAGGGGCGGCGCTGGCCTTCATCAGTTCCTGTTTGAGTCTCAGAACATGGATGTTTGTCCGTGTTTCCTGTGATGATTCATGATGTTCACCTCTTTGTGAAGCTTGTTTCTAATTGGAACATGTGGAAAGCTGATTGTCATCGTCGTGTTGGTCCATAAAGTTTTTGGACCTGCTTTAAAGGATCCGAAGTCGTCGTGTCGCTGACAGGATTTCAGTTAATAAGGTCAGAATCAGGAGGCGTCCGTCACCTTCGAGCTCTCGCAGCTCCGGCGGTTAATTTGCTGTGATGGCCGACATCTTGGCCTGCCACGTGTCATCATTCCAGCGTGGACGGAGAGGCGGCATGCTGCAAATATTCCTCCACCTCATTACCGAGCCTCCGCCCTGACGATCATCTACACTGACACAATCATTATGAATAATTATCATCTCGGCTCACTTTGAGCTCAAAAGTCACATTTTGCTTTAAATATGCCTCGAATCTCTCATGAGAGAAAGTTAAGCGAAGCAGAAAGTGGAGAGAAGCTTCGTTTCATCCTGAGGACGTTTCATGTCAGCGTTTCTTCTTCTGTGGTCTCTTTGTTTAAAGGAACAATTGATCCTGAAACAGAAACATTTTCTGATTTCCAGCGTTGATGTCGTCTTTAGTGTTGAACATTTCAGCAGAACGTTCATCGCTGAGAGGAATCGTTTGTTATTGATCTGACATCTGAAGAGTTTTTTTTATCATTCTTCATGAGATACTGTACTTCCTGTTTGTCCAGGTCACTACGGCACCTGACTGCCGGCTGTACTGAGGTAAACTGAGGAATACTCTGTGGCTGCTGCACACACTCTGCCTGCACCAGCGTCACACCTGTATCACCATCACACCTGCACCAACGTCACACCTTCAGCACCTGCACCTGGAGGTCTGGAAATGAAGCCGGTCACAAACACATGGTTCATCATCAGGACGAAGCTTCCTCGAGTATTGGAGCTTTTGTGTTTCCACTCAGGTGTGCTCTTACCTGCATCAGCAGCAGACAGTCTCTGCAGTAACAGCAGCAGCACGTTGCCACTCTCTGCCGTGGCCACCAAACAACATGTGACCTCCACCTCAGCCACCTGCTCCTCCACCTGTCTCACCTTGGTCCTCCTCTCGGCAGGCTCATTGATTGGCATCATCATTCATGATTTGCTTTGCGTTGACCATTTATGATTGGATGTGGACGTGCAGAGGGCGGGACATGTGGCTGATCCACGTCTGCAGGCTCCCTGGAGGACTGTCCTTCAGAGGTCTGGTCGTTTAGGTGCGTGAATGCTTTAGTATAAATCCTACGAACTGTTTCACAAATGACACCCATGGACTGTAGCGTGTTCAGGACTGTAGCGTGTTCAGGATCAGGACTGTAGCGTGTCCTGCAGCAGACTGTGCAGCTAATGTGAACTGATTTCTCTACACAAGCTGACGTGTGCGGTTGAAGATGCCAATGCTAATTAATTAGCATCTAATTTTCCTGAGCGGGGGGCATGACAGGAAATGGGAGCTGGACCATGATGGTGTCCCCCCTCCTCCTCCCTCCTCGCCTGGGAGGCTCCCACTAATTGGGTCAGGATCATTGACTCCTTCAGGATCAGGGGACAGATAATAAATGAAGGAGGTGGAGGAGGAGGATGAGGATGAAGCTGTGATGAAGCGACAGCGCCCACAGCTTATCTGAGATCATCTCTGATCAGGATCTTTGAGGATCTTTGAGGATCTGAACTGGACTCTGGAGTCTTTAATGGTACCCGGAGACACCAGGAGAACACGTGGCAAAGTCGAAATGATATTGATTTTACAATAATATGATTTTCAAACAGGAAACTCGATTCTTATTGATTATTTATTCGAGTTTTGAGTTGACTGTTTTGCAGATGCAGAGGTGGAAGAAGTACTCAGTCTTTAAAAATAGTAGTAACAGTGTACAAATACTGCGTTACAAATCAAATCAGGTCAAATGTGATTATACGGAACATTTCACAGGATGTCGGCTCAGTGTGCTTCACACCAACAAATATACCATCGATACAAATGAAGGACAGATGAACGTGAATAAGGTAATCTGTCGTGTTTCCAGACGTCTTTGGCGCCGTTTCACCGGACTTAGCGAGCGGTTAACCGAGCAAACAACCGTAATGTAAACACCATCATTCAGCACCGCGGCGCTGAACGCTTGCTGCTCCTCCAGCTTTTGCCTGCTTTCATTTGTTTTCTCGAGCAGAACGACGTCTGAATGAGCAGATAGTTGTTTGATCTGCTGACTCACATCTGATCTGATTCTCTGCACTTTTCTCTCGTAGTTTCATCTAAACTAGCTCAGTAAGGAAGGAAGAGGGGAAGACTGCAGACTGTCAAGACCTGTTTACAGTATCCAGTGCATCATGTGACACATGGTGGAAACAAATGCACAACAGCCAAAAGTCTAAAATTATCATAATACACTTAAAGTACCAAAACATAAAGTACATATTGTACAGAATGGCCCATTTCACAATATGTATTATTGATCAATTGTATATGATTATATTATACATTAGGTCAAATTAGATGTATGCTGGAGGTGTATTTGATCAAATATTTATTTGTATAATCTTCCAAGGTTAAAGAATGTCTCGTAAAGCCCTCAAAGGTTTGTTATCTGAATAATGCTTCAGCACCAATGAGAAAACAGTGGAAGTATTTTGTCTTCTGTGAAGTTCTGAAGGCGTCTTTGTGATCGTCGATGTTGGGCTGTGTTAATAAAGTTGTCTCGACTGTGATGTTTTTAAGATGCGGAGTCCCTGCGGTTCATGGACATCAGACCTTCTCACAGGCGGATCTGGTCCATCCTGGTTTGGTCCCCGTCGATCACGTGACCGGGCCTCCGCGCCCCGCCCGCCCAGAGGTCAGTTCAGAGGTTTGTTTTCTCTGCTGTCGAAGGTCGGCCAGACGCGGAGACTGAAATCTGAATCCTGTGGATGTTTTGTGGTGAACGGCAGGAGGAAGAAATAGAACGTCTAAGTGAAGGTACACTTCAGAGAGTCTGGTTTCCCCTCGCCACAGCGTCACAATGCCAGTACACAACACAGCGACATATTGAAGCCAGACCCCCGCAGGCCAGCAGAGCCAGTTCCACACAAGCCACAACAAAGACCTGCAGACTTCACAGAGTCCACCATGAAGTGGAGCCTCAGCCAGGACTGAAATAAACCGCTCAGCACAGACCAGAATCATAAAAAACGACAGTCCAAAACTGACTTCACGTGGGAGACCAGGACTCAGAAACACTGCGGTTCTGCAGCGACATCAGATATGTTATCACACAGGATTCGGATTCAGAACGAGCCGAAGGAACTGTCACAGCTGAGAACCTGTGAGGAACATTTATCGAGAGAGTCAGCATGACGAACGGGCGATCACATGATTATTAACAGCCAATCAGACCCCAGAATTCATCCTGCATCTGGCCTGAAGTTCATTCTTAAGACACGTTCATTGTTAACCAGCTGCTAATTAGCTTGCATATCTGTGGCATATTAGCTTTTAATTAGTCGTTAAAACAACTTGAACAAATTGAAGTGTTTTTCTGCACGATCATCCTGCATAAACCAAAACCCCTGAACAGCCTACAGAGGTCTTTCAGGGTCAAACAGGACGAAGCAGATTAATGTTGCTGGCGTCTGAATTACACACGGCGGCATTGTTCATCTGTCCATATACTTTTGGCCACGTCCTGCAGATTTTTGCCATCATGTAAACTGATCCCACGTCAGTGATGGGAGCTGTGGTCGTGTGATATTGATGAAAAACACGTTTTATCTGCAGCTTTATACTTATTTCCCCTCGGGAGGCTGAAGACACTGAACTCTGGTCTCTGAGGGAAAAAAAGGAAAATAATAAATGAGTAAATAAAAAAGTCACACATGATCCTCATTTACTGTGGTCGAGTGTGCAATTTACATCAGGCAGAGGCAGTGAACGCAGCATGAGGAGAAATAGACAGCAAGGAGACCACATCAGACCACACCTGGTTCTGGTCTCTGAGGGCCACGAGACGTTACAGCGCTGATTTTCTGCTCGACAGCAGGGCGACAGAGAGGAAGCCATTTTGTGGGCAGAGACAGAGACTCAGACTGTGATTGGACGAGCAAAGTGACAGGAAAAGTTTAACACTCAAATGAACATGGGATTTACATCTCAGTACAGACTTACTTTCAGTTAGCCAAGCTTAGCACAAACACTGAAAGCAGGGGAGACTGTTAGCTTAGCATCATCACAGGGTAAAAATCCACCTTCAAACCACTCCAATTCTGCCTGATGGACATGTTGTACAGTCATCAGTTCATCCAGCTTAACTGGAAGCTAACTGGACCCAGAAGCTAACTGGAAGCTAACTGGACCTAGAAGCTAGTCTAGAAGTTCTCTTCCTCATGTCCTTTCTCTTCTTCATGTTCTTTCTCTTCTTCATGTTCTTTCTTCTTCATGTCCTTTCTCTTCTTCATGTCCTTTCTCTTCTTCATGTCCTTTCTCTTCTTCATGTTCTTTCTCTTCTTCATGTTCTTTCTTCTTCATGTTCTTTCTTCTTCATGTCCTTTCTCTTCTTCATGTCCTTTCTTCTTCATGTCCTTTCTCTTCTTCATGTTCTTTCTTCTTCATGTCCTTTCTCTTCTTCATGTCCTTTCTCTTCTTCATGTTCTTTCTCTTTTTCATGTTCTTTCTTCTTCATGTCCTTTCTCTTCTTCACATTCTTTCTTCTTCTTCATGTCCCTTCTCTTCTTGTTCTTTCTTCTTCATGTCCCTTCTCTTCTTCATGTTCTTTCTCTTTTTCATGTCCTTTCTTCTTCATGTCCTTTCTTCTTCTTCATGTTCTTTCTTCTTCATGTCCTTTCTCTTCTTCATGTCCTTTCTCTTCTTCATGTTCTTTCTTCTTCATGTTCTTTCTTCTTCATGTCCTTTCTCTTCTTCATGTCCTTTCTCTTCTTCATGTTCTTTCTTCTTCATGTCCTTTCTCTTCTTCATGTCCTTTCTCTTCTTCATGTTCTTTCTCTTTTTCATGTTCTTTCTTCTTCATGTCCTTTCTTCTTCTTCATGTTCTTTCTTCTTCATGTCCTTTCTCTTCTTCATGTTCTTTCTTCTTCATGTCCTTTCTCTTCTTCATGTTCTTTCTCTTTTTCATGTTCTTTCTTCTTCATGTCCTTTCTTCTTCTTCATGTCCTTTCTTCTTCTTCATGTCCTTTCTCTTCTTCATGTTCTTTCTTCTTCATGTCCTTTCTTCTTCTTCATGTCCTTTCTTCTTCATGTCCTTTCTTCTTCATGTCCTTTCTCTTCTTCATGTCCTTTCTTCTTCTTCATGTTCTTTCTTCTTCATGTCCTTTCTCTTCTTCGTGTCCTTTCTTCTTCATGTCCTTTCTCTTCTTCATGTTCTTTCTTCTCTTCATGTCCTTTTTTCTCTTCATGTCCTTTCTCTTCTTCATGTTCTTTCTCTTTTTCATGTTCTTTCTTCTTCATGTCCTTTCTTCTTCTTCATGTTCTTTCTTCTTCATGTCCTTTCTCTTCTTCATGTCCTTTCTCTTCTTCATGTTCTTTCTTCTTCATGTCCTTTCTCTTCTTCATGTTCTTTCTTCTTCTTCATGTCTTTTCTTCATGTTCTTTCTTCTTCATGTCCTTTCTTCTTCCTCATGTCCTTTCTCTTCTTCATGTCCTTTCTTCTTCATGTCCTTTCTCTTCTTCATGTTCTTTCTTCTTCATGTCCTTTCTCTTCTTCATGTCCTTTCTTCTTCTTAATGTTCTTTCTCTTCTTCATGTCCCTTCTCTTCTTCATGTTCTTTCTTCTTCATGTCCTTTCTCTTCTTCATGTTCTTTCTTCTTCATGTCCTTTCTCTTCTTCATGTCCTTTCTTCTTCTTCATGTTCTTTCTTCTTCATGTCCTTTCTCTTCTTCATGTCCTTTCTTCTTCTTCATGTTCTTTCTTCATGTTCTTTCTCTTCTCCATGTCCTTTCTTCTTCTTCATGTCCTTTCTCTTCTTCATGTCCTTTCTTCTTCTTCATGTTCTTTCTTCTTCATGTCCTTTCTTCTTCTTCATGTCCTTTCTTCTTCATGTCCTTTCTCTTCTTCATGTCCTTTCTTCTTCATGTCCTTTCTCTTCTTCATGTCCTTTCTTCTTCTTCATGTTCTTTCTCTTCTTCATGTTCTTTCTTCTTCTTCATGTCTTTTCTTCATGTTCTTTCTTCTTCATGTCCTTTCTTCTTCTTCATGTCCCTTCTCTTCTTCATGTTCTTTCTTCTTCATGTCCTTTCTTCTTCTTCATGTTCTTTCTTCTTCATGTCCTTTCTTCTTCTTCATGTCCTTTCTTCTTCATGTCCTTTCTCTTCTTCATGTCCTTTCTCTTCTTCATGTCCTTTCTTCTTCATGTCCTTTCTCTTCTTCATGTCCTTTCTTCTTCTTCATGTCCTTTCTCTTCTTCATGTTCTTTCTTCTTCTTCTTCATGTCTTTTCTTCATGTTCTTTCTTCTTCATGTCCTTTCTTCTTCTTCATGTCCCTTCTCTTCTTCATGTTCTTTCTTCTTCATGTCCTTTCTTCTTCTTCATGTTCTTTCTTCTTCATGTTCTTTCTCTTCTCCATGTCCTTTCTTCTTCTTAATGTTCTTTCTCTTCTTCATGTCCCTTCTCTTCTTCATGTTCTTTCTTCTTCATGTCCTTTCTCTTCTTCATGTCCTTTCTTCTTCTTCATGTTCTTTCTTCTTCATGTCCTTTCTTCTTCTTCATGTCTTTTCTTCATGTCCTTTCTTCTTCTTCATGTCCTTTCTTCTTCTTCATGTTCTTTCTTCTTCATGTCCTTTCTTCTTCTTCATGTCTTTTCTTCATGTCCTTTCTTCTTCTTCATGTCCTTTCTCTTCTTCATGTCTTTTCTTCATGTCCTTTCTTCTTCTTCATGTCCTTTCTCTTCTTCATGTTCTTTCTTCTTCACGTTCTTTCTCTTCTTCATGTCCTTTCTTCTTCTTAATGTTCTTTCTCTTCTTCATGTCCCTTCTCTTCTTCATGTTCTTTCTTCTTCATGTCCTTTCTCTTCTTCATGTCCTTTCTTCTTCTTCATGTTCTTTCTTCTTCATGTCCTTTCTTCTTCTTCATGTCTTTTCTTCATGTCCTTTCTTCTTCTTCATGTCCTTTCTCTTCTTCATGTTCTTTCTTCTTCACGTTCTTTCTCTTCTTCATGTCCTTTCTTCTTTTTCATGTCCCTTCTCTCCTTCTTGTTCTTTCGCTTCTTTTTTTTTTTTCATGTGCTGCAGCTTCAGTTAACAGACAGTTAATATCTGATCGGTTTGTCTTTTGTCTTCTTCCATTTTTCCTGCTCCTGACTGCAGACTGCAGCAGTTTTAATGAAGCACAGATATGAAGGTCGGCTGTACGCTGCAGAAATAGAAAGAGCAGGAGAGCAGAGAGGAAGTAAATTGGTTCCTGTTCGTCATCACACTCGCTCAGTTCATGAAGTTCAGACTTTTTACAAAGTTATTTTCTACAAACATGAAGCGAGATGTACGAAAGACCAACAGATAAAATGTGAAAAGGAAAGTGATCATTTGGAGTCAGAACTGTGACTTGATGGCTCACTTTGCCCTCAGTCATGACTGCAGGCACAATGAGCTCCTGTGGGCCGCCTGCTGCTCCTCATTTCACTTTACGGTGTGAAAATGGAGGAAATCCAAAATGTTTGTGCTGACCTAACAGATGCTAACATGCTAACACCAACATGTTAAATCCACCAGGAGCCTGTGGGAGCTCGTCAGGTGTGTCTCTGTGATGTCAGCCACAGGAAGGCGCTGATGCTCGTCACAGACTCTGCTGCGTTTACAGTCAAGCTGTAGCTTCCTGTCATAAATGAGCTGCTATTGTGATTCTTGCTTCACGCCGTCGCCGCAGAAACAGGCTGAGAAAACAAAGTGCTGATGTCCTTAAACATGCATATGATTAAAAACAGCAAGATTCAGGTCTTCCTCCTCCTGCTGACCTCAGATCAGGAGCTGAGGCCAGGCCGCGGTGACCCGACGTGGTCTCTGCTGGTCTGGTTTTCTGTCCCTCACAGCATTTATCTACAGGCGGGTGGGGCTGTCTCCCTCTTTGATGTTCCACGCTCACGTTGCCTGATGGAGTCGTCATCTTTCTTGTCTGCGCCCTCTTCGGCTCCTCTTCGGCTCCTCTTTGTTGTTTGGACCACCTGCTTCATCTCATCTGCAGTCTGATTGTTTTTCTTCACGTCGGTCTTCAGACTGATAATCTCTGCTCATCAGTTCACACTGAGTTTTCCATGAGCGACCGTCAGGATTTCCACATCTCATCAAACACTTTCCACACTTCATCGCAGAGTGCAACTCTCCAATCTTAAAGCAGAGGAGATTAAAAGGGGAATTACAACATAATCTTAAATAATCCAAACAGCACGGACACTCGAGTGCAGAGTTATTCTGGGGTCTGACAACACTGTCAATCAACACCCGGATTACGGTTAAAATTAGCACGAAAACTTGCTGTTAATTTGTCCTGGTTGCCTCAGAGATGATTAATCTGAGAGGAACCTCGCGCTGATAAAACTGTGATTAAACACATAATGGATTCATATTTTTTCACCCGCTCACGCTGCATTCATGTTTCCTCTGGAGCCGTTTGCTTCTTAAGTTTGACAGAAACAGATTAGAAAATAAATGATATTAAAATGTGGAGGCTGCACGGGGTCATCACTGTGCGTCCTCTGGGTACGGTGGCCACGAGGGGCCAAATGGAGGAGCCGAGCTGAAGGCATCCGAGCGAAGCTGCTTCTGTTTCTGAACGTGATGCTTGAACAGAAACACGGCGTTTCTGTTTTCAACAGCTGATCAAATTTAACGTCGACTCTGATTTAACTGATTCACATCAAAGTCCAAATGGTGAAGTTTGTGATGAAAACATTCTTAACGAGACCTTTTGATCATTTGCATCTCGTTTGACCTTTGACCAGAGCTCTTTCAACGACCTTGTCTCATCTCTTCTTCTGTGGTTTAGTGGCAGCAACTGCAGAAACGGCTCCACCTGCTGTTTGCTCTGAGCAGTGCTGCATTCAGGTGCATCCCACAGAAAACGAACCGAGGGCGCCGTCCTCACGGCACGGTTAAACCGTTCATGTTACCTGTTAACAGATGTTTTAACTCTACTTAAAATCTGACTCATCGAGTAAAACAGATTGAAATCACATGATGACTTCCTGCCCACAGGTGCTTCAACACCTGCAGACGTTGCCTCAGTCCACCACAGTCCACCACAGTCCATCACAGTCCAACTGTCCACCACCGAGTCCATCTGGTGGAGTGGTCCGCCACGGCTGGTAGTGTGAAAATGCTCCTGCTGCTTTCTGTCCAGCTGAAGAGGAAGCTGAGTCTGAAACGGGATCACAGTGAAACCGAATGTCTCATGGCATCATTTGATGTGAGGAGCTGAAAGTTGGAGGGTTTCAATCGATTTCTGAAGGTTTCTGCTCGCTGAGGGATTAACACTGTGGAACCGCTGAGGGCTGAAGAAGACCACGCTCTTTGGTTGGCTCTTTGGAGCTAAAGATTCATGTTGAAAGCACACAGAGCATGCTGGGTAATGTATTACTGTTATCTGCAGGATTGGGGACTAACAGGCGACCCGAGTCCACGTCCTGTCACAGACCTGCAGTCCAGTAAACGACAGGTAGACTCACTGTTCGCAGTACCTGCTGATCCTGGTACCAATTTGCAGTATTTATTACAACAGACGTTCTTTTAAATACAGTCATTCTGTCCTCTACACCCCAAAACATCTGCGAGAGCTGCAGGTCAAAGGTCACATCCAGCGTGGAGGTGGTGATGGTCAGAGGGTGTAAAAGTAGAAATACCACATGACTGCTCGTGGTCAGCCTGTAGTTCACATCCTCACATCAGATCAGTGCACCATGTGACGTACAGCAGAGCAGAAGTCAGCGTGAGACAAGTGAAAACATCCTCAGTTCATCTGATGGAACTGATGCTACAGCGAAGCTACGCTAACCTCTTTTCAAACGAACCGCCACGCTGTCATCACACCCAAACCACGCCCACCCATAGCCACCACTAGGTCCTCACAGGATGCTGATTGGTCTTGAAGGCGACGTCTGTGTCTCGTGTTATTTCTTCTCGCCGTGGTTTTCGTTATCTTGACGCCGCTTGATGAGGCGCTCCGAGAATCAGTAAACAAAGAAGTTGAGTTTCCAGCAGCTCGGTGTCACTTAGTTCAACAACAGAAGTCAGATCAGCTTCAGTCCCAGCAGCTGGAGAGGTGGCTGATGGGAAGAGGAGGATGACAGTGTTTACTCAGCTGCTGTTCTTCGTCCTGTCTCCTCAGTATCATCATCCTCACCTCCGATGACACTTCCTGTCGTCGGTGTGTTTGTCAGCTATCAGTGACGGCGGCGGAGGATGCGGTCGTGCTCCCACCTTTCACTCGCTCTCGTCTCGGTGTTCGGAGGTTTTCTGACACCTGAGGGACTCGACGCCTCCGCCGCCGCTGAGCGAACGAACCCAAACACAAACAGAAACCAGAGCCGGTCAGATCTCACATCAGGTCGTGGCCTTCACCTCTCAGATTCAGAGTGAACTGGTGAGCTTATGGGAAAGATGTTTCAGTGGAAACAAAGAGGCCGTTGACTTCAGCTGGTTTAAACCTGCACAGCAGTCCAGAAAAAATGAGCCTGAAACCAAAGTGAGCTGACAGTTCCTGATCCACGTGGAGCACGTTCAGGGCTTTAGTCTCTTTCAAAGGAAACACTCTGAACTTTGACCCCTCAGTCAGAATCACTGTCTCTGCTGCTGACACCGAGTAACAGAAGTGTGGACACACTGAAGCAAACATGTTTTTGCAAATAGACGTTTTCAGATGACTTTTACAGCATGAAGCCGAGACGAGACCAAGTTCAGTAAAAGCTGAAAACAGAGCCACACAAACTGAATACTTTCATGTTTTCTCTCTTATGGTTTATCTCCAAAAAAGTCCATTTATTAAATTTATCCACGTAAATGTCCGTATTTATATTAATGAACTCTAAATTTTGGCCATTATTTGGTTCTATAAATGACTCTTTTAGAGTAAATACAACCTTTGTCCAAGTAATAAACCAGAATGTGTCCAGACATTTCTGCTCTTTTTGCTGCTTTCTGTTCTGTTAATGTTTCTTTTCATCTCACCGTTGTGCATCCTTTAAAAACAGTTATGATGTCCCCATAGACTTCATTCTGTGGAACCAGCTGGTGTTCAGCTCTGTTCCCGATTCATTTTGACCGTTTCTTTGTTCAGTGCATGAAATGACTTTGTGTTTGATGTGAACTGGCCTCTCTTTAGTCCATGACCACGTCAGCTGACCCACTGCAGGTAAATTGCAGTTACTGGCGTTTGGTTGACGCACAAAGTTCATCTTCCATCATTAGATTTTTTGTTAAAGTGAAACCGTATCAACACACCTGATTGCAGTGAACTACAGTGAGTGTTAGCTCAGCTGGCTCACTTGGCTAACCTGGTCTTTACACTCAGTTTGTGTGACAGAGCATCATGTGATCAAATCAGCAGATGAGCTGCAGAGAGGAAGTACTTCATGTATTTCTCTACATACATTTTGACATGTGAAGCGACAGCAGGTGGCCTCTGATGACCTGTCAGCCAGGTAACTCCACAATCATCACAGAGGTGAATCAACACCTCAAACAGCGAAACCTGATCATCAGAACCTCCATGAAGGGGGATTTAGACTGTAAGACCACATCAGTTTCAGCTCGCTGTACCTAATAAACCGTCCGCTGTATTTGTGCTTATACGCCGTCATTGTGTATTTTAAGAGAAGTGGAGTGCAGAATCGGTAAACTCTGAATGTTCAAAGTGTCCGAATCGTCGTTGTCCGTCAGTAAAGTAGAATCTGTCTCGGGCAGTTTGATGAACAGTCATATGTGGACGCAAAGATCCCGATTTTTCGGATGACATTTAATTTATCTGAATCTGTAAAGTAACTTAAGGTTTAAATGTAGTGGAGCTGAAGTAGAAAGTAGCACAAAGTGGAAATACTCAAGTAAAGTAGAAGAAGAAGAAAGTAGAAGACGTTTGCACCTCTGCTGTAGATGTCTTCTACGTTCTGGAGGACGTGATATGTTCATGAAAACGCTGCAGATACAGTCACTGATGCCATCTTTTTATTCTTTTATGTTACTTTTGCGATTGAAGCTAATATTTTTTTGTTCACGCTCACATGACGTCACAACCAGCGTAATTCTGACTAATGACGAAATATTCAGCTCAGCACATTTAGAGACATTTTAACTGAACTTAAACTAAATTGTCGCGTCTCTGTCGTTGTCAGTCTTGACTTTGGTTTTGTCTGTCGGTGTGTTTTGGATGAAAACGTCTGACAGCGTGGCGCTCACCCGTAATCCTGTTGGCTGCTTTTAAACTTTATTGGGTTGGTTTTTGTCGTTGACCTTCATGTTCGTACCATCCTGAAAGACCAAAGGTTGAAACACACTCGATGAACCATCAATAAAACCGTGTCATCAGCTGCAGTTTTACGAACCGGAAAACCAGTTCATGATATTTTCTGTTCATTCTCGACGTTGATTAAAGAAACTCTCTGAGGCTTTAAAGTTGCCCCCAGAGGCTGATAAAACTTTGACATTGTTGAATTAATCAAGAGAAGCAGAAGTTTGAATAAGTGCTTATGAATTTTTCATGCACGTCTGAATATCTGAGTGAGTGTCTGGTTTGAGTGAGTTAAAAGCAAATAAGAGAAACAAGTCCAGAGTCTCCCCCTCCTCACCCTCCAGCCTCTGTGGAAGAAACAAAGCAGACGGTCGTGTTGTGTCAAAGGCTGCTGGGTTTTATCAACTCGCTGCTGCGACAAAGACATCAGCGCTTGCATCCCTCTCTCATCATTAATTGATTCTTGCGAGCGACTCGCCGCTCTTTGCTCCGACAAACAATCTGCAAAAACAGACTCCACAACAACCAGCGAGACCACCGAAACAACCACGAGATGATGAAACGGAGCCCGAGGCTAGAAAATAATGAGTCCACTACAGCGAGAAGATCCGCAAACCTGCAACACTTCTCTGAAAACACGTCTTTGTCTCTGAGCAACCTCTGCAGAGTCTGAGTCCTCCTCCAGCAGGACCTACAGACCTGTCGGGGGGTCGGGGGGTCGGAGGGTCGGAGGTGAAATCTGTTTGGGTGCTGAGGTTCACTCTGGTTTCTCTGAAGAGGGTCAACATCTTTTTGAAGTGTGATATGGAACAGTGTTTGTGTTATTGTCCTCTAACACCACAAACAGCAACAAACACCCAGTAGGCCTTCATGACCCAGAACCTTTCACAGGCCTGGAACTGGAATTAATGTCTCTTATTTCTCATGAAAATGTAAGAGCTGATCCACAACTTACTCACTTCTGAGAGTTGGTGTTTGTTGAAGAACTGAACTAAGCATGCGATTTTCACAAGTCCAGGTTTTCTGGACCAGGTCTTTAAACAGATCCTTGGAAAACCTTCGTGTCCTACCTGACACGGATGAATGAAGAAACTGATCTGGCTCAATGAACGCTGTGGACTCAGTCCAAAGAGATTAGACGATATTAGACCTGATCCGTGAGGAACTTGAAGACAGACCAGGTCCAAGTAGACCCATAGAAGACTCCTGCACCACAAGCACCCGAGGATAAGTGGACCCATAGGACAACCAGGCGTGACCAGAACTAATAGTGTAGATATAGTTTGGCCTCAGCTCAGTCCTGGATGGGGTCTTACAGTGAAGGAAGGGGATCCACTGAAACACCTGCTCGTAAATAGAGCACAGGAATAACAACAAAATCCACAAGAGATCTGAAGACAGTCAGACCTGGTCCAGAGACCAGGTGCAAGTGCAAAAAGACCTGATCCAAAAGGGACTTGAGTGTGTGTGTTTGTTGAAGCTGGATTTAGAGGTTCAGAGGTTCTGGAGGTAACTGGAGTGTTTCAACAGGTTTCAGAGCTTCAGAGGTTTTTTTTTAATGTAACTAGTTTTTTGTGGAGCTGGACTGGAGGAAGTTCAGAGGTTGTGAAGGTAACTGAAGTGTTTGTTGGAGCTGGTTGGGGACTCTCTGTGTTCTCAGGGCTCAGTGTGTCCTGTGTGAACCGTTTTGATCCTGCAGGATGTAATCGTCCAAAGCCTCTGACCTGAGCACTTTAATGAAATCCGTCTTAAGCTAACGGTGGCCGATTACTTCCTGGTGATTACAGCGGTGAATCAGAGGAGCAGCAGTCCAAAACCCTCACAGGAGAAAGAACGAAAAGTTGTCTCTGACCCACATTTATAGATAAATAGATGTTTGTGGCAAAATAACTCACATATCAAAATGTGTCTTCGTAGTCACATCCTGGTGTCTTTGTCTCCTCTGTGGGACTTCCTGCTGTAAAGACCAGCTGTTCGGTGTCATGCTCATCCTGCCACATTAGAGGAAAGCAATTTTAAAAACTGAACACATAGAAGACAAACGAATGTTTTCATTGGGAGATAATCACAAAGCTGACGTTTGAGTCTTCAGTTCGTCTGTTGGACAAAGTTATAAAAGCTGATGGTTGTGATTCTTTCGTCTGTTGCTTCGGGGGAGCAGAGCTGATTGGTTAAAGCAGTTTGATCACAGGTGAGAACAGAAGAAATCAACTTTTCAAAGAGCTTTGAGGTGAGGCGTCAGTCAATCCTCAAACAGTCTCAGTTTGAGGAAAACGATCGTTCAGCTTCAGCCGTAAAATTAGCTTAACGAGACCCGTTAGCTTAGATATGAGACAGATGCTTCCTCCATCATCATCATCATCATCATCATCATCATCATGTTGTTACCTTTCGAACAGATGAGATGAAATCCTCTGCAGACTCCACCAGGAAGTTAATCTGTTGGCTGATCTTCAGAAAAGGTATTTTGTGCTTCAAAGCTGCTTACAGACTGAACAGTGAGAGCTGCCGGCTTTACTCTCACATTACGTTTCCTGCAACAAGACGCTGCTTTGTGCTCTTTTCCTTTTACTTATGTTCTTTTTTTACTTTTATGGTACTTTGTTACATTTCAAGTCACGTTCATTAAACTGAGAATGAGACGAAAACAAAAACCAGCAGCAGAGAACATCAAATATCGTTATTTCATTTAATACTTCTGTCAAATACTATGCAGTAACATTTACTCCAAGTAATGTTTTACACAAGTAACTGCACTTTTCTTGAGTACAGTATTCTTGTACTCTTTCTATCACAGATTCATGAACTGAGAGTCTTTTATTATGAAGGAACCTGCTTCAAGGTTGGTTGGAGAACGCAGTTTGAGTCACTTCCTGCTGCTCACGTACAGAAGAAGCGGAGGCTGAGCTGGTTTGTATTTGTTACGATTACGTCACTTATGATCAAAAACTAGCGAGTCGACACCTTTGCTAACATGAGCACCTGTAACAACACATTAGTTAGCAGTTCAGCTAATATTACTAAATAAACCTACGGCCTTCTATTTGGAGGCGCTTTGGTGCTGAGTTAATGTTCAGACTCTAATATGGATCCAGGTGGACTCAGGTCCCAGGTGGGTCTGGCTCCCTCAGTGGACCCATGAGGACTTGTACCAGTTAGGTGACTGTGAGAGAAGTGAGTACCAAGATTTTATGATCAAACCTGCCGTTAATCAGACCTCATCACGATTACACTGTTTGAGTTGAAAAGACTTTCCTTTGAAGAAAGGAAACCTTTACAACCCGTAAAACCTTTTCAAGCTGCACTCATTTTTACAGAATACGTCTTCTCACTCGAATGGACCAATGAAGGCCGTCAGTGGTTAAATATGAAATACTGAGAGGACTGAACTGGTTATGATGAGAATGGACATGTTGACTCTGTAAACAGTTGAATAATGAATAAAAATGAGTGTTTCCACTGGCCGCAGTCGATGTTTGAAACAGATTTCCACCTTTCCTTCGTGTCAGTATTTCGTGTTTTCCTGCTCTGCCTGTTGGATCTTCTTAATAAAAGCAGTGAGCTGTGGAGTCCAGAGGAAGATGATCACAAACACTCCTTCAAATTAAAGTTCCTCTGAGGGCAGACGTGATGAAACTCTGCTTCATGAACAACTTTCTCTGTTTTCTTTAAATCTCTGTGAAGCACAGAGTCTTCAGTTTGACACGTTCACACATATTTTGTTGCAAATTGGAAATAATTAACTTGGCAAAAGCAGAATGCTTCAGCGCTGTATTGTTCCTTTATGAAGACGAGTAATTAATGTTTAATTTAAGAGGCGAATGCAGATGTATGAAAGGCACAAATGGCAGTGAGCTCTCTGTAGCTGCGTGTTTAAATATTAATGACTTCAGTCAAAATAAGACACTCGACATCCTCTTTATGAAGAAAAGAGTCGTTTATTTCTTATTCTTTTTCATTTCCTAAATGAGAAACAGTTCAGTGTGACTCTGTGTCTCTTCACAGATGAACTTTTTCCTCTTTCTGCTCTTCAGACACAAGAAACTGACTCGACTCTGTAACTTTAGTTTGAGCTTTAATCCACAGAGAAGGAAAAAACATCCTCCTTCTTCGTGTGTTTGTTCAGTGTTGGAGGGCAGTTACAGTCATATATTACCTTTCTCCACTAATAAGGTAATTAGTACAGTTAACAGGTAACGTGTTGCGGGCTGGTGGTCCAAACCCTGACGGTCCAAACGTGCAGAGGCCCAGTTTAGTTTTAAATGTGCGCTCACGGATTTGATAAAGCTGCTCGTTGGCGTCTGATCGAACATGTTTCAGGATTCTCACAGAAACAGTAGAAATGTATAGAGATGCAAAACGAATCCACATGTAGAAAAATATGGTTCACAAACGTATTTCAGATTCACACAAAAATATTTCTTATTTTAAATAAGTGCCCACAAACGTTTGTATTTAGACGTATGTCATCAAACACTCGTGAAGCTTCATAAACTCTTCTGCATGTTTAATCCTATCGTTTATTTCTAAACCATCCTGTTTTCACTCAACTCGCATGTTCGCTCATAGTTTCCTTGCTGACGATGAGATATCAGTTGTTCTCATCAGCTGGTTACGTCTGTCCAATAGAACAGCGGCACAGCTCAGGACAGATGATGAGCCTGAAGCGTCCAGAAGCAGCTCACTTTGTTCACTGTGCTCAGTTTGATGTCCTGAACTGTCCTCAGATCAGTCAGCTGATGAATAAAATCCTGTTGGATTAACATCCTGCAGCGTAACAGTCTGAGGCCGTACTGTTGGCATGTCGTCTGCATGTCGCTGGTTTGTCATTGGTATGTTGTTTGCGTGTTCTTGCCATGTTGTTGGTGTGTCAGTGGCATGTGGTTGCCTCATCGCTGGTGTATTGGTGCCATGTTGTTTGCATGTTGTTGGTGTGTCATTAGCATGTTGTTTGCGTGTCGTTGCTGTGTTGTTTGCACGTTGTTGCTGTGTCATTAGCATGCTTTTGGCGTGTTTTTGGCGTGTTGTTTGCGTGTCCTTGCTGTGTCATTAGCATGTTGTTTGCGTGTCGTTGGCATGTTGTTTGCGTGTAGTTGCTGTGTTGTTTGCACGTTGTTGCTGTGTCATTAGCATGTTTTTGGCGTGTTGTTTGTGTGTCGTTGGCATGTTGTCTGTGTATTGTTGCTGTGTCATTAGCATGTTTTTGGCATGTTGTTTGCGTGTCCTTGCTGTGTCATTAGCATGTTTTTGGCGTGTCGTTGGCATGTTGTTTGTGTATTGTTGCTGTGTCATTAGCATGTTTTTAGCATGTTGTTTGCGTGTCCTTGCTGTGTCATTAGCATGTTTTTGGCGTGTCGTTGGCATGTTGTTTGTGTATTGTTGCCGTGTCATTAGCATGTTGTTTGTGTGTCCTTGCTGTGTCATTAGCATGGTTTTGGCGTGTTGTTTGCGCGTCGTTGGCGTGTTGTTTGCGTGTCCTTGCTGTGTCATCAGCATGTTGTTGGTGTGTCGTGTACCTTGGTCCTGATGAGATTAGTCATGTGACCTGCGGCTGTGGTGTGGCTGCCGTCTGCAGAGCTTATCTGCCGTTTCATTAAGCGAGTGAATAAAGGAGCAGAGTGGGACGTCGTCTTCTCCTCTAATCTTTATTACATCTTTGATAAAGGACCTCAGTTATTAACGCTGAGGGTTCTGCTCGTGTTTGTGTGCCAGCAGCAGTTTAATCATCCACTCACTCAGCTGCTGCTTTCTTTAAGATTTAAGAGGATTTAAAGATGAATGTGAAGTGAACATCAGTGATGTAAACTCCTCTGTACTTCATGTTTTATTGGTCTGTTGTTCAGCTGATCCGGGGTCAGATCTGAGGCTGCTCCGTGCTTCAGAGGCTCTGCCATAATCAGCTATCACATGATAAAAAGCTGATTTGTTCCTCTCTGCAGACTCATGGTGATGATGATGATGATGATGATGATGATGATGATGATGATTTTCTGTCTGCTTTCATCAGTGTCATCATTTTTTTGGTGTGTTTTTTAAACAAACAAACACAAACAAGAAGCTCCGTGTTCACTCACTGATTATTAATAATAACACCAGAGGCTGATGGTGAATGTTGGAAAACTACGTTTAGACACTTAAACTACTTGGTTATGTTCAGGAAAAGATGACTGACTTTTGGATTGACTGTTGGTGTCTCACAGGACATGAACTGTCCTGGGTGCAGGTCTTTGATTGACTCATCACGCTCTCCACCGTCCTTTTGCTCTTTATACTCCACCTTGTTCTGAATGTCTCATATTGCCGTGGATGTGTTCACGGTGGAGTGAGTTGAAAGCTGCGTCTCATACAGACACTAACGGGGGAGGTGACGAAACATCTGCGAACGAGAACGGGTTGTCCAGGATGGACTCTGGGGGGGCATACACCCATTGCATTGCTCATGCAGGATGAAGTTTAACTGCCACCACCTGCAGGATCAAACTCCATCCAGTGGGACACGAGAGAGTCAGACGTGGCTGCTGTACAGGTGAGTTTTCAGATCTTCAAGGCGAACAGTATGACCCCAACAACACTACCTTTGTCCATGTTTAGTCTAACAGTCTCCAAGAAGAAGCAGTTTGTTGTCTCAGTGGAATGATTGGCCCGAAAATCAAATTGCATTAGCCACAAATGTTAGCCACACATGCTAATGTTAGCATCTTACTTTACAGCACATGTTCTTTCCACTTTTCCCTTTTTCACAAAACAGTCTTTGTTTTCAGTTTTCCTGCTTTTTATCAGTTAACATGTAGAGCCGATGTCTGAGCTGTTAGTGTAGAATTACCAACTGACACGAACACCACACGAGGCATTCAGGGTCACATGTTGAAGAGATCCGTTGTGATGTATTCTCTTGATATTTTTGGGCACTTTGTGTGTTTCTCTGATAAAGGCCAAAAATTGTTGATTTCAATTATTCATCAGCTGTGACACAAGAACATGCTAATTAGCATCATGTCAGCATGTGTCAGGCTGCAATTATGTTAATCTTTGGAGTAATTCAGGTCCATCCTGTCAGCCTCAGCTCAAGGAGACAAACAGTCCGCTGGAGGATCAGACGCATTTCCTGATTACAGAGACATGAAGACAGACTAACAGACTTTGTCACTTAGCCTTTGTTACTTAGCCTCTGTCTGCTAGCTTCTGTCAGTTAGCTTCTGTCTGTTAGCCTTTGTCTTCTAGCATGTGTCAGTTAACTCTAGCCTCTGTTAGTTAGCATCTCTGTTAGCTTCTGTTAGCTTCTGTAACTTAGCTTCTGTGTGTTAGCTTCCTTGTGTTAGCCTCTGTTGTATTGTGTGTGTTAGTTCTCGTCACAGTCTTACCTGCTGCCATTGCTTCCTCATCTGCTCACCTGCGCCCTCAGTATTTTTCCACTCTCAGCCACACCCACCTGCCCGCTCACCTGATCACACATCTGAGACTCATTGCAATCAGTGCAGTATATAAGCTGCTCTACCACACTCACAGGTTGCCAGACTGTCATTGTCGTCATGCAAGACTCTCTGTTGTGGCGGTTCTGCACTTGGGCCCGAAACCCACTTTGTGACAAGTTCTTGTTCTCTTTGTCACCTGTCTGTCTGTGTGTCGGTGTGTGGCCGTGTCACTGTGTACCAGGTGAGGCACCTGACGGGTGAGTAGAACTCTCAGTTCTTACTAAAACCTCGTCTCATATGAAACTCGAAGAACAACAGATAAATGAACCGGTGTGTCTCAGCACAGCTCAGCAGCCAATCGGAGCTGGCGAGCGCCGCGGCCTCTCCTCACAGGGGGAACTAATTTATTGAGCTCACGGTTGGGGGAAAATACACCATTAAAGGGCATATTTAAGCACATTTGCAATCCTTAGAAGAAGGTAACGCTATTTGAATTTGCCCCGGCTTGAAGGAGAGTCTTTAATGTTGTGTCCACGGGACAAACGCACATCAAAGGCAGAGGACGTTCCTGATGCTCTAAATGAAATACTTGTGGATTAGAGGGGGGGGCAGGTGGCCCCCAGACTGTCCTCTCTGGCAGAGCTGCCGGGCACACCGCCTCACTGAGCGCGCTCCAACCGCCGCCTCGCGCCGCGCTATCCTTCCTCCCAATGCAAATTAAATCCAGGCGACGGGGGCTGCTTTGAATTCCTGCAGGAGGGGTGATTCTCCTCCCCCACCTCCCCCCTCTCCCCCTCCTCTTATCAGCCCGGCGCTGGGGGAGCCAGAGAGAGAGAGAGAGAGAGGGAGTATTTGTACGCAGAGGTACCTCGCTCCCAGTCATTTATGTATCTGGTACACCAACCCAACCCCCAACCCCCCCCCACTGTATAAACAAGAGAGGCCATCTTTGATGTTGTACAAGCTGCAGGAGGACGGCGTGTCTGCATGTGAGCTGCTGACCTCAGATCTGTTCAGGGACGGCGGCTGGTCAGAGGTCCACGTTCCTCAGCACCAAATGAAACAAAGGTTTCCAGCTGAAGGCGTCACAGCTGAGACGACAAACGCTGCACTGAGAACATGTGATGGTCACTCGTCTCACGGCGGCTCTTCATTTCATCCCAGGTTTCTTTATTTGAACACGAACCGACGTAACGTGTCGACAGGCACCATCACTTCCTGCCGTGAACGCCACGCTCGTCAGACTCTGAAGGACGTCGATCCTCTCTGTCCTCCATCTTGTTCTTCATCTCTCAGTCATCAGCGGAGACACCAGCAGCTCCTGCTGTTCTCAGACCTGCTTCCTGTCCACTGGTGCGTTCGCTGACACCCTCAAATAGATGATTTGTGTTTCAGACTCACCGCTCTGGTTCAGGTCCAGATCTGATCCGCCTCAGTCAGCTTACAGAGTCTCTGATGTGTGGGTGTTAAGGGTCGCGCTGGTGGCCCGAGCTCTGTTTATCTCACAGTGTGATTGTGTTGTCAAATGATGATTATTGTTGTTTATTGATCCGTGATGGAAACAAATTGGCGATACAAAGATGTGTTTCCCGTGCCTTCAGTCTGCTTTCACTGGACCAGGACCAGTTTGTCTTCTCATCTGAGGGACATTTTCTTCCTTACGGCCTCTCAAAGTGAGACAAGACTTGTTTTTATTTTCCTTTATTGGAAATTAATTAAATTTCATTTTTATTTTAAGAAACAAGGAGGCATGAAACAGTGTTGAAGGCTGAATCATCCAGATCAGAACCATCAGAAAATGCTGAAAACCTTTAAAAATGAGAAGAAGAAGGCGACAACTTTCATTGGTCATCAACACGTTTCTCGTCTGCACGCGTTTCCTGTCCACATCTGAAGTAACTGAGAGACGTCCACAAATCAACAGACAGTCAGCAGCTCCACGAGCAGAAGAACAGACTTTTCTCTGAGAAGAGACTCCACGAGGAGTCGTAGCTTCAAGCTAACGATGATCAGTCATCTATTATCTGATCAACATGACAAAAGAGCACAGCAACGTGCCACAAGCTAATGCTAACAAACAAGCTAACAAACAAACAAGCGTCATAAAACTCTTACTTAGCCGGTCGTTCGCTCACGCTGGAACTTGCCTCACTCACCTCTCTGGGTCCTTCACAATCTCAGCTCACATCACATGATCATTTCCCATGATGCCCTCTCGTTCAGCTCTCACTCTGATTGGTTCAGGCAGATGTTTTGTTTCTATCTGATGGGAGTTTCTCTCTGGTCTCAGATCTATTAATCCGATCGATCTGAGCCAGTTCATCACAGACACCCAGCTCTCCGAGCAGCCCGGGGGTCCGGGCCCGCCGTCTCCACCAGGTAAACATTAGCATAGTAATTAGCCTCAGTTAATTCAGCCAATTAAAGCCGTGTTGTTGTTTCCTGCGTCGCCCTCAGAGGAGCAGCTGATCCTGGACCAGAGCCAGGAGGAGCTCCACGTGGATCTGGTTCAGGCAGCCGATGGTGCAGGCGTCCCTCTCATTGTTCAGCCTGTTCAAATTGAAATATCAGCGTTAATGGAAAGAGGTGGAAGAGGCCGCCTCTCCTCTTCATCAGAGCCGGAGGTGAACCGGCTTTAATCCTGTTTTCACTCAGTCCTGCTGGTCCCTTCAGGCTCAGAAAGACTTCAAACTGGAGCTCTTTAGTCCTCTGAAGCCTCACTGATCTCATCTGTTGTGAAATTAGACAGAAATGAAATATCACTGAAGGTTTCACCGAGAATATTCACATCGTATGAGAACAGCGTGTGGTGGAGGTTTGGAGTCTGTAAACAAGAACAATCACGATGATGACGATCATGTCAACAGTAATAACAGGAATTCATGTGTAGTTCATGTGAGAACTGTCTCATCAGAAGACGAAGACAAACAAACGTCCTCTCACTTGATTTTTATACTGTGAGATTTAAAGTATTGTCTAAATATTTAAAAAAATATATTATATAATGAGTCCAGACAAACAGAGAGCATATAAAAAGTAATCAGAGCTACAAAACCAAGCTGAGGACAGAAATGTCTCACTGTCTGTCCCTTTGTCTCAACATCAGGCTGGTGGGACAGTCCTCACTGTGTACGAGATAGATGTAGTACAAGGGGACATGTAGTAATATAGTACAACATATCGTACTGCAATATAGCATGAGCAGTACTTTGTCCAGGGCATACAGAGGCATGTTAGCTCACAGGCCAACAGTAGTCTTTGAGGTGTATTAGTACTCAGTAGTAGTAGTAGTAGTAGTAGTAGTAGTAGTTAGTTTTCTTGTGTTCAATTTGGCAGAAATGTGAAAACAAACAGTCAAAGAGAACAAGAACAATGACAAAGAATATTTCCTGAAACAGTCCTGAAAACAGGTCGCGCAGCAGGATGAAGACACTGTCCAACGTCCTGCCTGTTTGTCCCTGAGCAGCAGCAGCAGAGATCTGGACCGTCTTCAGCTGAGAGACGAGCTCAGTTCTGCTCTCTGAACTCGGATGAAGCAGCAGCTGCAGATTGATTCATCTGAGTCGTTTTGCTCCTGTTAGCTGCTTTTCTCCACCCGTTTGGCAGCTAACAGTCCCCAGGTGGAGCTTTAATTTGATGCTAAGTATCTGCACACAGGAGATGTAGGTCAGTTTCCCCAGCAGCCTGCAGGTGATCACAGGCGCTCCATCAGATCACAGCTGAGATAATTAGCAGAGGAGGAGCGACTCTCTGCAGGAGCGTAATTATCTCTGACCGTCCAGCTGCTAAACTGCTGTTTAAATCAGGCTTCAGCTCCGTCGCTGCCTCCACGCCGCGCAGAACGTACGAATGCGTCAGATATTTGGAATTAGACGAGAATAAAACAGAAAAATACAGCAGAGTGTGAAAAGAAACCTCGTACAGGCCGATCGGTGCGGCCTGAAACGTCTCAGCAGCTGCTGGACGACGGCCAGGAAATGTGCTTCACACGTTCACGCTCCCTCAGGATGAATGCTCATGATGTTATTGATCCTCTGACTGCTCACGTAGCGCCACCATCAGGTCAACATGTGTCCAACACTTGCACTGCTACTACTACCACTACTACTGTGACAAACAACTCCAGAACTAATGAGTTTATGTGTTTGCTAATTAGGCTAGTTAATGTTAGCATGCTAACACACTAAGATGGTGAACATGACAAACATTAAACCTGCTGCCCATCAGCATGTTAGCATTGTAAATGTTAGCATGTTAGCATGAGCAGAGTAGCTGTGCCACACCCACTCAAGCTGGGGGTGCACGTAGCCCTCCAATCGTAGTTAGTTAGCTTAGCACGTGCGATTAACCGGTGACTAAGTGAAAAGTGTTATTTTATGTGAAAAAGTGTTAATAAAAGCAGATTTTTTGGGTGCAGTTACTCTTTGATGAAGACTCAGTGACTCCTGCACCTCCTCCTCCTTCACCTCCTACACCACCTCCTATCATGGTGTTCTCTCACGTCGGGTTCAGATGACACTTCCCGGTGAGCAACAGTGTCCTCACGACGTCCCGACAGAAAGGTGAGCAGGTCAGGATTTTTTTCTTCCTCGAGTCTGACAAATCCCACAACATGTTGTTGAGGTCAACCAATAGGAGCACAGAGAGCTCTCCACCTGTAAAGGTGATGGTGTTGGTGCTGTGGGGTGGAGCTGTGCTCACAGTATATTCATGTGACTGCTGCAGCATCATCGACACACACATCATGAAATATGAAAACATGAATTCACAAACGTCCCAGAGGTCATCAAAAATCTGAAGACGATGAACTCATGAACGCATCGTGTGACACTGAGTTCATTATTCATGTTCTTTAAGTAAATTTGGTATGAATACTACTCTCTAAATACTAATGCTTTTACTGTAGTAACACTTCAGTGCAGTGTGGTATTACTACTTTTACTGAAGTCAAAGATCAGAGTACTTCTGTGTATTTCCATCTATTTCTGTGTCTGTGTGTGTGTGTGTGTGTGTGTGTGTGTGTGTGCAGTTCTGAGGTCCAGTCCTGGTCCAGGCCTCAGGTGGACTCAGTGTTGGTTGCTTGTTGGATGGTGTCGAGTAGCAGCTGTGTTTGCAGACCCTGATCCTGGCACTGAGTGAACTCCATCTATTATTCATGTGTCCCCAGAATCAGAGGGGATCTGGATCCTCAGCCACCTGTCTCTCTGTCTGTCTCCGTGTCTCTGTCTCTCTCTCTCTCTGTCTGTCTGTCTGTCTCGCTGTCTGTCTCTCTCGGTCTTTCTGTCTGTCTCTCTCTGCCTGTCTTTCTCTTGTCACAGCTCAGCACATTTTGTTTTTACACTCATGTGATTGCGTGAACCCTGAACCAGTAAAACACAGCTGGTTCCTCCTGGTCCTACAGTGTAGGTTCAGTAGAAGAACACTTGGGGCGTTTAGAGGAAACTGGATGTATGTGAGTGTCTTTGTAAACACTTTGTACCTGCACCTGCAGGGTGGTGGTTATCACTGTCACCTGACAGGAAGTAGATTCAGTGTTTGGAACCTTTCTGTGCTGCAGCTTCCTGCCCAGTCTGAACATGTGCAGGTTAATCAGCTTGTAGGTGTGAACACCTGAGAGAACACCACGTGACACCTGAGAGAACACCACGTGACACCTGACAGACCACGTGACACCTGACAGAACACCACGTGACACCTGACAGAACACCACGTGACACCTGACAGAACACCACGTGACACCTGACAGACCACGTGACACCTGACAGAACACCACGTGACACCTGACAGACCACGTGACACCTGACAGACCACGTGACACCTGACAGAACACCACGTGACACTAAGGTGTTTTGGAGAAGACAGATGGACATGAGGAGTGAAAGCTTGTTGTGTGATCAGGTCTCTTAATGCTAAGCTAACACTCCCTTTGCTGGTGTCTTCATATCATCATCACTGAGACGAAACCATCAGCTGACCCCACTCACAATACTCATGTACTAATACTCACATGCCGTACTAGTATTTCGCTCACTGTTTGATCTGTAAATCGTGTCATAAATGTTTCTTGAGGAAACACGTTGAGACTGATCCAGCTGTCAGCAGCGTCCTGTTGTCCCTCTGGTGGTGCAGCAGCAAATCATCTGTCAGATAATCAGTGTTGATTCAAAAAATCTGAACTTTATTCAGCGTTAAACATCACAGAGCCAGGCCTCAGCAGACATTCAGTACTTGTTGACTCAATCCTATTTCGCTCTCTGGATATTTAGCTGTGTTGTCCCTGGTTGTTTGGTGTCCTCGGTAACCATGGAGACAGAGTCATGTGAGTTTGTAAGTGGGCCACGAGGCGAGAGGAGAGAACAGGACTTTCTGCTCGGATACAGGAGCTTAATTTTCCATCGGCGTGGGTCATGTGACGCTGAAGGAAACAGCCAAATCCTGTTTTCACTGCAGGAGTCTCGCTGCTGTTTCTGCATCCACAGTGTCAGACCCTAATCAAGAGACTGGGACCCCTGTTGGCAGCCTGCAGACATGATGCTAACACAGCTGCTAACACGCTGTGATCATGGAGTCAGTGAGAGAGCTAATGAGCCCGCTAACACACTGCTAGCTCGCAACTGTCACCACTGTGACTGATCAGTGGTAGCATGTTAGCACCTGGCTAACATGTTAGCTGTTTGATCTCCAGGCTTAGCAGTGCGTGCATGTGTTTGTGCGCATGTGTGTGTGCATGCGTGTGTTTGTGTGTGTTGAAGCTAACTCTGAGCAAACTGGATTTTAAAGCTAACACTAAGCTAACTGAGCCTTGAAGCTAACTGGGTTCATTTGGCTCAAACAGCTCGTTTAATCTCCATCATGCTGAATATTTTGAACAAGTTGTAATTGTGATTGTGGCTCAAACCTCAAAGTCACACAGAGAAATCAATAAATTCACCTCATTGTCTCCTGCGGAGTTTGTAGGTTATAATTCAACTCTGGCACCTTTTTTCTGTCAAACGGGATTTCAGTAACTAACTCATTTCTTTTTATAACTCTTTGAAACTCTGTCCTCATTAGCATGCGAGCGAGCTGGCCATGCAAATCGTTTGAAATGCAAAAACACATCCAGTTTCTATATTTCATCAAGGAGCTTTCATGTTTAATAAATTACAGACGCCGTCCTCCAAGACTTTGTTATTCATTAACCAAAAAGCACACAATTGGGATCCATTTAAAATCTTAATCCCAACCTGCAGGATTATTTGCTTTCTGCTAATATTTGCCTTGACGAGGGGGTGGAGGGGGTGGAGGGGTGCTGGAGCAGCCTGCAGTGTCTCAGTGTGTTTGTAATGGGATTAGATGTGATTCAGTCAGTGTGTCACGGAAACTGTTGCAGATCTCACAGTGACACAAACTGCACACTGATTCATTTATGGAGCCGACCAGTTTGTCCACAGAGACATTATTAACTCAGGACGTGGACTAAAATCTGTGGACAGCTGGGACTGGTTGTAAAGCAGAGAGACATGTGTGACTTACAGCATGTGAACCAGTCTCTGATATTATACGTAATAAATGGATGTTTTCACATGTGAAGTATCTGAACATGTGCTTTAATGTGACACTGATGGACTTAAGCCTCAGTGAAGGTGTTCTTTAGGAAACAGGTAGAACTACTCTGAAATCATCAAACCTGTGACTGAAATGTTAAATGAAAATCTAATGAAATCTAACCAGTACTCACACAACAGAGGTGGACGCATGTGTGGACGCTGTGCAGTGGATGTGCAGTATTTGTGTGCTGTGTAGCAGTGGTTTTGCAGTAGTTGTACAGTGGTTTTGCAGTGGCTGTGCAGTAGCTGTGCAGTGGTTGTGCGGTGGCTGTGCAGTGGCTGTACAGTGGCTGTGCAGTATCTGTGCAGTGGTTGTACAGTGGCTGCGCAGTAGTTGTACAGTGGCTGTGCAGTGGCTGTGCAGTAGTTTGCATTGGCTGTGCAGCAGTTGTACAGTGGCTGTGCAGTAGTTGTGCAGTAGTTGTGCAGTGGCTGTGCAGTAGTTGTACAGTGGCTGTGCAGTGACTGTGCAGTGGCTGTCTGGCTCTTCTGCAGTGCGTTGGCCGTCTGCTGTCACTTCCTGCTGCAGTGTGGGTGTGTTTGTTTGTGCTCATCTTGAATGAATGCAGCTCAGCAGGGAGTTTTAATGGCCTGTTGTCATCTCAGCTCATAAATCACTGCTGCCACTAATGCTGCAGCTCCAAATGACTAATGTTCACCGAGTCCTCTGAGGACCAGAGTCATGGTCTCTGATCGCTCACCAATCGGTCAGTCTTCAGCACTTTACTTTCAGTTTGTTGGTTTTTCATCTCAAGTCTGTAGTCTGATGTTAATTCTGTGATTTTGCTGTATTGAATTTGACTTTTTAAAATTTTATTAATATCATTTTTAAATGTTTTCCTAGTTCGAGCTTTTCACCGGTGATGAGCAGGGCTTGGCTGTCAATCATGACATCACACCACCTGCTCGTGGCATCAAATAACGAATTAAAACCAAAAAGACCTGAACATCCATCAGCAGGATAAGGTCGACCTGAAATGATAGAAACCATCTTTGGGGAAAGAAAATTATTTGACTTCTTTGTTTTTTTTAGTTTGGCACATGTCCCATTTACTAACACAGAGGGGGCGGGTCTTACAACCTATACTGCAACCAGCCACCAGGGGGCGTCGCCCATCTTCATATTCAGTCAATGTTTGTGACAAACAGACAGCACCTGATTGAGCATCGTGCAGGTTAGCTGCCTCAAACAGAGGTGAACCTTCGTCCAGGTGTCCGGTTAATAATTCAGTTTATTTGAAGTGGAGCTCTGGCTCTCACTTCTAACGTTCACTGCGTTGCAGTGTTGTTGTAGTAGATGTGCAGTGTGATGTGCGCTCTGCTCTTTGAAACCCGCTCTGAGCGATCGTACGCCCGGCGTCTGTCCGTCATTCTGCAGGACACTCTGAACCTCACTTCAACACTTTGCTTTCACAGCTTCAGCCAAAATGCTTTCATCACTTAAAGTTTAGCAAAAGTTAGCAGCCTTCACTTGTTCGTATCAGCTGATCAGACTTAGATTTCTATCATAACAGATTCGTCTGTGTTGCTGATCAATAACTCAGACGATTCTGTGATTTTTTGTCTTGGATCTTGTTTCGAAGCAGATTTTCAAACTTTCAGAATAAAACACTGTTGTGTTTCGCTGCAGTGATTCAGCAGAATCAGAGTCTTTAACATTTCTGCCTGTTGTAAATTAATGACAGTGTCTCCACCATCTGTCCACAGTGAGCGGCTGAGGGCATCAGCAATATGTCCGCCACCAACGGCAAAACTGATGAATGAATCATGTCCTTTGTGCCAGATTAAATATTTCAGTGCTGAGGACTGTTCACATTAGACAGGAGGTCCCGTCCTGTTATCGTCTTCACATGCAGGTTTTGTCTTTTTTGTCCTCTTCAGATCGTTAAAAGCCTCTTGTCCCTCTGGTGAACTGGACGCTGTCATGCTGGTGCAGAGCTGCGATGTTTCCACAGAGTGAAGGATTCAAAGCAGACAAAGCGATGAGAGACAAACACGTCGGCATCTCTCAGCTCAAAGTTTGTGAAGCTTAACTTTCTATTGGTCCGTTTCACTGTACGTACATGGACTCTGCAAACAGAAGAATGTTCTAGACTGATTAACAGATGTATGATGTCATCTGTGGTCCAATGATGTCACAGTAATGTCACTAGACTGCAAGTTGACATACATTCTGTGTTATAAAGTGTTCTACATTATGAAGCGACAGCACGCATGGAAAGACATTCTGACAGTGAAATTAGCTGAAGGTCCAATTTGTCCCCGTTGGTCCTCGTTTGTCAGTCTTTTACTGTGTGTCCGTCATTGTTTCACTCGCTGACCTGAAGCATGAAGCAGCCAGAGGACAGCATGTTGTTTTCCTCCTCCACTGCTCAAACTGTTTTATTTCCGCTCATTTAGCTGAAATTTGTCAGCTCTCTGCAGGTGAAGCCGTCTCCACCCAACGGCCTCCGACCAATCGGGCAGCAGGTCTTCACCGAGGCGTCTGTTCTCGTGCCGACAGAGCTCCAACCCTGCGGCACCAACGCAGCAGATGTCTGCGAGCACGGCGAGCTGGCAGCCGACCCAGGAGGCAGATGCCCGAGCGGGCTGCCAAACGCCGGCAAACGGCCACAGATGGAGCTTCACGTTCAGGGAGGGAGAGCGACCCTCCCCTCTGCTGCTGGGGGTGGAGCTGTGAGGAAAGTGGAGAGGCGAGTCGACCGGGCCGTCCCCCACCTGTCTGAGAGCATGTTAACAAGGCGGCCCGTCACCTGTCTGACAGCACCTTAACAAAGCAGCCCCAAGGTGTTAGACAGGTGGCGGACTCCTTCATCAGAGAGTTGGAGGACTCCGTCAGAGAGGTGGAGAACTCCTTCAGAGAGGTGGAGAACTCCTTCATCAGAGAGTTGGAGGACTCCGTCAAAGAGGTGGAGAACTCCTTCATCAGAGAGGTGGAGAACTCCTTCATCAGAGAGGTGGAGGACTCCGTCAGAGAGGTGGAGAACTCCTTCAGAGAGGTGGAGAACTCCTTCATCAGAGAGTTGGAGGACTCCGTCAGAGAGGTGGAGAACTCCTTCAGAGAGGTGGAGAACTCCTTCATCAGAGAGGTGGAGGACTCCGTCAAAGAGGTGGAGAACTCCTTCATCAGAGAGGTGGAGGACTCCGTCAAAGAGGTGGAGAACTCCTTCATCAGAGAGGTGGAGGACTCTGTCAAAGAGGTGGAGAACTCCTTCAGAGAGGTGGAGAACTCCTTCATCAGAGAGGTGGAGGACTCCTTCAGGGAGGTGGAGGAGTCCTTCAGAGACGTGGAGGACTCCTTCCTTGGAGGGCACCGATGAGGTGAGGACCTCTCCGAGGTCTTCTGGTTCAGGTCCAGTCTGGTCTCCCTTCTCTTTGGAATAACTCATCAGTCTTTCGTCTCTCGATCATTTACTGTTGAAAAATGACAAAACTGTGACAAACCTCCATCTGAACATCCATCTGTCTTTTAGTGCTGAGTCAGACCTCCACCTGACTTTAACGCACATCTTATCAATATGTTGATTTCCATCATTGATCACTGAGAAAAGCTTTGCTAACCCTGAACCCAAATATCTGGTCCGTCTCTGTCTCACCGCGTTGCGTCGGTCTGATCTGTGGAGGACGAATATTTCACCTTTTCTCACATAAGTCAGGTTCTTTCAGGTGTGTATTAAATGAAACGGTGTTTGTTTTCCTGCCTGATGTGTCCTGATGCAGACAGGCGTCACGCTGGACGACACGTTGAGTGTCCGCCCTGTTATTAACGCTCTTGTCTGAGTCAAAGAGCTCCTGAACTGCACTGATTTGCAGCAGACTGACATCTGTTCAGATTTCAGATTAAAAGCACTTACTGGGAAATTTGGGCGCCTGTGAGGACGAATTAAAGATTTTCTTCAGTTGGATTAACAGCCTGATCTGAGCTACAGGTTCATCATCCAGCCGTCAAGGAAAGACCTGATTTTCAGTTTCACCTTTGTCGTCATCAACGTGGCTTCTTACCATCGAAGCCTCTTGAGGTCAAAGGTCAAATTGAGGTGGTCCGAGGGAGCAAAGAGCAGCTGGTCATTTCTCCTGATTAGATGGATAAATAATTCATAATTAATAATTGTTGTGTCACAGCAGCAGAACATGAACAAATATCAAAACACAATCTGTCCTTCAAAGTGTCCTAAAGCTGTAAAACACAGAACAGCTGAGATGCTGTTTCATCAGCTGATCAGATCCTTTGACACAAACTGACCTGAAATCAGTTCAAAGTCAATATATTTAATGTTCTTCCTCATCAGCTTCATTGATTTCTGTAAATATCTCTTATTGTGAGTCTGATGCAGCAACACGTTTCACAGACTGAAAGATGTGGAACGCTCCAAAAACACCTGTTTGGAACATTCCACAGGTAAACAGGCTGATTGGTGACAGGTGAGAGGATCATGATTGGGTGTGAAAGGGGCGTCCTGGAAAGACTCAGTGGATCACAGAGGATGGAGAGAGTTCACCACTTTGTGAACACATGAAGGATGAAGGAGATGAACACATGAAGGATGAAGGAGATGAACACGTGAAGGATGAAGGAGATGAACACATGAAGCTGCTGTCAGTGAACACAGATTGATTATTGATGATTGATTCTGGTTTGATTTAGAGTTTTAGAATCAGGATTATAAATTCTAGACTTCAAACACAAAATTCTGTCTTTTACAAAAAGTACAAAACACTAAATAACAAAACAAATAACAAACAATAACAAAGCTATAGATTTAAACTCAACCTGAAACCTCCAGCTGATCGACGGTCTGCAGCTCATTGAACCATTTTCTGCTAACATGGAAGATTTCTTCCCAAACCATCAAAACCATTAAAACCATCAAGTGCTTTAACCTGGAACACTTGAACAACACTCAGGTGCTTTCACCTGGGCAACACTGACACACCTGCTGTGAGCTGTCCAGGCTGCAGGATCCAGATACTCTGCGGTTTCTCACATGTTGTCCATGAAGGGAGCGTCAGTCTAATGTTGGTGAAGAGGAGGATGGAGTCACAGTGAGGAAGATAATGAGGCGGCGGAGTGAGAAGCGAAGCAGCAGGACTCATTCTCCCGACAGCCTCCCTTCGAGGCCACAATACCATCAGGGATCTTTGGACTAATTGAGGAACCTGGCACGATAAACCAAACAGACAAACACGGCATTCGTGTCGCAGCCGGGGGGGATGTTCCAGTTCGGGGGGGGGGGGGGGGGCTCATAAATCTGAGATGAGTCCGTTGGCCTCCTGTGCAGGGTGGTGAATATGGAAGAGAGCGGACGGATGGATGATGGAACAGGTCTCAGGGGACGGAGGTTTAGCCATATGGCCCTTTAGCCCGGTCTGGACAGCAGAGTGGACGGGAGCCAGGCGCTGAGGTCACTTCCTGCAGCTTTATGTGGGACCTGCAGATTGCTGATCTCAGGACAGCAGAGAGTTTGACCTCTCTGAGTCTGACCCTGTGTCAATCTGTCGGACAGCTGACAGCAGACCTGACTCAGGGATTACTTCCACTCTGCGTCTGCATATTAAGTTGGAATCTCACTAAAAATACAAAGATGTTTTTCAGTCACTTCAGAGTAAGAAACTAAAATGAATGAACGTTCATAGAAATCATGTCATGCCGTTATATCTGATCGCATCGATCGAGTCAGGAAGTTTACATTTAGCTTTGAGTGCTGTTTCGTTACTTCTGTTAGCTTTAGCTCCAGTCTGTTAGCATGACAACGTGATCTGGGACCTGTTAGCTTTAGCTCCAGTCTGTTAGCATGACAACGTGACCTGGGACCTGTTAGCTTTAGCTCCAGTCTGTTAGCATGACAACGTGACCTGGGACCTGTTAGCTTTAGCTCCAGTCTGTTAGCATGACACCGTGATCTGGGACCTGTTAGCTTTAGCTCCAGTCTGTTAGCATGACAATGTGACCTAGGACCTGTTAGCTTTAGCTCCAGTCTGTTAGCATGACAACGTGATCTGGGACCTGTTAGCTTTAGCTCCAGTCTGTTAGCATGACAACGTGACCTGGGACCTGTTAGCTTTAGCTCCAGTCTGTTAGCATGACAACGTGACCTGGGACCTGTTAGCTTTAGCTCCAGTCTGTTAGCATGACACCGTGATCTGGGACCTGTTAGCTTTAGCTCCAGTCTGTTATATTTTATGCTCTTATTGTAATAGATGTGTCATATTTTAGTACATGTGTCATGCACCAATTTCACCAGAAAAAAATCCTCGTATGTGTAAAAGCGTACTTGGCAATAAAGCTTTTTCTGATTCTGATTCTGATTCTGATTAGCATTACACCGTGATCTGGGACCTGTTAGCTTTAGCTCCAGTCTGTTAGCATGGTGACAAAATATAGCTAACAGGGAAATTCTTTTGTAGGACTCTTGATTTAAATGGAGTTGAGTTGGAAACATTAACAGAGACAGAGACAGTGAGAAGTGTGGACAGAAGTGTGGACCTGATATTGGATCCTGAAGCCTGATGTTCCTCCACAGTTCTGGTTCATCAGTGTCCTAACCCCAGACTGGAGTTTCTGTTAAAAACACACAGATTGATCCACGTTGAGGCTTCGAGGGTCTTGATGAGACGTCTCGATCCTCACTGCTCGTGGGTCACAAGACCATCTCTCCTCTTCATCGGTCCATGTTGTGGACTGTGGCTGCTTTGACAGACAGTCTGTTGGTGTTCAGGTCTGCTGTCTGCTGAAGAAAATTGTTAAACTTATGTAAGACAGACATAAACGTGTTCAGCGTCCTGATCTACAGCTGTACACATCATCATCATTATGTTTCAAACATGTCCAATTAAAAACGTCATCATCAAAATGGTTAAGCTTATAAAAATATAAAAACAAATGGATTAGTGTATCAGGATCACTACGAGTCAAGTCTGTCCTCCTTTCACCTTTTGAAAAACCTACACTCTGACGGCGCTCTTCCCTCTTGCTGGTTGTGGAGGCCGAATGTTGAAGTGAAGCGCCGCTCTTCATCATTTTGACTTGGAGAAAATGTTTCTGAGGATCATGAAATTCATGCTGCCATGACAGAAGTCAGTTCACTGAACTGGACCAGAGCAGAGGGCAAAAGAAGCGTTCAGCGGCGACGACTGCTGCCTTGTTTCTAGCTGATGATGTCAGTAGATCTGTCCCCTCACCCAGCAGACGCTTTCAAACACAAAATACTTTTATTTAATCTGTTACTGTTTAAGATTTTCACTTTCTGACTGATGTTATCTTTCAGTCTGTATCAGTGTGAACTCCTTCTTCTTGACTGAATTTTGGCTGCTTGGTGTTGAGGAAATGACCAACAGGTGTGAACAGACACCTGAGACACAAACCAAAGAGGAAGCTCAGTGTCCTGTAGACCTTCAGCTGGCTGTCGTGAAGCAGCAGCAGCTCTCGGCCGCATGCAGCTTCTCTTTTCTCCAAAATGAAGCAGAGTGAGTCCATGATTTCCATCAAAAAGAGAAAAAAGAGTGGATGTGTGACCCAGCCTCAAACTGTCGCTCTGCAATAATGAAGTGTTGGACAGAGAGTCTGACACTCAGGGGGCTCAGAGAGGGCTTTGATTAAGTCCTCCGAGCTTCATTAAAAACCATGAAAGCTCATTTTAGAGACAGACTCTCTCCTCCTCCCCCTCCTACCATCTCTCCCCACCAAACCACTCATCACTTTCTGTCTCTTTTCTCTGTTTGTGTCTGTGTGAACACATCAGGGCAGCTTTAAAGTCCAGAGTCACAATCTGAGCGACAGACATTACACACAGTCCGGTTTGAAATGTGGAGATTCGTTTTTTAAAATACGAACATTTCAAACACCTGCGAACGACAAAGGGGAGAGCAGAAGAATCACCAACAACAACCAGAGAACACAGCACTTTAAAGTCCATGACACTGTCAAACACGTTGTTAATACTGCAGGGGTCAGGAGGTGTGAGCAGGGTGAAGAGGGGTGAGGAGGTGTGAGCAGCGTGAGGAGGTGTGAGCAGGGTCAGGAGGAGTGAGGAGGTATGAGCAGGGTGAGGAGGGGTGAAGAGGTGTGAGCAGGGTCAGGAGGGGTGAGGAGGTATGAGCAAGGTGAAGAGGTGTGAGCAGGGTCAGGAGGTGTGAAAATGCGTGAGCAGTGTGAGGAGGTGTGAGCAGGGTCAGGAGGTGTGGGGAGGTGTGAGCAGGGTGAGGAGGTGTGAGTAGGGTCAGGAGGTGTGAGCAGGGTGAAGAGGGGTGAGGAGATGTGGGCAGGGTGAAGAGGGGTGAGGAGGTGTGGGCAGGGTGAGGAGGTGTGAGGAGGTGCGAGCAGGGTGAGGAGGGGTGAAGAGGTGTGAGCAGGGTGAAGAGGTGTGAGCAGGGTCAGGAGGGGTGAGGAGGAGTCAGGAGGTGTGATCAGGGTCAGGAGGTGTGGGCAGGGTGAAGAGGGGTGAGGAGATGTGGGCAGGGTGAGGAGGGGTGAAGAGGTGTGAGCAGGGTCAGGAGGGGTGAGCAGGGGTCAGGAGGTGTGATCAGGGTCAGGAGGTGTGGGCAGGGTGAAGAGGGGTGAGGAGATGTGGGCAGGGTGAGGAGGTGTGAGGAGGTGCGAGCAGGGTGAGGAGGGGTCAAGAGGTGTGAGCAGGGTGAAGAGGTGTGAGCAGGGTCAGGAGGGGTGAGGAGGAGTCAGGAGGTGTGATCAGGGTCAGGAGGTGTGGGCAGGGTGAAGAGGGGTGAGGAGATGTGGGCAGGGTGAGGAGGTGTGAGGAGGTGCGAGCAGGGTGAGGAGGTGTGAGGAGGTGTGAGCAGGGTCAGGAGGGGTGAGGAGGTATGAGCAGGGTGAGGAGGGGTGAGCAGGGTGAAGAGGGATGAGGAGGTGTGATCAGGGTCAGGAGGGGTGAGGAGGGTGAGGAGGTGTGAGCAGGGTCAGGAGGGGTGAGGAGGTATGAGCAGGGTGAAGAGGTGTGAGCAGGGGTCAGGAGGTGTGGGCAGGGTGAAGAGGGGTGAGGAGGTGTGAGCAGGGTGAGGAGGTGTGAGGAGGTGTGAGCAGGGTCAGGGGGTGATGTTCAGTCATCAGGATCAGAAGTAAATTGTTGATCTTATCTGATAACTGAAAAGGACTGAATGTTTGATTTGATGCTGACAGATCTCTGATGACATCACCCTGACGCCTGTGACATCACACTGACATCACTGACGTCACTTCCTCTTCCTTTCAGTGTCTTTTCTGTCACCTTTATTAGCCTCAGGATTAAAGTATCTTCTGTTTAGAGCCTCAAACATTTAAACAAAAGACAAGCAAACCTGCCACATGTTATCAATCAGTCATGTGACTCTGCAGCTGCCATTGACCAATGAAAGGAGAGGATACATCAGTTCTTTGCTCATTGTGCAGTACTACTACCAGCACTACTACTTCCACCACTACCACTGCTGCCAGTACTGCTGCTACTGCTAATACAAGGACCACTGCAGCTCTGTCTGTGTCATGGTTCCTCATCCATGGAGCTGCTTTGCCCTCTGCTGGACAAACTGTGTCACTGCAGGTCAGCTGCTCTCAGCTTTGACCAGTTATTAAACTCAGTGATGATTGTCAATTTCAATGTTTATCTAGTGAACTCTTATAGTCAGATGTGTTCATAAACACACACACACACACACACACACACACACACATTATTATATTTGACATAACTGATTTCAACATCAATAAAACCAACAAATACAGTGAAAGCAAAGAAAAATGAATAAATAAATAATATTACTCAGACATGAGGTGGAAACAAAAAGAAATCAATTTAATATTCAAAAGATTTTTAAACATTTACAGAATGAACATTAATGATAAATGACATGAAAGTCATAATGAAACTACATGATGTAAACATCACAGCTGTTTATTAATCTGAGTCACCGGTGAATTTTAGGCTCAGACTTTATTAATCCCAGGTTGGGAAATTCTTCTGTTGCAGCAGCAGGTTAAACAAACAGAAACATAAAATATATACAATTAAGAAGAATTAGAATGAGAATAAAACTAAGAGAAAAGAATAAAAATCCTACTGCCATGAAAAGTACTATTACTAATATTCTTATGACAAAACTACTAATGTCGTGTTGTTTTGCATTTGAGAAATACTAAGTCTATGTATATGTACAATATATACATTTTATTAAAATACTGCTGCCAATATGGATAATAAATAGTGTTATTGTACAGTTGAGGGAAATATACAACTATGGGGCTGGGGCCTGTTAGCATTAGCCTCAGTCTGTTAGCATGATATCAGAGCACAGACCTTGTATTTACGTTGGCTCACTTCAGTTGTGAAGTGAAGCCAGTGTGTTGCAGTACCTCTGAGTTGTGGTAGCGGGTGCTGCTGGTGAGCAGTCCCTCCTAGTTTAAAGGACAGCGTGTCTCTTCTTTATCTGACTCTCTTTGGACTCCTGGTTGGATTTAGCGTCCTGCAGCTGCTCCCTGTCGACACCCGAGCTGACCAGCTGAGACTGTTGCAAAACCCTCGAAACACAGAGACAGAAATGGCTCAGCAGAGCAAATCCACCACCAGCAGCACCACCCACACCACCTCTCTGCTCACTCCTCCTCATGCATGTCCCATGTCTCCTACTTTCTTCTGTGTCTGTTATTAGTAGTAGGGGACAGTGGCCATTACTGAGCGCTGACAGTGGACAGCCTCAGTGTCAATGTGTCTCTGTGGAGAAGGTCAAAGGTCAGAACTGAAGCGTTTCCACAATCCACAAAAGCAGAATAAATTCTAAACTTTTCTTTACGGTTATTTTATCTCTTTAGTCACAGACCTTTCGTCTCTGGACCAGATGCTAACGGTATCGTCTCTGCACATGTGCATGTATTTTTAAAATAGTACTGTCCTTACCTGCCTCTGGTTAGCTTAGCATAAGCTACGTGTGCTCTGTGAACTGCTGCTGCAACGCTGCAGTTCCCCCGAAAGGATCAAGCTCCCTATCTGAGCTCGCTAACAGACGCTAATGCTAAAAAGCTAATGGCGATATTTACATGTTCCACACTGCTGAGGACAGATGAGAGAGGACGTTCTGCTGTCTCTGCCACTGACTGGTTATACTGTGTGTGTGTGTGTGTGTGTGTGTGTGTGTGTATATGTGTGTGTGTGTGTGTGTGTGTGTGTGTGTGTGTGTGCAATCTGTGTCTTCTCTGTTGAAGATGTTGCGTTGGGCTCTTAAAGGGACAGTTACGTCTTGTCTGTAGAGTGACATCGTTCGTTGAGACATCTGTGTCTTGTTCACTTGCTGTGGTGACGTTAAGCCGAGCGAAGACGGGCCTCACATCACTCAAACCACCGTTGGCAGAAGGCATTCTGGGTAAATGCATCAGAAAGCTCTTCAGTTGTGTTGTTTGTTCAGCAGAAGGCGTAAAATGTTTTTGTGGGGTGACGATGAAATCAGTCCTGAAGTTCAGTTGCGAGGATACGGAGCAGAGCTGAGACGATCACTGTATTCCCTCGTTTATGATCACAGTTAAGACAAACAGACACGTTCAATACAAATCAAAATGTGACTGATCCAAATGTACATGTGAAAAGAAAAACTACCAGTCAGAGAAAATACTGAGAAACTAAAGCTGCATATCAATATTTTATTCATACAAAATGCTTTAATTAGCATCTGATGCTACAACTGAGCACAATCTCAACAAGTAAAAAGGGAAAATATTCAAAATGTTTTCTGAAACGTTGAGAAAACTAAACAAAAAGCGAACATGTTGTCACACACACATCTAAATGTGTCTGATCAGCTTTTTGGAGAGCGAGGATCATATGAATATGAACTGATTGATTAATAATCTTAACCTGGAAACTGCAGCCAAAATGACGAGATTCAGGCTGGCTGCCTCATCATCCTCGTCCTCTTCATCACAAATATTACTCAACTACGACTGTGGAAGTATTGTCAGCAAAACGTACTCATCGCTCAGACGTACAGTGGAAGTACACACCCAGCAGGTCAGACGGTGTCTTGGCCAATAACTCTGGAACCAGAAGTCTCAGAATCAGTTTTTTCTGGATTCCAGACTGTAGACCTGGATGGAGCGTAAACCTGCATCCTCTCTGGTGACCAGCAGGTCCCATTTAGAACAGGACCTCCCACGACGACACGTCAGTAAATACACCAAAGTAAAACTACGGAAGCACCTGAGGACAAACCATGTGTAGAGACTCACAGCTAAACTAAATGAACTCCTGGAGAAGTTTGTCCCAGAAAGGACATTTTGAGCAGCAAGAAGAAGAGGAGGACACAAAGGACACAATCCAGGAGGGTCCGTCAGCAGAACCTGGACCATAATCATTTCAAACGTCTTAAATTAAAATGTCTGTGAGGTCGTGTGTCTGTCGTCCACACAGCAGAGTTTCTGAGGGGGCGACAGCCGGTTTCTTCTTCTGGTGTCAGATGCAGGTTTGCTTCACTGCATCTACTTTTTCAAGAACTCTTCATTATTCAGTGCTGACAGAGCTGTGTCCACTATCTGTCCACAATGAGACATCTTCACGCACTGCGGGTCAGTCTGGATGGTGGTGGAGGTCAGTCTGGAGAGGACGTCCAGAGTTTGGATGGACGCATCAGGCCTGCTCAATGCTTGTACTGCAACCTTCAGTACAATGATTTGTACTGAAGGTTGCTGCAGCGCCACTATAATGAAGATGAAGAAGAAGATGATGAAGAAGAAGAAGAGGAAGATGAAGAAGAAGGCACAACCATAGACGGGTTCTTGGTCTTTGGGGCCTGAAGCTTGATGTTGTGTCCAGGACCGAGGATGATGGATGATTGACAGCTGAGCGACTGTTACCAAACCCTGATGGAGCTGCCGACGGCTTCCTGTGCAGAGCTGCAAACGCGCTGAAAGGCAGCCTGAAGAGTCCGAGTGCGACCGGAGGAATCAGCCAGACGGTCCTTCAGTCACTCGAGTGGAGGAAGAAGAAGAAGAAGAAGAAGAAGAAGAAGAAGAAGAGTGTAAACACAGTTTGTTCCTGTGTTGTAACACCGGCTGGGTGGGGGTGGGGTGGAGGTTTGACTGACAGGCACAGCCTCTGCCTCCTTTTGGTCAGCAGCTATTTAATGACTCAGTGGCTGTTGTCCCTGTCACTGTCCAAAGTCTCCGCTCTTTATCTCATTTAACCAATCAGACGCTCAGATGTGAGTTTTTAACGATCCGCCGTCAGGCGATCGCAGATTGAAGCAAATCAAAGCCGGATCGGCCGAGACCAGCTGACTGACAGGATGCAGGTTTCATAAATGGCTGCCATGTCCCATCATGCCCCCCTGCGCCTCCCACCAGCCAATGGGGAGTGTCGGTGGGGTGATGATGCAGGTTGTCCCCCCTGGTATAAAGACCTAAACCACCATCTGGGCCCTCCTGAGCAGTTGGAGCATTCCCAGCCTCGCCTCGGGTGGAGGGATTGCGAGGAGGGAAAGCAAAACTACACGGCCTCTCACTGTGTAGTTTTGTTTTTGGGGGGGCTTTCAAGGCTCGACCGTTCTCATCTTGGATTTTTGTGGGAAAACCTTTCTGGATAAGGAGACTCGTTTGAGTCCGCCGGGCTCCGTCCCATCAGTCTGAGGCACTCTTGTGGAAACAAGTGAGTAACGTCCACCTTGTGTCCCCTCATGTGCTGTAACGATGGGCCCCAATGTGCTGACTCATGTGGTTTATGGAGACCGGGATCAGGCCGGCGAGTCAGGAATTGGGTTTTTGGTGAACTCGTGTTGCCTTTTGGTGTTTTTGTGTTTGTTTGATATATTTCTGGGCTCAGCTGGAGGCGGCCGCATGCAGCAAACTGTGCAGTGATCTGAGGAAAGCCAAGAATAGCCGCTGATAGCATGAGAGTGGACTGTCAGCTGGGCGCTGATGGCTTTTTAAGGGAATCGGCAGCAGGGCTATCACTCACACCTTCAGCTATGTGCCACATGGTGGCTGTCAATCAAACTGCATGGGGTCAGGGCGGCGGTGGTCGGGGGGGTCGGTGTATTTTTGGCCACTGCCTTATGTGTCGCTCAGATTCTCAGATCCTGATCAGCTGAGTTTATCCAGTTTGGTCCAACATGTTTGTGATTTGGGGGTCGAAGTTGTTTGTGCTGATGGTGATCGATCGATCAGAGTGTCGATCAGCTCAGTGCTGAGAGCTGCAGAGACAAACTGACAAACATCTCATCAAATCAGCTGACGGCACTAAAAAAAACAGCAGCTGTCCTGACGAGGCGTTCAAAGACAACAAACAGTCAAAGAAAACGTGCAGAAAAGCACTTCTTCTCACTGATCGTCAGTCTTTGAACCGAGCTGTGTTTTATTTAAACAATTATTTAAGAAATACGGAATTAACACTTTTCTAAACTTTCCTTTTCCTGTTTAAGTTTCTGTCCTCAAACGCCTCACTCATGATCTATTACAGGATGACACACTGAAAAATATCTTCTGTTTATGTTTTTCTTCTCAACAAATTCTATTTACATTTTATTTCTATTTTTGTGTTTGTCATTAATTCCTAATTTTAATTGATGATTTCATCTATTGATTTCTCTCATTTTCATTTCATTTTTGCATTTTTTCTGTGTTTATTTTCTGTGTAAAGTTTATCATGATGTCATATCAGGCTCTCCATCCAATCACAGGTCAGTCACACTGATGACATCATTAGCTCGTTTATTTTTAATGAGAAACGTTTAAAAGCAAATGAAAACTGTAAAAATGTGAAACAATGAAAACTACAGTTACATTAATAATGAAGCTTCAGAAGAACTCAGCTGCAGTACTTAAAGGTACTAATACCACAGTGGAAAAACTTCTTATGTACTGCAGCATAGTGTTGTTCCTGTCGGGGAAACCTGGTATCTCCAGTCTCGTGCTTCTCTGTTCTCAGATCAGTGATTTCAGGTGTGATTTAACAAACAGGTGAATGATCGTTTATTATTTGTGCCTGATTTAATAGAGATAAAGAAGTTTTTACAAATCTAGAAAACGGAGAAGAAAATCCACAGTTAGTGTTTCGCTGAGGAGTAAAGAGGCAGTAAAGTACCTGAAGTACTGCAGTACTCATGCAGTAACTGATGTCAGATCAGCTTCAGACTAAAATATTTTCTGCATTCAGCAGTTAATCGATCAGTTTAGAAAATAATCAATCATTTGCCTCAAGCAAAAAGTGTCTGCAGAGACGCTCAGAGATGCTCAGAGACACTCAGAGACACTCAGAGACGCTCGGAGACGTCAGGAGACGTCAGAGACGTCAGAGACCTCAGAGACACTTAGAGACGCTCAGAGACGCTCAGAGACGTCAGAGACGTCAGAGACGTCAGAGACCTCAGAGACACTTAGAGACGCTCAGAGACGCTCGGAGACGTCAGAGACGTCAGAGACCTCAGAGACACTTAGAGACGCTCAGAGACGCTCAGAGACGTCAGAGACGTCAGAGACGCTCAGAGACGCTCAGAGACGTCAGAGACCTCAGAGACACTTAGAGACGCTCAGAGACGCTCAGAGACGTCAGGAGACGTCAGAGAACTCAGAGAAGCTCAGAGACATCAGAGACGCTCAGAGATGCTCAGAGACGTCAGAGACGTCAGAGATGTCAGAGACCTCAGAGACGCTCAGAGATGCTCAGAGACGTCAGGAGACGCTCAGAGACGTCAGGAGACCTCAGAGACGCTCAGAGACGTCAGAGACCTCAGAGACGCTCAGAGATGCTCAGAGACGTCAGGAGATGCTCAGAGACGTCAGAGACCTCAGAGACGCTCAGAGACGTCAGAGACGTCAGAGACGCTCAGAGACGCTCAGAGACGTCAGAGACCTCAGAGACGTCAGAGACCTCAGAGACGCTCAGAGACGTCAGGAGACGCTCAGAGACGTCAGAGACCTCAGAGACGCTCAGAGACGTCAGAGACCTCAGAGACGTCAGAGACGCTCAGAGACCTCAGAGACGTCAGAGACCTCAGAGACGCTCAGAGACGTCAGAAACATCTTTAATCTTTAATTTTCAAATGTTTGTTCAAGTGAAAAATACACGTGTTGAAGTCAAAGAGCTGCTGTTGATGAGTTTTATCACACACTCTCTTTCCAGTCGTCATCCTTTGACTTCCTGTCCACGTCCACTGAGAGCAGATCGACCACGACAACTTTCTGTTCAAGAAACGTTCAGAAAGTTTATCAAACAACGTCACGACAGCAGCATCACGTGTCCGCGTCGGCCATTTAAAAGCTCTCATTGGTTGAAAGCTGATGTCCATGGACTTATGTATTAGTATTCATATACATATAGATCGATAGATAGATCGATCGATAGATAACAGTTCCCCAGGATCAATAACGTATATCTAATTCTGATTCTGATTCTGATGCATTCATAAAATCAATGTTCTGAAAATTAGGAGATGAAACAAAGAAAACATTCATCTGATTTGGATTCAAATTTTCCTAATGAAGGAAAAAAACAAAATCTGGAAATAACAGTAAAGATTTTAATGTGAATCGCGTGAATTTCAATATTTTCCACTGTTTTGTAACAATATTTTGGTGTAAAAAACATTTCTGACTGTTGAATTTATGTGTTTTATCTTTCTTTTATTTGAAGTGTTAAATTAATAACTAATACAAATGATCAGGCAGCACAAAGCTGCTTTCTTTGACGTTTACGTCTCGTGTTCAGTTTATAGTCAAACTGAGAGCAAATGACGTTTTTACGAACGTTGTTCAGTGTTTAACTGTCATTCAGGATCAGTCATGTGCTGTTTTTGTATCCGGTTTAGAGCGTTCACACACGCTCACACACGCGCGCACACGCGCGCACACACGCGCTCTCACACACGCTCACACACGCTCGCACACGCGCTCACACGCGCTCACACACGCGCTCTCACACACGCGCTCACACACGCTCTCACACACGCTCACACACGCTCGCACACGCGCTCACACGCGCTCACACACGCGCTCTCACACACGCGCTCACACGCGCTCTCACTCTGCGGAGTTTTTATGACTCTTCATCAAAGTCCATCCATAAAGATTTGATCATTGAAATAATTTAAGAACAAGTTCATTTTCTCCTGATTTGACCATTTAATCACGTGATCTCTCAGAGAGCTTCCTGTCCGGGTGTTTGACCGTAGATGACACCTGAACACAAACTGAATTAAAGCCTGATTTCACATTTAATGATTTATTGAAACGTCAGAGAAGTCGAGCAGCTTTGTGCTGCCTGATCATCTGTATTCATCAATTTATTCATTCACGTATTAATTTAACACTTCAAAAATGGAATTAAAGAAAGATAAAAAACATAAATTCAACAGTCAGAAATGTTTTTTACACCAAAATATTGTCTCAAAACAGTGTAAAATATTGAAATTCACATGATTCACATTAAAATCTTTACTGTTATTTCCTGATTTTATTGCTTTTTATATAGAGATTCCTTTTCTTATATATATCATATAAAATATAGAATGTTTTCATGGAGGGAACACAAACAGACTTTTGAATCTGGAGAGTCTCTGAATTAATTACGATAATCAGAACAAAAACACTTTATTTATCAGACATTTCACAGAAAGACAAAACAACGAAAGACGAAACTCAAAGAAAAAACACGACATACAAAAAACTTTTGTTTGATTTTGATCGTTAAAATCAGTCGACGCTGAAGTGAAAATGCTTTTGAACACAACAAAAACCTGAAGTCAAACCAGACCAGATCAGATCAGACCAGACCAGACCAGACCAGACCAGACCAGATCAGATCAGACCAGACCAGACCAGACCAGACCAGATCAGATCAGACCAGACCAGACCAGACCAGATCAGATCAGACCAGACCAGACCAGACCAGACCAGATCAGACCAGACCAGACCAGATCAGAGGGGATCGATGGAGTCGACCGTGTGGATCTTTGGTTTGTGGCTCAGCAGCTGTCAGCAGTAAAGAGCTGATGGAACGACGCCAGCTGAGGCTAAATGTGGCTCCTGAGACTGAAACCAGAATGCTGGGGGGTCGCAGGAAGAGCCGAGTCCACACTTGTACTGAGGTCACAGCAAGGTCACGTCAGGTGTGAGTTATTGATTATCTGAAGGTTCATTTCCATTCGGACTTCTTCTTTCTTCTCTCATCTGTTTTCTTCTTCTCTGATCATTTTTTGCTCTTTGGAAATGATTTTCGGTTTGTTTGGTGAGTTATGATCCAGTAGTTTGCTCAGTTTGATCCTGGCGGTCGTCTGTGTTTCTTGTTTTTTATTTCTGTTACACTCCTTCAGGCTTCATCTGCTGCGGAGGTGCCGGCCTCTTCTTCTTCTCCTTCTTCTTCCTCTCCTCCTCCTCCTTCTTCTTTTTCTTTTTCTCCTCCTCCTTCTTCTTCTTCTGCTGCTGATGATAATGACTCTAACATGCGGCTGACCTCCAGCTGCTGCTGTCCGTCAGCGTCGTCCAACAAGCCCCGCCTCCTGACATTTATAGCCGGTGTGCTTCTGAAACTCAAACCTCTGACGCTGCTGGAGACACTCAGCACATTTTTCAGCTGCTCTCACATTTATACATCAATAAAAACATGAACAGAAAAAAACACCTGCATATTAGCGATTAGCTTGTTAGCTGAGGTGGTAAAGAAAAGATGGCCGACAGGAAGTTGGACGCGTTCGTTGCTGCAAACAGCAGAAAGTTGAAGCTGCAGACAGAAAGCAGTGATTCAGGACACCAGCTGCACATGATGTGGACGTCTCTGTGATTGGTCAGATCTGCTGCTCGGTGGTCACGTGACTGAATGAACTTTAGCGGATGTTTGTTTGATGGTTTAGATGCCTTCAGTTGACGTGAACAGTTTTTACATTGAAGCGGATGAGAAGCAGAAGTGATCTGAACCTCTCTGAGACTCGGAGCCGGTGGACCAGCGTGTCCGTCCCTGCAGGGTTTGGTCTACTTCCTGGTTAGCTTCAGTGAATATCATTGGATATCTGTGCTGCGCAGGATCATCCGAACACCTCCTCGTTTTAACTGAACACAAATAGAATTCTGAGGGCAGGTAAGAAAGTAAACGGGCTGAAGGCTGATCTTTGCCTCCTCTCTGTCCTCCAGACTAAACACGTCTCCAGTCATGTGACTGGTCCTGATCCATCGCCTCCATAGCTGAGCTTCAGTTATGTTCAGACAGGTAAAACTAGCTGGTCAGAGTTGAAGAAAGGGTCAAACAATGCAGCGCTGACTGTTGGTCTCCTCGAAGACCCTTCATCCATATGAATCTCTAACTGATGCTGTTGTTTGACACCTGAAAGACAAAGTGCCAGCAAAGCTCACTCCTCAGGCCCAGCTTATTCTTGTGGTTGTCAATGGTTGACTACTAGAGCAGCTGACCTCCGGCGGCGTTGGTCAGAACTGGCCAGTGAACACGTTTGGTCGTTTATTTCTGGACCGACGGTGTCTCCTTTCCTTCCCTCAAAGCTGCTCCGGGATCAGATTTTTGATGTGGAGCCAAAGTCAGACCAGGACTGAGGAGCAGGTCCTGGTTTCAGAGCAGACCGGCAGACATCTGACGGCTTTGTTTCTGTTTCTCTGCAGGGTGCCGACCGCCATGTCAACACAAGCACCAACGTTCACGCAGCCGCTGCAGAGCGTCGTGGCACTGGAGGGTAGTGCCGCCACGTTCGAGGCTCAAGTTAGTGGTAAGAAAAGTTTCAGTGCTCACACTCCATCAGGGTAACAAGTACATTTACTCGAGTACTTTCTCAAGGTACTTGTACTTTACTCGAGTATTTCCCAATTCTTCCACTACATCTCAGGGAAATACTGTAGTTTTTACTCAATTTCAACTCAGTTTCAATTTTATTTGTATAGCTCAAATCACAACAGAAGTTGTCTCAGGACATTTTCCACGTAGAGCTGGAACAGACCAAAGTTCATCTACAGAGACCCAACAGTTCCCTCACGAGCGAGCACGCCACTACATTTATCTGATAACTGCAGTTAGTGTGCAGATCATTAAAGAAGCACTCAGCCGGTGTGAGCGTCATTTACCTGTACACAGGTAAAATAGGTAACAGGTAATAGATAGAGACTGAAGTTACTCAGAGATTTTTTTATCCCAAAATTTGAAACTGAGATTTATTAATTTTCTTGCAAATGTTTGACTTTGTCTCACTTTTTGTTCCGTTAAAATCAGTTAAAAAACAGTTAAGAGTTTTGACCTTTTTTAAACAAGTCTGAGGTTCAAATTCTGATCTGAGGTCTGTTTTATTTTTTAACTAGTTTTTACTTTTTATACTAATCTGACATTTTTGATTCACAAATTAAAACTTTATCTGAAATGTCTGATATTTTTCACATTTTCAGACGATGACTCACTTTTTCCCCTAAATTCTTCATTGAAGTATCACATTGTTGATTCCAAGTCTCAAACTTATAATTAACTTATAATTAACCAAAAAACAAAAAAACCCATATATATATGTATATATATATGTTTTTTTGAACCAGTTTGAGCAGAAACCAGCTGATCGAAATCAGCTGTGTGTCACCTGTGTGCTCCTCTGGTGTCTCTGACAGCAGGCCGGTCTGGTTCTTCTCTCCCTTCCAGGTTCTCCAGTTCCTGAGGTGAGCTGGTTCCGTGATGGCCAGGTTCTTTCTGCCGCTGCTTTGCCCGGCGTTCAGATCTCGTTCAGCGACGGCCGCGCTGTTCTGAGGATCCCCGCCGTGACCGCCGCACATAGCGGAAGATTTTCCGTCAGAGCCACCAATGGCGCTGGACAAGCCACGAGCACCGCTGAACTCCTCGTTACAGGTGAGAGCACAGGTAGATCCACCGGAAGTCCTCCTCAACGCTCTCTGTCCCATTTTAAGACAAACGTTAAAGCAGATTTCAGACGTGTGTAAAGCTTTGAGGTCTGACTTCTGTCAATTTTCCATGAAGTTTTAACCGGAAATGAAATTATCCTGAAGATGATTTATTTCGGGTATTTTGTGCAGTTTTTAGGGGAATTTATCTGCACAGAAAAGAAGTTTTCATTGTCTGAAAACAGTGAAAGCAGAAGACAGCAGCTGCTGAAACAGTAAAAATGTTTTCATGAGTAACTTAAAGTATTAAAGGTCCAGCATGTCGGATTCAGTGCCATCTAGTGTTGGGTTACAGGTAACACCCCTCACCTGGTGGACTCTGTGAAGTAGAGCAGAGCTGCATCCTGAACCTCGCTGTTAGCGATGAGAGCTAGCATGCTGATGTTAGCGCTGAGCTCAAAGCACTTTGTAATGATACCACGTGTGCATTTATTCGTGAATAGGTGTCTCACATTCATTCATTCATTCATCATTCATTCATTTTTAAGTACAAAACACATGAATTTCATTTTCAGCTGCAGTCAAACTCAAAATGTCGATAGGAGCTAAAACTGCAGTTTTAGTTCAGTTTGATGTTTTTCTTTCACAGTACACATTCAGAAGAGGTAGCGCTGCAGTATGTACTGACTGGTATGTGAGTCAATATAACGGGTGTGGCTTCTTGTTTCTTGGCCTCCAGCGGAAACAGCGCCTCCCAGCTTCCTTCAGAGACTGCAGAGCTCCACAGTGAGACAGGGCAGCCAGGTGAGGCTGGACGTCCGAGTCTCAGGTATCCCAACACCTGTGGTGAAGTTCTACAGAGAGGGAGCCGAGATCCAGAGCTCGGCCGACTTCAGGATCCTCCAGGAGGGAGACCTGTACAGTCTGCTGATCGCCGAGGCCTTCCCAGAGGATTCTGGGACATATTCTGTGACCGCTACCAACAGCAGTGGACGGGCCACCTCCACCGCTGAGCTGCTGGTTCAGGGTGAGGCCCTTTAAACACCGCCATCTTTTTTACCGTCTTTCTAAAGAACAGTGTGAGGTTTCAGATAAACTGCTCATGTTTTAATGAATTCCCAAAAACCCAAACCACAGACTTTAGCTGCTAATTTGCTCTCATTTGTTTCGGGGAGCTCTTACGTCACATACTGGAGTACCTGGTGGTAGTAGTAGTAGTAGTAGTAGTAGTAGTAATACCTTGTGTTCTAAGAGATTAGAAACTGTGAAGACTTGATGAATGTTTTGAAGGTGTTTTGTCTGCGAACATAATGACAGTGAGATCATGCTAACATCATGCTAATATCGTGCTAATGTCTGTGTTCAGGTGAAGAAGCCGTTCCAGCAAAGAAAACCAAGACAGTGATTTCAGCCTCTGAGATTTCACAGACCCGACAGACCAGAGTGGAAAAGGTGGGAAAGACTCCAGAAACACTTCGATGCTCAGTTAATCTCCTGTTAAATCCAAATTAATCTCATGGTGTGTCATAATTTATCTTCACTTGTGATTTATTGTGATTCAGTCTCACCTCAGTGACTCTTCATTCATCTCATTTCAGTCTAATCTCTGATTGACTTAATTCTATTTAACACAAAACGTCTTAATCTCCTTCATGCTTCACGTCTCTCATCACTTTGTGTCTCATCTGATCCAATCGTCTCTTTTCTCATTTAATCACATAATTTCATCTCATCCAACCTGATGTAACATCAATTAAATAATTCTCGTTTTATTTTGTTTCATCTTGTCTCACTGTCTCATATTTAATTTCATCCTGTCTGACATCTCTGATCTTTTTTCTCTCGTATTCTTCTTCATCCTCTCCTCATCATCTCTTCCCTCCCTGTGCTCGGCCCTCAGAGGATGGAGGCCAGTTTCCAGGCCACCGCCATGATGGAGATGCAGGTGGAGGGCGCTGAGCTGACTCAGCAGCTGGCTCACAAGACTCCACCCAGAGTTCCTCCCAAACCCACGTCCAAGTCCCCAACTCAGGCCTTGCTGGTCGCCAAGGTGACCGGAGGACGGCAGCAGTCGCCGTCACCTGTCAGACACGTGAAGGCGCCCACGCCCACACCTGTCAGGTGAGTGGAGCCTGTAGTTGTTTGTGCTGGCTCTTAACTGAGACATGTCCAATATTTGAGTAGCAGCTGTCAAAATTACAGTCGAGGTTTTCGTGGGTGTGTTGGAGGTTGTAGACGGTTGCAGTAAAAACTCAGAGTGTGATTTACGTCAGTGAGCGGGGTGATGGTGTTACTGGAGGTTGGCCCTCCATAGGCCTGTAACGTGACCTCCCTCCCCCGTCTCCAGGCCTGTCTCTCCCACTTCAAGACTCTCAGTGTCCCCCATCAGGCCGGTCAAGTCCCCCATCACCGCACGCAAACAGGTGGCTGCCGTTGCCGACGTCCTGCCGCCTTGGAAGCAGGGAGACTATGTGGCAGAGGCCAGTTACACCAGCATGACCAGTATGACCAGTATGACCAGCAGCACCGTCACCCAGCTGGGCCAGGAGCAGCGCTGGGAGCAGCAGGTTATCGGGGTCAAAGAGGTGAGGGAGGGGGCCGATGGGGGTGGGGGTCCATACCACCACTTAGTGGTCAGCTAGTCCAGGGAGCAATCTGAGAAACCTGGAGGATGGATGGTGTCAGATCCACTTTTTAAAATTTTTTTAAAACATTCACCCAAAGATCCCCAAATGTTCTCTGTTCCAGAAGAAAAGCCGAACATTAAAAGGGTTCAGCTGCAGATTAATCACCACGAAACGCCAAATCCAAGTGAAGTGAACATGAAAACCAACTGATCTCTTCAGATACCCTTAATGTGATGGTTCCTCATGTTTGGCGCTCAGCAGACAAACTTGTACAAGTTGAAGTTGATATTTAAGTGTAAAAGAAACCGTCCACCTTTCAGGTGAACAAACAGCTCCTGAGTGTGAACGCTGAACTTCTGTTTTGTTTGTTCTCAGAAATGTGAACGAGGCGACAGGACGGCGTCTCGTCTTCTGTCTTTATGTGTCTCGTTTCCACAATAACTCGTCCTGTCTCTTTGTGAATCCTCTTCACTGAAACCAATCTGTTTCAAATGAGACCGACCGACATTCAGAGGCGGCATGATGATGATGATGATGATGATGAAAACAGTATTGCGATAAAATGACAAACGCCCATAACCAAATCCTGATGTCGTCTCGACCAGCTTTATGTCTGGATTCACTCCTGAACAACACGTTTTCACGTTCTGCAGGCCAACGTCAGTCCCACCAGAAACCCTTAAGACCGAGAAGTCCGCCTGTGGCGTCCCACCTCTGTCTCACCGGCTGTAGTACACTCTGCATGAAATGACATTTCTATAATTTGTGTGTTACAAATAACGTGTTTGAAACAAGGGTTCAAAGGTTCAGTGAAGTTTTGATTCAAGTGACCCAGAAATCCTTCCTGTGATCATCCAGTTCAGTCTTTTCCATTTCTTCCATCTGAAATCAATGTAAAAGTTTCGTGTCAGTCACTTTTACATTCTTGGTTTTCACCACTTTTTCTCTCAAAAATATTTTCTTCATAGCAGTATGAACACCAGAGTTAATCCTTTTGATTTTGGTTATTAGCCTCAAACTGTCAAAATGAAGTCAGAATCATCTGAAACGCCAGATGACACATTTTACCCAGAATGCTGAGGGAGGCGATGAGGCTACGAGCCACGAGGAAATGACATGTGGCCGTAATGTCAATCGAATACGGACAGCAATGAGTTCAACACAAGCCGGACTTTTGACGAGTGAGACGCGATGTCCTCGGCCGAAGAAGAGGAAGTATCCGTCAACGATTCTAACATTCATGTGGAGACAATGAAGACATGGCGGACAAGATATGTTTTAGTCGGTCAACATCTGTAAAGACCTGGCTTCTGTCTTTTATCATGGAGACTCGTCAGCTGTTTTTGGATGGAGAACGCCTCCACCTCCATTCAGCTGTAGGCAGCTTCACATTCCTTCAGCTGTTTTTGAGGACGAGTGGTGTCCCCATGGTCTTAACAGAGGTATCTGGCCGGCCTTCATCTGTCTCCAGTGGACACTGTTTTCCCATCGTCTTTTTTGAGTTTTGCTCGTGGTTGACTTTCTTTTACTTCTGCTCCAGTTGCTCTTTGTCGACTTTCTGCTGATTTCAGCATTTTTCTTGCATGTCTAATGATGAGCGTGTGTCGTCTTCATCGGATGTTTACTTGAATACGTTTGCACGCACACTATATCCTGTTCATGACGTTTCCATTGCCAAATTTAATTTATATATTAATTTAACTCTTGTTTTACTGACTCACTTCATATAATGGTTGAACCAAAATGTGGATCAGAGTTTCCATTTTCTAAAACCAGGATGATGATTTGATCCACGTTCACATTCAAGCATGAAATCCAGATGATCTAGAAACTCGACAGTGATGATGGTGTGCGTGTGCACAAAGTCACTGAGTGGAGATTTGTGAACCGTTTGGTGTCTTTTACAGAGACAGGAAGATGTCAAGGGCTAAAATGTTTCAACCAACTAGTAATTCATCACTTAACTTAAATTACACATTTTTGTGCTCAGACAGTTCATTCTGTTCCCTCATTTTAATAATCGACGCCCATGAATGACTTTAAATTGTGCCTTTGGAAACCAGGAGTCAGCACCTGGTTAATCTAAGTTAACATAAAGACTGGAAGCAGGGGAATCAGCTAGCTTTGTTCAAAGTTCATAACCACACCTGCCTGCATCTCTGAAGCTGAATGAACACCTTGGTAGGACATTAGCTAACGGAACCTTGTGAGCTGGTTGAAAATCTCGGGCTACATCATTAATGTTTCCAGTTGAAATGTTTGAAGACTAAATCTTGTAAAAGAATCTTGAATGTGCACTTGATAGCTTGAGGCTAAAGCTAACAGGTCCCAGGGGCAAATTCATCACCCCCACCAGCTGATTATCCATGAAGAAGACACGGAAATGAAGCAGTCAGATCAGTTATACCATTTCCATTTCATTTCATGGTGAACTGCTCCTTTAAATGCAAACAGTCCTTGATAAGAGGGACCAATGACAAATGGAAAAAAATTGAAATGTGTATTAATTTGAGGGAACAAATAGCTAAAAGGGCACGTGGATATTGGTAGACGTCCATCAGAGCACCTGCCTGTCTCTGTACGTCTGTCCTGCCATGGATGTCCTGAGATCTATGTGCTGCCGGTTGTGTCTCCAGGCTGAGGGAGGGAAAAGAGCCGGGGCGGTGGCCACAGTGGTGGCCGCTGTTGACCTGGCTCGGGTCCGTCAGCCCGTGCATGTCGAGGGCGGTCGAGCCGAAGAAGAGGAGGCTGTAGAGGCGGAGTTGAGGCAGCAGGCCGCCGCCGTCGCCGCCGCCATGGCTGCCAATCAACAATATCAAGCAGGCTGGACAACAACAAGAGCGCAGGCCAGCCAAATGCTTACCACTGCTCAGGAGTTCACACCTGCACCGACCCTGCCGCTGCCTCAGGTTAGCTAGGCCTCTGGAGCAAAGGATTTGACCCAGTTAGCAGTTTCAAGGCTTTTTGTTTTATATATCCATGAATCTTTGTACTGCACTGGCAAACAGTTTTTCAGGTTTCCCAAAAATTCAAAACAACATTCCCAACAGTTTGATTATTGATCGTTCTTATTGGTTCAAATCTTAGTGTTGCTCTTACTGTCCCTTCTTGATAAATAGCCAGGTGGAAAAAGAACATGTACAGGTTTCATGATGGTCATTTGGGATGAAAAAAAAATACTTCAAACACTTCAGAGACAATGGTCCTCACTTGTAGATGATAAGAGACAATAGCAAAAATGTCTTCCAGGTGTCCTTGATGATAACATACTTATTGTAACATTTGTTGAAAATTAGCAATAGTATTTGCCAGTGCTTAAACATAGTTGCTCTAAAAAGATGAATCTCTTGATAATGATGTCATTTGTAGTACTTACAGGATAAAACATTATTCAAAACATTTATATACATGTATATATGTTTTGAATCATATGTGTATGTATACTGTCCAGCTCTTTCTGAGATTGTAACGCTCCTGTGACTCTGTTGGTTACTCCAGATTCAGAGAGCGACAGAAATCTCCTCCCATGTGGACACTGGTCTCGCCTCGTCTCCAGTTCCACATTTCACAGTTTCTAAAGTTTCTGTCCCAAAACACGAGTCTAGCTCTGAGGTAAGAGAGGCAACATCAGGCAAGCAGTAGAAAATAACCTGCGCAGAAAGAGCCGAAAGAGCACACAGAGAAAACATGTGGACTGAGGAATAATATGAGATGCTGAAATAACAGAAACCATACTTTAGTCAGTCATCCAACCTGTAATTAACCTTCACTAAGCCACGCCCCCCTCAGTCACTGTTGCTAACCTGTCAATCTCTCTGCTCTCAGATGGTGACAGTTTACAATGATAACAGTCACGCCTTCAGAAACGTGTACTACAGTTTAGTTTTCTCACTAAAATTGAATTGAAAAACAAGCTGAGGTTTGCGGCCTTACGGCTAAGCTGGACTTGGTTGTAACAGTCATACAAAGGCTGCTGTAAGATCAGGACAGAGCTGCTAACGTTATCTTAAACTCCGATAGCAGCTGGGACCGGTTCCCACACGGTGGATGTTTTAGTCCCAAACGGGACTTTTTACACTTTTTCTAGTGTAACCTGTAACCTCATTAATGATGAAGTCAGATAATGATATGCTAACTCCTGGCCTTGGATGTAATACTAGTTTCGTACAAGGTTAGTAGGCAGTAAGCTAGTTAGCTGGGCAAGCTAACATTAGCAGCTTATGTTGGACCAGAGTTTCTCCATTTCTTCAGTTCCATGTACATGCTTCAACATGTGAAGACATGTAAACAGTGACACACCTGCTCTGACTGGTTACTGTTGTTAAAATGTGATTGAACAGGTGTGGTCTGGGGGAGGGGCTTAGCAAATGGTCATCTGGTTATTACTGCTTGCCTGAAATGCAAACCTTTTGTGAACTATAGTGTAGAAGTGATAAAATCATAATAAAGTAACAAAATTAATCCACCTTTAACCCTGTTTTTCGTCACCCTGTTAATCAATAGACCTGCTCCAGAAACCACAGATTGATTTAGTTTTTTCTACAATTCCCTCAATGTAACCCTGTTGTAGCTTTAATAAAACTAACACGCCATAGATGCCCCCCTGTTCTGCGGTATACCGCAAGCTGTTAAATCAACTCAACATAATTTGTTGATGATGGTGTGGGTGTTCCTCCTCTTTGGGTCGGTCAGGTTTCCATCGCTGGCTCAGCAATCGCCACTCTGCAGAAAGAGTTGTCGGCATCCTCCGCCACCACAAGAAAGATCATCAAGCCTGTCAAGTCTCCCAGTCCGTCTGGTAGAATGGCAGGGACCAGAGTGACACCGGAGCCCATTCCTCCACCGTTCAAAGACCGCATTGAGAAATATCATTTTGGCACTGAGTTACAGGCAGGGGCAGTATACTCGGGGGGCACGGAGAGAATATATAAGGACTGGCAAGCCCAGGTGTGTAATCTAGTTTGGTGGGCTGGATCTGAACAGGACAAGAAAACCTGATGAGTAAATGAAGGTCAGATAGTTTCTATATTCCAAACCAGCTATAAAGAATTTCTTTTTTGTCTGTCCAAGACAGGAGTTTTCTGTGGATATTCATGATCCCCAGAGGATGATTCCTAATACGAGCCCTCTGATCTTTATTCTAGTGACACCAACGGGTCAAAATATCTTATCTACACAAGAAATATCAAATCTAAAGAGCAGAACTTTCATATTTTCTGCAGTTTGAACCCTTTTGAATTTAATGACCCTTTCACAACACCATCCCAAACAAACGTATTTAGCCTCACTGCTCATGAGGATAAATAATAGCTAAATAATAGATACCTTGTGTTTTCATATTGTGGGACAAAATGAACCTTGCAATCATTCAGAGATACTCTTTGACCTTCAGTCTTTTTTTTTTTTTTTTTTTTTTTTTTTGGGAGTCCGGTTTTCTTGATTTCTGTGAGAAACCAGGATTTAATATCTCCTTGAAAAAGCTTTAACATGTCCGTTGATGCTACTGACAACCTCATTTTCACCAGTCCATCCAGCCTCCCCTCCATCTTTCCTTGCTGTGTCATCTGTTATTTGTTGGATGTAAACATCAGGTTCAAAGTCGTGTCCTGTGTGTGTTTGCTATTTTGTGTCCATGTCCTGGATTTCCAAAATAGATGCATTTTATTGTTACATTTTTGTCATCTAACAAATCTCTGACTGCATGACAGGTGGTGGAGACAGCAGCTGTACCTTCTGCAGGGGGCGGCGTGGTCCCGCCCACACTGGTGTCTGTAAGTGGTTTCGTTCTCCTCAAAACCCCCAAATAAATCCATGCCTGTTTTTCAAGGTGTCATTTTCTAAAAGTGTTTTGTCTGCAGGGCTTGAAGAACACAAATGTGACAGAGGGTGAGTCGGTGACCTTGGAGTGCCAGATCAGCGGTCACCCCACACCCGTCATCATGTGGTTCAGAGAGGATTACAGGATTGAGAGCTCCATTGATTTCCAAATTAGCTATGAGAATGGAATCGCCCAGTTGGTGATCCGCGAGGCCTTTGCTGAAGACAGCGGACGCTTCACCTGCACCGCCACGAACGAGGCGGGAACCGTCAGCACCTCCTGCTACCTGCTCGTCCAGGGTCAGTTCAGTTGGTTTGCATACATATTCCTCAAATGGGACGTTTTCAGTGTCCTCCTGAATATGCAGTTCTTGAGGTTCTCAGGGTCCCACTGTGGGGCCTCTTCTGTTTTTGGTCTATATTTTACCCTTCGCTCAACCTTGTCCCCCTTAGTTAGTGTCATGAAATCTGTTACTCTGCTGCTTGAGAGTAATCCTGTCTTCCTCCTCCAGTGTCTGAGGACATCGAGAGCAGAGAGGAGGTTGCTGTCGTCACTGAACATGTTGAAACTGCTGAGAAGCTGTGAGTCGATCAAGTCTCTTTAAAGTTTGCGAGATAAATCAATATAGTGCACATTGATACACTTTGTCTATCTGGTCAACGCTGATCAAAATCTAATTCAAGAAAAATTCTCCAGGTTCTTTATTTTTGAATTGTTGAGATTTAAAGAAAGCCAGCAATACAGCTCCGTCCTGCTAATCCTAAAAGGAGGTTTGTGTTTCTAGAGTAACCGAAGAAACCAAAGAGGAGACCATGTCTCAGGTGAGCGTGGCCGAGTCAGATACTGTTGCCACAGCTCCCTTCTTCATCAAGACGCCAACCATCCAGAAGCTGGTGGAAGGAGGAAGCATTGTGTTTGAATGCCAGGTTGGAGGAAGCCCCAAACCACACATCATCTGGAAGAAGAGTGGTGTACCACTCACAACTGGATACAGGTGTGTAATATCTTAGAACCTACTGGTCAGGTTTTTACGGTCTCCAGAGGATGATGCCCAAGAATTGAGGCAATTTATTTGATTTATTAATGGATCTACAAATACATGAGCCTCTTAATGAGGACCCAGTGTCCCTACTGTCCCTAACTGCAGCTTTAATGAGCCCACTACCTTTATCTAGTGCCACCCACAGGGCAAACTTGATATTTGGTAATTCCATTTCTGGCAAGACTATGAGAAGAGACGAATCATCATAATGATGTTTGTTCAGATTTTGTCTGTGATGTAGAGCTTCTAAGTGGCACTAATCATCCTTGAATTGTGTTTAACTTGCTTTTTTCCCTTCCACTGTCCATTAGATATAAAGTTGCCTACAAAAAGGACACTGGAGAATGCAAGTTGGAGATCTCTATGACCTTTGCTGATGATGCTGGAGAATACTCTGTCTTTGCCAAGAATCAGCTTGGAGAGGTCTCAGCCTCCGCCAGTCTGCTTGAGGAAGGTACATGAACATCTGCATCAGTAAAATCCAAACGTGCACGAAGATGTTTAAAGAAAGGGGGGTTGCCGACTGAATACACAGGTGTGATGACATGTTTTTAGTGTTACAGTAACGATGACAACTACAACCACTAGACTAGCAGCCATGTGTCACACACACACAAACACTACGTTCACATTTATACTCTTATCAACAACCCTTACAAAGCGAAGATTCATGTGAATCGATAAATGCAAAGCATTTCAAAATACAATAATAACAGGAGGCTCAATAAACACCAACAGCAGACAGACAACCATTTTAAAACTGATGCAAGATTGACACGAATGCTTACATCTCTCAGTGATCCACAGATTGATAACACTCAAAAATGGTCTGGTAACATCAACAAATATTACAGATATATTTACAGACATTACACTCAGTTTACTGCATGTACTCCAAATGGTTCAAGAACAGCTATTACTTGACTTTGGGTACGCCTTAGATGGGTGTTTTAGTAAAACTTTTAGTGGACTGGCATCTAAGATTCTAAGCAGCCACCACGAGGGGGCACTGCAGCCCCAGCAGCAGCCCCCACCCCCACCCCCTCCCTGCACCTATGGTAAAATCTACCTTCCTATTGAAGTAAGATAAGAGAGCAAATAGGAAAAGAAATCAGACTGGAAGAAAAATATAGATATGTCTGCAATAACTTAGGAACAAGAGCTGCAAAGAGCTGGTTGTTCAGTCAGTGAAATAAGATGCCTGAGCTCACGTAAGATTAAATGCTTTGTTTTATAAACAGAGGAATACGAAGCCTACATGAAGAAACAGGAAGCAACCTTTAAGACTGAAGTGACAGCCGTGGTGCAGGAGCCCAAAGTGGGCGATGTTCCCCCTGCCGTCATTACAACAATGGAGCAGATGACCACCACCATTATCTCTGGACAGGTACAAGCATCATTAGACAAGGTTGGAGTAGTTTTGGACAATGATGGTATGTCAGGGGGACATGGAACTTTACATGTCTATATGGCCAGATTAACCCACTAGGGGACCTTGGAGCAAACTTGACAGCCCCTACCAGAGGAGATGACCGCTTTGCCACTCCAGGCACTCCTTTCAGATATCGGCTATCATCACTTTCAGAACATATTGTGCAATCAGGGCTGATTTGTTAGTTCAAACATTGGAAACCCTAAGTAAGCCAAGTTTAGACTTCTGACTTCTCATCTCATTTGATCTCGTCTGTAGGAATTTCATCTTTCTGCCATTGAGCAGAGGATCATCCAGGAGATTGAACTCCGTATTATGACGATTACCTACAAAGAGATTGTCACAGAGGATGGGGAGTTGATGGTGACTGCCACCCCCACTGAAGCTGTGCCACCCACCTTTGACACTCCTGTCAAAAACTACAGGATTATGGAAGGAATGGGCGTCACTTTCCACTGTAAGATGGCTGGAATGCCTCTCCCCAAGGTACTGATTTGTTTTTTAAGAAACAGGTTTCTGTTCAATAAATTTTCTTTCTTGAACTAAGATGAAAAGCTCATGTGAAAATTCATTTGAATTTGTATCCACAGTTCAAATCACATTTTGTTTTCTACTAGATTGCCTGGTTCAAAGATGGCCAGAGAATCAGGCCTGGTGACCGTTACCAGATGGAAGTTCTTCAGGATGGACGAGCCAGCCTGCGTGTGCCTGTGATTCTGCCAGAGGATGAGGGCGTGTACACCGCCCTTGCTACCAACATGAAAGGAAATGCTGTAAGTTCTGGGAAGCTCTATGTGGAGCCATCCGGAACTGGAACACCTCAGAGGTACACACCACAGCCAGCAGTGCAGAGGATCAGGTAAAGTCTATCTCAAACGACTAAGATACACTTCTAAGGTGTAGAGCTGTGGACACATAGGTAATGACGACTCTGCTTCTTTCTCAGGTCCACATCTCCTCGTTCGCTGAGTCGCTCTCCAGGTCGTTCTTCCAGCCGTTCACCCGGACGCTCTCCTGCTCGCCGGCTTGATGAGACAGACGAGGCTCAGCTAGAGAGACTCTACAAGCCTGTGTTTGTCATGAAGCCTTCTTCATGTAAATGCTCTGAGGGGCAAACTGCCAGGTTTGACCTGAAGGTTGTTGGCAGACCGATGCCTGACACATACTGGTTCCACAATGGTGAGTGGAAATGGATCAGTCTTCTTTACCCAGTTCTTCAGTAACATTTGTTGACCTCATGCTAATCAAAATCTGTATGTCACCTCCGCAGGACAACAAGTGGTTAGCGACTACACCCACAAGATAGTGGTTAAAGAGGATGGTACACAGTCCCTGATCATTGTTCCAGCCATGCCACAGGACTCCGGAGAGTGGACAGTCGTCGCTCAGAACAGAGCTGGACGGTCATCCATCTCCATCACTCTCACTGTTGATGGTAAGACTGCAGCTCACAGCAGCTTTTTGAAAGAGCATGCTTATGAACATCTAATGACTTAAGTTTCTTGATGATCTCTTCTGTCTTCTTCAGCTAAAGAAACATTGGTGCGTCCCCAGTTCACAGAGAAACTGAAAAACATCAGTGTAAAGCAGGGCACTCTGGTTGAACTGGCTGTCAAAGCCATTGGAAATCCCCTGCCGGATATTGTCTGGCTGAAAAACAGTGACATTATCACACCACACAAGCACCCAAACATCAGGTATGTTTCATATTAGCTGTGTTATTAGCATTTATCAGTAGTCTCTCTGGAACTCAGAGTTCACAGCTGACAGAAAACACATAGCGCTGCTGGACTTATTTTGTATTTATATTCAGGTACAATGATGTTCAGATCTTTATAACAATGGCCAAATAAGCAAGTTGGTGTTCATGTCAGAATCACACAATACCAGCCTGTAGGAGAAGAACACTATGTTTATACTCTTTTTTTCCCCCATCCCTACCTGAAGATGTAACAATTCATCCAATATTTTGAACTCTGACTTTGATGAGTTTCTATTATTTATATGTCTGTATGCATTATATGAAATACAAGAAAGTACAAATAAAACACAAACAGACCTTTGGACCACCAAACTAGAAAGAATATTTAAGTCTCTTTGGCTTGCATCTCTTCACCAGTCACAATACTTTGACTCTTTGAACAGTTGGCACTGTGAAGGTAAGATCCAATCACCTTGTGTGACCTTGTAAGGTGGAAGCAGCTGTCTGCATTGTTATATGAACTACCACTGTTTGTCAGACCGGTTCCAAAGAAATAGTCAACAACTATATTTTTTCATTGTAGTAAAAACAAAAATGTTAAAGATGCTTTAATATGACAAATCCATATACCAGGGTTGACGGAACCAGAGGAGAGGCCAAGTTCCAGATTCCCTCAGCAGCTGGCTCAGACAGTGCCTGGTACACAGCTACCGCCATCAACAAAGCTGGCAGAGACACCACTCGTTGCAGAGTCAATGTTGAGGTGGACTATGCTGAACCTGAACCAGAGAGGAAGATCATTATTCCCAAAGGAACCTACAAAGCCAAGGAGATCGCCCCTCCAGAGGTGGAGCCCCTTCATCTGCGATATGGTCAAGAGCAGTGGGAGGAGGGTGACCTTTATGACAAAGAGAAGCAACAGAAACCACAGTTCAAGAAGAAGTTGACCTCTGTTCGCATGAAGCGTTTTGGTCCAGCTCATTTTGAGTGCAGATTGACCCCTATTGGTGACCCCACTATGGTAGTGGAGTGGCTGCATGACGGCAAACCCCTGGAAGCTGCTAACAGGTTGCGCATGGTCAATGAATTCGGCTACTGCAGTCTTGATTATGAAGTTGCTTATGCAAGAGACAGTGGTGTCATCACTTGCAGAGCTACAAACAAGTATGGAGTCGACCAGACCTCAGCTACCCTGGTTGTCAAGGATGAGAAGGGCCTCGTTGAGGAAACACAACTTCCTGAGGGCAGAAAGGGGGCACACCGAATCGATGAGATTGAACGCCTGGCTCACGAGGGAGGACCCTATGGAGTCACTGCTGAAGATGAAACTGAGAAAATGAAACCTGAGATTGTCCTTCTTCCTGAACCAGCCAGAGTTAAGGAAGGTGACACAGCACGATTCCGCTGTCGAGTGACCGGTTATCCAGCACCAAAGGTTAACTGGTACCTCAATGGACAACTTATCCGCAAAAGCAAAAGATACAGACTTCGGTATGATGGTATTTACTATCTGGAAATCACTGAAATCAAATCCTATGATTCAGGAGAGGTCAAAGTGGTGGCTGACAACAATCTGGGCTCAGCCGAACACACTGTGAAGCTGGAGATTGAGCAGAAAGAGGACTTCAGAACTCACCTGCGTCGTGCTCCAGAGGCAAAGGCAGCTGAGGCTGCACCTGAACCTGGAAAAGTTCCATTCGAGGTGGTGAAAGCTGAGAAACCTGCAGAGGACTCTCAGCTAAAAGAGGTGGTCAAACTCAAAAAGGCCCAGAGAATTGTCCATGAGAAAGCCACGGAGGAGTCAGAGGAGCTGAGGGGCAAATTCAAGCGCAGGACAGAAGAAGGCTATTACGAGTCCATCACTGCAGTGGAGCTCAAGTCACGTAAGAGGGATGACTCCTATGAGGACCTGCTGAGGAAAACTAAGGAGGAGTTGCTCCACCATGCCAAGGAGAAGGAGGAAGCTGAGAAAAAGAAGGAGGAGGAATCCCGCAAGGTTACAGCTAAAGCTTTAAAACCAGAAAGGGTCAAGCTCTCAGCCAGCATGGAAGCTCCCAAGATCCTGGAGCGTATTACCAGCCAGACAGTTGCACAGGGTGATGAAGTCAAGTTCAGAGTCAGAGTCATTGGCAGACCAGAACCTGCATGCCAGTGGTTCAAGAATGGTGTTCAGCTGGAGAAATCTGACCGTATTTACTGGTACTGGCCTGAGGATCATCTGTGTGAACTGGTGATCAGAAATGTCACAGCAGAGGACTCTGCTAGTGTCATGGTCAAAGCTTCAAACACGGCTGGAGAGACTTCAAGCCATGCTTTCCTGCTGGTGCAAGGTAATATCACGCTGGATTTCCAACAGTTTACATGTTGTTCTCCATTTGAACTGTGTAGTTTTTAACAAAGTTTTGTTTTCATTTTTGCAGCAAAGCAAGTCATCACCTTCACACAGAAACTGGAGGACATCAACGCAAAGGAGAAGGACACTATGGCTACCTTCGAGTGTGAAACCAATGAGCCTTTTGTCAAGGTCAAATGGCTTAAGAATAATGTGGAGATCTTCTCTGGAGACAAATACAGGATGCACTCTGACAGAAAGGTTCACTTCCTGTCTGTGCTGATGATTGACATGAGGGATGACGCAGAATTCACCTGCATGGTTGTGGACGAGGACATCAGGACAAGTGCCAAACTCAATGTTGAAGGTGGGTTGGCTAACAACTGGCTACAGTCAAAGAGGACAATCCCTAAACTTAAATTTTTTTCTTCAGAGATGATGGACCACGTTATTATATATCAGACCACTGGTTCCTAGCTTTGAATTGGTCTTTTACACTCTGATGTTCAGTAACATAAAAGTTTAAAAATCTCAGGCACAGTTGAGAAATTTCCAGCTGTCCCCTGTCATCATGCACGAAGTATAAAATGTGTTGTTGTGTAGGAACAACTTTTCTATGTGGATGCTATTTTAGATGCCTTAATTAAATAGCATCCAAAAATCTTGCAAATTAGCGAAGCACCCTGTGCTTTAATCTACAAAAGACAGATGCACATTTTGTTTTTTTGCTGTAAGTGCACATTTTTCAAAGAGATGCAGCATTGATATATAATTACCAGATACAGCACCGACACATAATTATCAGGTGATCTGCTCCATGATGCCTTTGCTAAGGTGTGCACAAGAAGTTTCTGGTATCAAAAAATAAATGCAATATGGGTTAACATGGGTTTCTTTCACCACTGTGTCCAAGTGTATGATTGATTTTTCACTGTAACTGGAGTCACTGAAGTGCCATCTGTAATTTGTAATGAACAGGAGCTCCACTGGAGATCCTGAAACACCTGGAGAGCACAGAGGTGCCTGAGACATACTCTGGAGAGTTTGAGTGTGTTGTGTCACGTGAGGACGCTGAAGGTAGCTGGTTCTTTGGAGAAAAGCTGCTTTCGCCCAGCAGCAAATATGTCACGTCCTCTCGCCGTGGAAGACACACTCTGTCTGTCAAAGACGTCAAGAAGGAGGATCAGGGAAAATATAGCTTCAAAGTGGGCGAGTTCAAGACAAGTGCCTCACTGAAGATGAAATGTGAGTTATGGAAGTAACAATAACTTTTGTACATTTGTACTAAATTTGGAAATTTTGTATGCAAAAAATATAGATATGTGACAGGCCGATCGCCATGAAATTGAATCTTCCTGCTCTTGCACAGATGAACCCTTTTTGGACATTTCATGTGCTTTCTTGTAGCACCCCAAGTTACCTCATAATCGAAAAATCTAAAAATAGCTGAAGCTTCATTCTGTTGTTCCATGCACCACTTTCATATATTGGGCTGTAACGAATACTGCAGCCCCTAGAAAGCACTACTTTGACTTTTACTATTTTTGTATCTAGTATCTAACATGTTTGTCTTGTTTCAGTGCGTCCAGTGACACTGATGCAGCCTCTGACCGACCTGACCGTCTGCGAGGGTGACATTGCTCAGATGGAGGTCAAGTTCTCCCAGGAGAACGTCGAAGGAAACTGGATGAAGAACGGACAGCCAGTCACAGCCTCAAACCGTGTCCACATTGTGATCGACAGACAGATCCACAAACTTCTGATTGAAGACACCAACAAGGACGACTTTGGAATGTACTCATTTGTGGTTCCTGCTCAGGCAATCTCAACCTCTGCAAAGCTGGTCATTCAGAGTAAGACACTTTAGATGCATGTTGTTTTTGTATTGAGAACTCCAAAATAAAATGCTACAAACAACAGATTTTATCTTGTTTTGCAGCAATTGGCGTCTTGGTCCCATTGAAGGACACTAGTGCTGTTGAGGGAACCAAGGCTGTCTTGGAGAGCAAGATCTCTGCTCAGGACGTCAGCTCAGTCAAATGGTACCATGATGATAAGCTGCTAACGCCCAGCGACCGAATCCAGATGGTGGCAAAGGGAGCCAAGCAGCGTCTGGTCTTCAACAGGACCTATGCTTCTGATGAAGGACACTACAAACTGGTGGTTGGCCGAGCTGACACCAGCTGCAGATTTTCGGTTCAGAGTAAGCTGTATAAGGAAACACAATGAGGGTTAAGCACATGGTGACTTATGAAGACTATAAGTCATAAATACGACTGTTACTAAGTACTTAGTTTCTTATGGTTTTTACAGAGGTGATATTTTTGTTTCAGTTAGAAGAGTAAACAAACAGAATGACACGTCCCTTATTTCAATTAATTTTAGTTATAATTATCAAATATTCTGTAATTGTCAAGGGAAATTATGGCACAACAATAAGTAAAAAAGTAACACACAAACTCATCTTTGACCTGACTTGAAGCTTCAGAAACAGACTTTCTGCCACATTCAAAACACATCAACCAAAATACCTTTATTTAAGTTAAGACCTAACTGGAAAATACAAGAGAACTGCAGACTTCACTGAGTGCAGTTTTAGATTCACTCTTGATATCAGGCTTCAATAAACTGGGAAATAAGATCCTGGTATTTTCAGGGAATTCTCAGCAAAATCTATACTGGTTTATCATAACAATACGTGCAGGATCGGGGCTTTTTTTTTTTTTTCAGCATGGAAAAGGTGATATATTCCGAGGTAGTGACAAAAATTTACATCACTGAATAACCTTAACTTTACGTTAGTTGGAGCACAGAGAAAAATGTGACTCTGAGGCAACATTCTTCAGTCTGCCTCTACCTGACCAATCAAAGATTCAGACCCATTCATGTAAAACATGAACAAGACCCATGCAGAACTACACTGACACCACTTCAGCTCCATCTGCTGGACACTTTTGTAATTACATTTTCTCTGACAGAGAGGGTCAGTGTTGTCCAGTGACCAAAAGTGATTTTTAGCATCTTTTACTATGAATATGAAAGATGACAAGCTGATCACTAGTTAAATGGTCCAACTCTTCATCTCAACAGCTGTCCAGATCGTGAAACCAATGAAGGACAAGGAGTGCTCCGAATCCGAGAACGTCAGATTTGAAGTCGAGGTTTCTCACCCAGGCATTGATGCCTTCTGGACCTTCAAGAGGCAGCCACTCAAGGCCAGTGCCAAGTACAAGATGGAATCAAAGAACAAGCTCCACACCCTGACTGTCATGAATGCAATGAAGGATGAAGAGGGCGAGTACATGTTTGCTGCTGGTGAGAAGATGTGCAGTGCTTCACTTACTGTAACAGGTAAGATGGGCTATGTTTTCAACATGTTTTGATTACTCAGTAGTCTCAGAGGTGGTTTCTATGGCAGGTTGACATTGTAGTGCTGGGTGGACTAAGCGTTGACTGACTGGAACTGTCTCCTGTCCCCAGGTGGTGCTATCAAGAAGCCCCTGCGTGATTTGGTAGTGGCTGATTCCCAGACGGCCGTGCTAGAGTGTGAAGTAGCCAACCCCTCCGCTGAGGGCAAGTGGCTGAAAGACGGCCAGCCTGTCGACTTCAATGAGAACACACTGAGTGAAGTGAATGGTGCCATCAGACGCCTCGTCATCGTCATCACCAAAGCCACAGACATTGGAGAGTACACCTATCAGGTCGCCACCTCCATGACCTCAGCTACCCTGAAAGTCGAAGGTAGGTCCAGCTTTTACGAAAGAAACAGACACATACAGAACACATGCTGTTTGAATTCTTTATAAAGGAGCCCTTGAAAGACAAATATTTGAGGTATTGAAATTGAATTTCAACCTCATGATATGACAGTATGTCCAAGAAGTGAACAAAAGGAGTACAAATCCACCCAGCTTTCTTTTGGATCTTCTGTTGACTAGCATGCTAGCGAGCAAGATACATCATGCAAATAAGACAATTGTGGAGTACCTGCAAGGTGCATTTTTACTCTTTTGTGGTGGGCTAGCTGTTCCTCACAGTTAGCTCAGCTCATCACAAGCAAGGCCAGAAATTAAACTTGTCTTGGATGCACAAATGTGGTAGGATGGCTAACCCAGCATATTACCAAAAATTGATTATTTCTTCAAAATTATTAAATGCAAGCTGAGATTGATCTTTCTCAGATTGGGTTTGCTGACAAATATCTGTCCATGGCAATGGCTACTTGCAAACCCCAGGTTGAGAGCAACTGATCTTAGACACACTCTAACAAATCCTGGATTAACAACATTTGTCTCCACAGCTGTGAAGATCAAGAAGACCTTGAAAAACCTGAACGTGGTCCAGACCCAGGATGCTGTGTTTAGCTTGGAGCTGACGCACAAGGACGTGAGAGGAGCACAGTGGATTAAGAACGGCGTCGAGATTCAGCCCAGCGATAAATGCGAGATCACTATTGAAGACACAGTTCACACCCTGAAGATCAAAAACTGCACCACACAGGACGAGTCCGTTTACTCTTTCAAACTGGGAAAACTGTCTGCAAATGCCAGGCTTAACGTAGAAAGTAAGCAACCAACAATTAAAAAAAAACAAGATCTCATATTTTTCCATTGCTGAACATAAAAACCTAGGAGTATTGTTCCAAAGAAAACAGTTACAGAACAAATTCTAAAACTGTAAAACATTCCCCACAGCCATCAAGATCCTGAAGAAGCCAAAGGACGTGACGTCACTGTTGGGTGCAACAGCCGTATTTGAGGTGGGCATCTCTGAGGACGACATCCCTGTGAAGTGGATGTACAACAATGTGGAGCTAAAGCCAAACGAGCACTACACGATACTCTCTGAGAAGAAGACCCACAAACTGATCATCCATGATGTGGACAGCAGCAGAGAGGGAGAGTACACCGCTGTGGTGGGCCACCTCCAGTGCAGTGCTCGCCTCATTGTCGAGTGTAAGTGTTAGCATAGCATCATACATTAGCCATTAGTCTTTGAAAAAGTGTATGAAAATCTCCAACAAGGATTAAATTAAACTGTGTTTAGGAAGGTTATGTTTACAAGAACCAACAGCCAGTAAGTTTAGGGTTCAGTTTCAGGGGATGCTGACACAACTACAGTGTCACTACAAGGTGTGACATGCTTAGGACTTTATATAGCGTTAAAGCAATAGTTTGTCAGCTAGCAGAGGCCAAGGCTAAAAGCTAGTTTAATGTTATTCCTTTTAGAGTGTTATCTCTTTAAGACAAAACTACAAACTATGCTGAGACTGACATTTTCCCCTCAGCCCTGCGTGTCACTCGACCCTTGAAGAGCGTGGCGGTCCCGGAGACCCAGGTGGCCACGTTCGAGTGCGAGGTTTCTCACTTCAATGTGCCGTCCACCTGGCTGAAAGATGGCGTGGAGATCGAGATGAGCGAGAAGTTCAGGATTGTGGTTCAGGGAAAACTCCACCAGCTTAAGATCATGAACACCAGCAAGGACGACTCTGCAGAGTACACCTTTGTCTGCGGGAACGACCGAGTGTCTGCAACATTAACCGTTAACCGTAAGTTCATCCCCATAGCTGCTATCACTGACAGCAACATGGCTGATTTACATATATGATTTAAAGCTGGTGGCCAGGGGACCTTTGATTTAATCATTTTTTCATTAAAATAATACATGAACACATTTAAAGCTGATCTAAGAACAGATCTATTATGTTGGCTATTCACAATGAAATAACAAACCCATTAAATATCCTTAATTTACCTCAATCTAAAGGTGTTTGATGTTAATTTGTCCATTCATTTGTAAAAACTAAACCCTTTAAAAACACTTCAGTTTCAAAAGCCGTTTATTAATAAATTACATCAATGTGTTACATCATAGAAAAAACATGTTAGTCTAAAACATGTAGACATTTTTTTTCTTACCTTCGAAATTAAAATTAAATTAAAAACTGGCAATATATTAAAATCCATTGATACACTCATTCATTCATTTTACCCAAATCTTGGAAAAACCCCCAAACATCATTACTTTGTACATGAGAATATTTCTTTCATTTCATAAGTAGATTTTATAAAATGATTCAAATTATTGTGTAAATTAAAATCTTACATTGTACTTATTTTGCATTTTAAAGGATTTTGAGGAGAGGACTGAAGGTTTGGTTTGGATTTGGAATAAGGTGTTTTCTGTCTTTTCAGAGGCAAATTAAGGACTATTTAAGGCAGGCATGTCAAACTCATTTCACAAAGGGCTGTGTGGCTGCAGGTTTTTCCTCCAACCAATCAAGAGCACGCAGTCTGACCAATCAGCTGTCTGAAGACTGAGATCAGCTAATGAAATAAGTCGAGTCTGGTGTGCTGCTGTTTGATTGAAAAGAAAACCTTCAGCCACTCGGCTCTTTGTGGAATACGTTTGACATAATTTAAGGGGATTAAGGTCATTGTGTTTTCAATGCATTAGCACTGCTCATCTATACCGTAAGGTGTATGAAAGTTTCAGTTAACTCACCATCAGTTTTGTTGTTTTTTCAGCCATCCTCATCACAACAATGCTGCAGAACTTGAACGCTCAGGAGAAAGACACTGTTACATTTGAGGTGAACGTCAACTATGAGGAAATCACGTACAAATGGTTGAAGAACGGCGTGGAGATACGGTCCACGGACAGATGCCAGGCTCGCTGCAAACAGCTCACTCACACTCTGAGCATCAGAAATGTTCACTTCGGTGACAGCGCCGAGTACACCTTCATGGCCGGCTCTGCAGTCACTACAGCAAAACTCGATGTTGAGGGTAAGATTTACCTCTTTATTATTTTCCCTTTAACTCCATTTTGGTCTCCACCACTTTCCAATAAAAATATCTGGCTCTGTAGCTGCTAGAATTTCCACTATGTTCACCAGCTACTCTCTGTGTGCCTGTTGTTTGCTGCTGAAGAGCTAGTGTAAAGTAGATTTATCTGAGAAAACAAAGCTGATATCAAGTGGGTACTATGGCCAACCAAAATACCACAAGAACCACATAAAGGACCCCAAGAACTCTCCTAACGAGTACAAGTACCTCTCCAAGAGGACCACTCAAATATCCTCATAGACCAAAACAACCACTTAGAGAACCTATGGAACATCTACCTCCAGTAGAACCACCACAATGAACACAAGAACTACCAAAAAGACCCCTAGAGTTTCCTCAGTGACCTGTAGAATATATCGAATAGACACTAGAACCACAGGAAAGACCTATAGTATTTCCTCAATGACCACAACAGTCTACAGTCTGACCAGAACCTCCCCAGTGACCAGTAGATACTCCTAAAGGACCACGGCAACATTCCCAATGACCATGAGAACTTCCTAAATGACCAGCCCTATATGGAAGCGGTCATTATGTTCTAACAGTCATTCATTCATGCATTTCCTGGGGCGCTGGGTTGATAAAAGCATAGTATATGGTTGTTGATCTTGGAGACGGCTTGAGGGCCAAAACGGCATCCAAATGAAAGAGAAATGCTTATGGAGCCAGACTTTTGCCCTCCTCTCAAGCATTGAGATTGAACCATCCAGTAATAAGACTCATGAAACTAAGACTGGATTCTTTGTGAATTTGGGACCATGAGAAAACCTTCTTGACATTACACAGAGTCATTCGGTTCAACGTTAAGCTCAAACTATTCATTTATTTTCCTTTTTTTCTTCCATGGCAGCTCGTGTGGTTGAATTCACTAAACACCTGAAGGACCTGAAGATCACAGAGAAGAAGAGAGCAACGTTTGAGTGTGAAGTTTCTGAACCAAACATCCAGGTGATGTGGATGAAGGACGGTCAGGAGCTGGAAATGTCCGACAGGTACGGTCGCTCACACTCACTTCTACCTATTACACCAACATCATGAAAACAAATAAATGACAAAAATGTCTCAATCAACTTTCTGTGATACTGTCTGTGGCTCCTGCAGATATAAAATGACCTCGGATAAGTTCGTGCACCGGCTGGTTTTGCCGTCAGTCCGCCTGTCTGATGCCGGAGAATACACCGCTGTGGCCGGATCAAGCATGTCCAAGGGCCACCTGGGAGTTGAGGGACGGGACGTCAAAATCTCAGAACCTGCTAGCAGGGACATCACTGTAAGTTCATGTCATTATCTATGTACGAATGCACTTTGAATTGTTTGAGGATACAGTTGAGTATTTCACTTTAAAATGAACAAATAAAATTAAAATGTCACTATTTTCTCACCATAAATCAATATTGATTTAAGCATCTGTGACGACTCTCATTCAGCCAGGTCATGGTACTTCTAAATGCTTTAAAAAGGCAAATGGGCTTGCTTGAGGTTCTAGAAGACGTTTCACAATCACACTTTGTCAAGGTGTTAACAATCCTGCAAGAGGATAAATGCCTGGGACCCCCCACCAGTCAGAAATCAAGAAGCGTCTTGGAAGAGAGGAGAAACATCTTCTAGAGCCTCAAGCAAGTCCAGTTGTAAAGCACTTATAAATTGATTTTAACCACAGATCTGCAGGTAATTAACCATAGCTATTACGGTTATTCCAAATGTCTGCTAGTTTTATATTCGTTGATTTGTGTCATATTAGAACAACAATCTGGTTTACAATTTCACTATCATTGAGGAGGGAAAAAAGTGCACTGCCAAAGGTTTGATCTGCTGAACACATAGTGTCCTGACAGATTCCTGCAGGTATTTAAACAGCTGCAGACGTCTGCGAGTTCCTGGGAAATACTGGAATGTCAGTTCACGCTCATCAATCCTACCATTCATCTGTTTTTGCAGGTTGTTGAGAAACAAAGAGCAACCTTTGAGTTTGAGGTGAATGAAGATGATGTGGAGGGTCACTGGATGAGGAACGGAGTGGAGATCCAGTTCTCGGTGGAGGAGAGGTTCAATTATGCCACCATAAGGAAGCTCCACCGCCTCACCATCTCTGAGACCTACAGGAGTGATGCAGGGGAGTACACCTTCTTAGCCGGCAAGAACAGGAGCACCATGAACCTCCACGTCAGACGTAAGAGACACCGTCAGCTTTGACTTTTCTAGAACAAACAAAACACCATCAGTGCAGCTATGCTTGTTTTCCCGAATACATATATCACAAATAAACAAAATGAGTCCAATTTTTAAAATCTGTTACTTTCAAAGTAATGGTGATTAAGTCGGTAGTAACAACCGTTTCATATATTTACTTACATTTCTGTATTATTAATGCAATGACCCTTCTTAAATTTTCAGTTTCATTAATACTTTGATGAAGTGTTTAATTCTCTACTGGAAAGACAATAGATGTTCAATTCTAGTCTTTCTCTTCTGTTTGTAGGAAAAAAGTAAAAAACCAAAGATCATTTAATCTTTGCATTGATTTGCTGCTGACAGTGTGTGATTCTGAAACACGAGAAAATCAGAAATCACAACACCTTTCATTAACTGCTTCACAATAACTTAGCTTGAGCTGACGGAACATGGAGACATTTCTTCCCACTGCCACGTTTTCTGGTGTCCTGAAAAACTTGACTTACCTTTATGTCCGCAGTGCCGGAGCCTCCTCAGATCGTCCGCCACATGCAGCCTCAGACCGCGACGTCAGGGAGATCAGTTCGCTTCTCGGTGCAGGTGAGCGGCATCCCTCAGCCTCAGGTGTCGTGGTACAAAGACTCCCAGGCTCTATCCACCAGCTACAAGTGCAAGTTCCTCCACGATGGAGACGAACACACGCTGCTGCTGCTGGAAGTCTTCCCCGAGGATGCCAGCGTCTACAGCTGCACCGCCAAGAACGACTACGGAGAGGAGACAAGCTCCGCCGCTCTGACCGTGGAAGGTACAGTGATCACAAGCTGGACAGATGTTGGAACCGGTTAAGTTTTAGGACTGCTCTGGAGATCTCCCTTCCAGATTGCAGCTGCTGCACTGTGCTTTGGTTGGTTCATCCTTTTTTTCTGTTGTCATGGAGTTAAGGCATTTTTGCATAATGATTTTCATTTAGAAACATAGATGTCAAAAAGCCTAATTCTGGTTAGGTTTAAACAAAAATGCAGCTACTGAAGTGTGTAAAAAAAACAACAACATAGTTTGGCAGAGCCCAAAGTCGTCTTCATACATCACGTCTTCGTGTCTTCACATTATTTTTTTTGTCGAAAAAGATTCAAAGACAGTGATGCGAAAAGAAGAAAAGCAGGAAACCATCACACTGGAGAAACTGAAACCAAATCATGTTCGTATGTAAACTTGATGAATAACGTGATTACCAATGCTGCCATTGATCACAGTTTTTGTCATGTCGTCTGCCTTCCAGTTCCTGAGGTGGTGGAAACTGTGGCTCGGGTCTCTGCTCCAGTCCTCGTTGCTCCCATGCGGGACGTCCTGGTCACAGAGGGACACCCTGCCCAGTTCCAGTGCGACGTCTCTGGGGAAGGTAGTGGCCACTCTCGCCTTCTCAGCGCTTCAGATACTTGTCTACCATAAATCTATAATCGGTGTCACCAGAAGTATAATTAGTAAAAGACATTTGGTTCAGCTGATCCTGACTGTTAATGAACGCTTTGTCTCCAGATCTGCAGATTTCTTGGTTCTGTAATGACAGAGAGATCAGACAGTCAGACGTCTTCAGGATGTCTCATTATGGTGAAACCTGCCAGTTGGAGATTTCCAGAGTTCTCCCCGACCACGAAGGAGAGTACTCATGTGTTGCCACAAATTCGGCAGGAATGGTCACATGTGCTGCAACTCTGAATATCGACGGTGAGCAATTCAGATGTAAATGTGCCAATGACATGCAGATAGATCTATTACTGTCAGACCGGAGTGTGCTGCATGTGTTTCAACAGTCAAATGTATCTGCGAGCATGTCTTTAACTGACGACGCTCTGATTTCAGCTCAAAATCTGAATCTAACACGTCGGTTTCTACTGAAACGATAAGAAAAATCCTCTTAAAGTCTGTTTGTAGAAACAAAATCTGACATTCTGTCAACTGGTTAACTACCAGATTCTGTTACTGAACCAAACAAAGTATAAATCTACTCAGAGATTTGATCACAATTATTAATGTTTGCTTGATCATTTCTGCTCATGAGTGCATCAGAGGCTGTCCAGACAGAGGACGTTTCCTCCTTCACTCCAGTGCTTCAAACTCCCTCACTTGTCAAATATAAAATGAAGCATCTATTGGCCGACGAAAACACCAACTTTCATTGAGCCAATAGAAGGCTGCAGGCAAGTGGCGAGGTTTCAGGCATGTGTGCTCGGTATGCTCGAGCCAGAGATCAACTGCTGCTGGTCGCACAAAGATTTTAGATGCCGGCATTTTGCAAAATCAGTCTACAGAGTCAGATGAGAAAGTGGACATCAGTTCCATCTGTGCCTCCCATAGAAGACGAGTGTTCAGAACCAGCTGAGCACAAAGGCCCTAAGCACAAATTAAGAAAATCCACCACAGATTTATACATTTTCAGACAAAAAAATCCCAAGAAAACGTCACATGAGATGGCTGAAAGGCTGCCAAGCATAATTCTGGCTATTGATAATGATTTAACTCCTAAATCCCAAACAAGAAACCGAAGCTAGTAATGAACATTTTGGGGGTTTTTTTTAGCTTTGTTTACAAGATGGCTAATGCGAGCTAGCTGAAAATCACGTCATCTGTGAGATGGCATCATTTTAGTTTCAGTGTATCCGGTGCCTGTTTTAGCCTACCTTAGCACAAAGACTGGATGTGGGGAAAACTGCTATTTGTTTTAGAAATCCTCTACAAATTTGTTTATTTTCAGCCACAGGTTCTCCTGGTGGAAAGCCCAGTCACTATGAACAATAGGGCCATGCTAAGGTAACATTAGCTAGCCAGCAAATATTGGTTTTAGAGCACCCTTTCAACAAACTATTTTAAGCACTTCCCTTCGCTAACAAGGTGACAGAGCTAACGTTATCTGATTGACATTGTTTAGCATAGCTTTGTTTTGCTAAGTCAAAAAAAAAATCCACCTTCAGATTTAAATTGGCAACGATAAACATGTGGTACTCCTCCATCGCTGGTGGACACTGATCTTCTCAGGTGGCAAAAAGACACTTCCTGGTACTGAAGCTCACTCAACAACATTGTTACTATGCTACAATTCACAATCCATGTTTCACTTGATACCTCATTTTGTCAAACCGAGAGTCATAGCAAGAAGAATGGCTGACTCTTTCAGCTTTAATTAGTTTGTCTTGATTTTTCTGTATGGATTAATTTCAGATTAAGATTGAGACTGTGTATCTCTGTAGATGTGTCAGCAGGATCTTTGTGCAGGCAGCCCCAGTTTGGTAACAGTTTGCCAGCTCAGCCTTCAGAAAGTCTGTATTTTTTGTTTTCTGACATCTTCACAGGTGATAATCTTACATGTGTCTCACACGTGATGCATGACTGTCTTCTCTTCCTACGTCGTAACAGTAGGGATATCTTATTCTGAGACATGAGTCTTTGTTTCAGCCGAATGCAGCATGGTCAAAAGAGAGCTGTGCTTTGGAAATCCAGCTTTCCGGGTTCCTCATGCTCAAGCACGGACATAATCCATAGCTGTTTTTTTATTTGAAATTTTTTGCTCCAGTCAAGCTTGCATGATTGACAGCGGAAACCAGTCACTGTCCACTCCCTCACTGATCATGACTGATCCTCAACGCTCCACTCCAGCTGCACTCTTGGCAAACAAGCTATGACACCAGTAGCCTGAAGAAGTCACCAGAATGATGTGTTGACCTAATTCTTCTACTCTTTCTTATTACCCAGATAAAAAAGCCTTAGCTAGTCTGTCGAGCACTGGGGATGAGACTAAGCTAAGTCAGAGTCTGGAGGCTCAGACAGAGAGTTTCACCTCTCTGTCGGTGGGACAAACAGCCCACAGTGTTGAGTTTACTGAGCTGGTCTCTGAGAGTACCTCCTTGTCTTGGAGGACGGTTGAGAGTCATATGGAGAGTGTAAGCTCGGTGGAGATGAGCAGCATTGATATCAAACTCTCAGCCAGCCCCAAACTGCTGATGGAAATGAGCGACGTCTGGGTGAAAAGTGGTGAGATGGCCGAGTTCAGCTGCTCGTTCGATGGCCAGCCCTTCGCCAGGGTGATATGGGATCATAATGGCCAGAGTGTGGTGGACACGGAGCGGGTCAGGAGCTCTCAGATCGGGGGCCTGTTGTCCCTCGTCATCCAGTGTGTTGGCGTGGCGGATCAGGGTGTGTACCGCTGCACCGCCACCAACCAACACGGCCAGAACAGCTCCTCCGCCCAGCTCACTGTTGAAGGTGGTTAATCTTTATTTTTTAATTAGTCTGTTTCTCCATCTGGTCCATCCAACCTCTCCACCTGCTCCTCCTGCTTCACCCCTTCCTCTCATTATTTAATATTTCCTCTTAGTCTGTAACCTGTTAGAATGTAATAGAATAACAAGCGTTGTAGTCTAGTTTATTGTCTTCCTGCAGTTGCCAGCTTTGCTTCACTAACCTCATCCATACATTCATCTTACTAATCCCTTTAGTGTTTAGAGTCATGGCCTTATAAACTCTGACCCCTAATTACTCTCCCTAACTTTATTCTCACCCAGCTAAAGAAGCAAATCTCAAAGCAGAAACCCCCATCCCTACCGATTCTGTGCGTAAAGCGTCTCAGACAGACAGGGAGACCCATAGAGATCCTCCTTACCAAGACAAGCAGGAGGCGGTGGAGAAGCCTGGACCATCGCCTCCATCTTCCCAGAGACCTTACAGCCTCATCAGCCACCTGTATTTCCCTGATGTTTTGCCTCATGACAAGCGAGGTCAACGCCTCTCCAGCCGCCCTGACTTCCTGATCAAACTCTGCCCTGAGCTGCTGATCACAAACAGAAACATCGGCTCCTTGTATTGCGTTATGAAGGGGGTTCCCACTCCGTTTGTCATGTGGCTTTACAACCGGTTGAATGTTGAAGATTCTGTGTCTTTCTCTCTGAAACACGACGGCCCCCTGTGCTGTCTAAATGTTAACAATGTGGGACCCGGACAAGGGGGCTCTTACACTTGCACAAATGTCAACTCAGCCGGGGATGCTGAGTGCAGCACAGTGATGAAAGGTTGGCATCTGCATGCTTTTGGTCCTTCTGCTCGCTCGGGCTTTGTTTGGCCCACCACTCATTCACACTGCTTTCCACCTACACAGCCAGCAGAGGCACACTTCTTCACATGGCGACGCACTTCTTCAACAAGGTTTTAACCACTGTGCTTAGGAGAGGTCGCTGACCTTTGTGTCCTGCTTTACTGACAACAACATCAAAAGAAACACAGAAGGACACTCATATCACTCAGCATTTTCCAAAAAGCCAGAGATGCACACTAAAGCCCAAAAGGAAGCATGCAAGAAGTTCAGTTGAAAGAAAAAACGAATACAAACAGATAATATGGATGCACGACCTGTCACTGATTCTAACAGTCTTGCACCATATGAGACTTAATGCACAGTTTTGGGAATGTTTTTAATTTGTAAACGTTTGTGTCTTTTCAGTAACTGCAGTGGAGAAAGAACCAAAGATTCAGGCCCAGGAGGAAGAGAAAGGTAAATATTGTTTAATGTCAACAGGGATGTCTTTGGCCATGATGTAGACTTTTTTTTTTCCTTATGTCTTTACAAAGATGTTATGTTTTTAGTATTCATTCTTCAGGAAATTCATGTTCAGTTTTTAGAAATTGAATTTTATGTTTCAGAATGTTTTACTGGTATTTTTGGATGTTTTCCCAAATTCAATTTGCACTTTCTATTCTTTATGCTTTATCAAATCTGTAATCAAGGTCCACTGATGAGATCTTTATAGAGCTGCTTCAGCTCTGTAACTCGTGAACTTCGGCCACGTGTTAATAGCTTGAAGTGATAAATGCCAGTGAAATTATAAAGCCTGTTTCTGTTTGATAATGTTTGGTGTCAGATATGAATATGTGTTTTTCAATTCTGAAAGTGAGCTAAACACAAATGGCGTGTTTTGAAAATGGACAGAAGTGTATGTGAAGAATCATCATTTGTAGTAATTTGGCTACAACAGTATGGCTGTTTGATTTACATTTCAGTCAAACTCAACTGTAGATGCATAAGTCACTGTGTTTTCAGTGCATTGTGATTATATTGTGGTTGTATGTGTCTCACTTTACTTTAAACTGTCATTATTCAACTCAGCCTTCTCTAGCTCAACCATCGTAGAGGAAGCAGAAACCCAGGAGTCATACTACACTGGCCTAAGGTTGCCAGATAAAACCAGAACACTTGAACTTAAGCCAGATTCTGAACACTACTCCAGCGCTTTGGAGAAGAAAAAAGAAAAACCAGTCTTCCTCAGCAAACTTTCTCCAGCAGCTGTGACTGTCGGAGAAACTGCCACGTTTACTGTCAAAGTGTCTGGTTTCCCTAAACCCACCGTTCAGTGGTTCCACAACAGCCATACCATAATGAGTTCATCTGTGTATACATTCATTCAGGACCGAGACGAGTATTGCTTGGTCATTAACAAAGTTCAACGGGAGCTTGAAGGAGAGTACTCCTGTACTGCCAGCAACAGACTTGGCCAGTCGACTTGCAATTCTTATTTGCATGTTGAGGTGAAGGAGCCAGAAAGGGGGGAAAAAGATGATGGCAGAATGTTTGTACCAACTGGCAAACCTCCAGAATTTATCAAAACTATGGAGTCTCTTCAATTGTCTGAGGGCAGTCAGGCTTTCTTCAGGTATATTGTCACTGGAGATCCTCTCCCTGAGATCCAGTGGCTCAAAGGCAGCTTTCAGATTCAGCCAAGTGGGTTCTGTATCATTGTGAACAACCCAGATGGATCAGGCTTTATTAATATTAAAAGTGTCAAACAAGAGCACAGTGGTGTCTACACCTGTAAGGCTTCCAACCAATATGGGGAAGCATCTTGTCCCGCAGAGCTGCTGGTCATCAGGGAGAAAGTTCAGGAAGAGTACACATTAATTAAGAAAACAAAAGGTTTGAAAATATCTATGACTGAAGAAACCACAGAATCCAGATTATACCAGGAAAGAAATCTATCAGATCAGTTGATTTACACTATTAGCACTGAGGATCGGCAGATTATTCCAAGTGAGGAGGTGGGAACTCTCAAAGAGCTTGATATCTCTGCTGCAACCCTTCACCGAGAGCAGTTTACCCACCAGGCAGCAGTGCTGCAGTCTCATGAAATACAGGAGAGGGTTTCTTTGGCTCCCACTCATCCACCCCAGGTCTCAGCTGTTCCTATGAAACAGCTTCACATGGCGACTTTCTTATCTTCAGTCCAGGAAAGACAAAAGATGACAGAGCAGCACTCTGAACGGATTCTCAGCCCAGAGATTGTAGAACTCCAGTTAGCCAAAGAACAGCCATTGAAAATCATGTCAGCCACATCTGAAGAGGTGTTGCCATTCACCACAATAAGTGCTGGGGCCTTGACGGACTGGGTCCCAGAGAATGAGAAGACCTTGACCGAACCCAGGCAGCTCATTAGTAGTCACCAAGTAGAGTCCATTCTGTCCATCCACGATGAAACATCATGCGTTGCTCACAGGCCAGAGGAAGAGAGGAGTTTCAGAGTCACAGAGGGGCTTAAGATTTTATACTCCGCTCAGTCTACAGTGCAACTGCCAGTCACAGAGCGACACTCTGAGCCTCTGCCAGCCTTAGATGCAGCCACTGAACTCTTGTTTGAGAAAGAACAAGCTAAGCCGATGTCGGCACCAGTTGGTGAAAGAGGAGTGACTCTATTCAAGGAGCAGAGATTTGAAATACACAGACCGGAGCAGGAGAGCATCTCCCCATGCAAAGACATGGACTTTAAGTTGGCTGTAACTGCTGAAGAGAAGTATGAACTCCAATGTGAACAGGCAGGACAGGTTCCAAGTGTAGCATCTTTTGTGTGTCTGCAGCCTCAGCGAGAGGGAGAAAGACTCCTGAATCTGCAGGTTATCAGTGATCAGGATGTTTTACAGTCTGAGGGACGTTTCAGCAGCAAAAAGCCCTCTACAGAGCAGGCAGAAACAAGGAAGAGTCCAACTTTGTTGTATTCGGTGACCCAAGAAGAGCAAAGAACTGCAGTTTGCGAGGCAACTTCAGAGTTCTCAGCAAAGACCGATGTCATGTCTGTTCAACCAAAGAAAGAGTTAGCACAAACAAAAAACATTCAGTCCATTCATTCTTTATCAGCTCTACAAAAGGAAGGCATACTTAACATTACCAAGCCTGATCAGCATGTGGCAGCACAGAAACAGGAAAAGGCTAGAAGGCATGCTGCTACATCAGAAGAGAGAATGGAGATCACAGCAGATCATCATAAAGATATTGAGGTGTCCATGATCGGGGTTCAGTCACAGCTTCGAACTGAGCCCAGGCCTTTAAGTATCCTCACGGTCTCCTCCCAGCCCATGCAGCTGCCCAAGGAGATTCCTTTCATTACTGATGTGAAGCAGCAGCGAGCATTAGTCCAGAAAGAGGATCACTGGAATATCATGCATTCTTTGAACATCACAGACACTCAGACTCTGGAGGAGGGTCATACCGTTAGCCTCAAAACTCGTGAAAAATTCAAGCCTAGGATGATAACTGAGCCTAAGATCTCCAAAAAAACTGTTTTTATAGAGGAGAAAGCAGCAGCCATTGAAAGCTGCACAATTTTAGAAGCTGCTGAACAAGACTTTGCAGTTCAGATCCAGGAAGGCCAGTCAGTCCGACAGTCTGTGTTGCTAGAAGAAAAGCAGGTCATTAGGGGAGAGCAGTCATGTGAGATACATAAATCTGAGGGCTCAACTGTCAACATCGTGACACAACCTGAAGCAGTTCTGTCTGTTCATGAGTCTCGGGACACTCAGACTCTACCTAAAGAACTCAATTTTTTCATTCAGATTCCCAAACCGTCAAGCTTGAATATACGACGTCAACTCAGAGATGCTCTTCAGTCTGCTGTGGCCAGTGACCAACCAGTGTTACTAGCCGACATTGTAGGAAGGTTAGATGCAGTTGAAATACAGGAGGTGAAGGTTCAGAAAGAGCCCAAGCAGGCCACATACACATACCTGATCACAACACCATGTGTCCCCATGGAGATCACATTGTCTTTTGGAGGCACATACCCTCAGACAGCTGACTTCAGATCCGAACTCCAGGCAGCTTTGCATGCTATGGTTTTCCATGAACCACAAAGTCTTACATCAGAACAACCAGGTACCATGCAGATTGACAAGCCTCAGAAAGCACTGCTCTGCTCAGAGCCCTCCAAAGAGATGTTGTCACCTGTAGTGGACACTTTGATGGTGGCAGAGAGTGCAGTTGGGGTTCCTCCTGCTGTATTTCATTCTGCAGCCATCAGAACTGAAGCCACGACTTCCTTCCAAAGCACAGCTGTTCAGAGTCTGTCTGAAATCCACGAGGTGAGCAGGAAGACAGTCAGGTCAGAGAGGGATGGCACCACTGCTGAAGTGGCCATGACAGTGCCTGTTGGTCAGGTTTCTGCTGAGCGAGGAGTGGATATTTTTGCCCACAGAGAAGCCAAAGAGGAGTTTCTTTCAGAGGCAGTTATGATCAGCGAGTCCTCCGACAGTCTGGTTGATTATCCTGTTGTCACAGATTGCCTGGAAGATGTTTGCATTGAGGAAAATGGCAAGGCCATTTTTACTGCCATCATAAAGTATGTCACCAAAGTCAACTGGTTTTTCAATGGCCAATTGGTGAAATCTGGCAAAGAGTTCAAGTGTTCTAAAGACCATGACACATACACCCTAGTTATCGACCCAGTTTTCAAGGAGAAGCATCAAGGAGAGTATGTCTGTGAGGCTGAGAGTGAAGCTGGAAAGACTACAACATCTTCAAGACTCACTGTGGTCTCAAGAGGTTTGATGATGGCAATTCTTTGATATCATCATCAACTAACTTCACACATTGAATTTCCAATTCTGTTGTCTGCAAATCTCAACCATAAGTCGAGCTGCACATGAACTTGGGACCATATTTATGAGTTGAAGTCCATGAAATCCTTTAAAAGACTAAACTGAAAACACAAGGTCTATCATGGTTGATTTGGGTTTTTTCCAAGTAAAACTAAATTTGGGGTTTGAGGTTTTCACCAGACACCAGTGACATCCTCACTTTTCCTTCAAGCCTTCATTCCTTTTTCATTTATTTCTCCACAAGCATATCATCACCATATCCATTCTCCTGTCCTTCCAAGGATTCACCTTTGAGTCCATATCTGTACACATTCATCAGTCCTCATTCCTGCTCCATTCCTCTTTGCATGCTTTCACTCCCTTTCTTATCACAGAATCCCTTTCATGACATCTTCATCCTACATCTAATACCACTTTTCTTCCTCCACAGTCACAACAGAATAACATTGTGTGTGTCACTTTTCCATCCCAGGATCACCACCTCCAGTACAAACATTCCTTTTTGCTTCCATTTCAAATACTCTTGTTTATTTACTTTGTCTTGTTGTCTTTCTTTTTCTCCAAAACCACAGTGAAACCTGTATTCAGGCACAGAATTGTCCCTGTGGAGATCAACATCGGCAACGCTGCCAAGTTTGAATGTGAAACTGAGGATGCTCCGAATGTGAGCTTCAAGTGGTTCAAAGATGGCCACCACATCAAAGAGGGTGATAAATACAGGGTTATCAGTCGATTCAGCACTTCCTCTCTGGAACTTCTGAGCACAACCAAGGACGATAGTGGTGAATACACCTGCAAGGCATCCAATCAGCATGGCAGTGATGAATGCTCTGCCTCTCTAAGCGTGACAGGTAAGAGCAATGCATGTTTCCTTCCTCTTCGCTGGTTGAGTTTGGCGCTGTTATTGGTGTTGAATGAAAGGTGAATCTTGTTCTAGTAGAGTTCTCTTTTCTACAAGGTGTCATTTCTCATGCTCTTCTTTGCTGGTCTTCTTTTGATAAACATTGGTCCCTGAAAGCTTGTGTTTCACTCGCTTAGTTCGAATAGTTTTTTAAGCTTTCTTGCTCGGCTGGTTTGTTTTTGTCAGATTGGCAGGTGTTTGTTAAGGTAAATTAACAGGGTATAAAGTTGCCACTAATGTGTTTCTCTTTTTCCTAACTCTTATAGAGCAATTCCCTCCTGCCTTTATAACTAAACCTGACCCTCAGACTGTGTTTGTTGGAAAGAGGGTAATGATACAGTGTGTAATAACAGGATCTGCTCCATTGAATGTTGTCTGGCTCAAAGACAACCAGGCATTACCCAAAGCGCCTACAAACTACCAAACCTCTTGTGAAAACAATAAACACACTCTTTGCATAAGCAAACTTGACCCAGCTGACAGGGGCCTTTATATGTGCAAGGTGTCAAATAACGTTGGGACAGCTGAGTGCAGCATGGAGCTGCTTGTTATTGATAAGCCCAACTTTGTAAAGCCCCTGGGTCCAACTGCCGCTGTGGTCGGAGCTCCTCTGCACCTTGAGTGTCAGGTGGATGAGGACACCGGAGTAACTGTCACCTGGACCAGAGATGGTAGAAAAGTCCACCAGTCTCCAGACTGTAAACTGTCTTTTGAGGATAAGACAGTTACTCTTGATATCCTAAAGACCACACTGAAAGATTGTGGAAATTATGTGTGCACAGTGACGAACGAAGCTGGGAGTGCAGTTTGCTCCACTTCGGTGAAGGTACAAGGTAAGAGCTATCTAGTTAACCTTTATAGCTACTGCAGCATTTGAAGCTGTTGCAAATCTGCAGTACTGAAAATTAACATAATTTGAATCACTTTAGATGGTAAGTGTAGCTCCATCTGATTTTTCCCCAAGTCTTCAATCTCTTCTCTTTCAATGCTTGGTTGTTATTTTCAAAGTACTTCTTTGACCTCACAATGGCTCTTTTTAACCACACACCTCTTCCAGAGCCACCAGTCTTTGTAAAGAGGCTGGAAGCCACCACAGTTTGGAAGCAAGACACTACTGCACGACTGCAGTGCAGCGTCAAAGGATCCCCCGAACTTCACACCAGCTGGTTCTTTAATAACAGTGAGCTGTCTGTCGGTGGCAGATATAATATCAGTCTCAAGGATGGTGTCACCACTCTTGAGATACAGGACGTCATGTTGAGTGACAGTGGAAACTACACCTGTGAGGTTCTCAATGAGTCTGGCTGTGAAAGCTGCAGCACTAAAGTAACAGTAAAAGGTGTGTAAATGTTGACAATTTTATTACAGAACCAGAATGTTAGTCAGATTAAGAACTTGTCTAACTCAAGTTGTTCCCCTTTAGAACCGCCATCTTTCAGAAAAGAATTACTCTCTGTAGAGGCAGTCAGAGGATCTGTAGCTGTATTCGAGCGTGAGATTGCAGGCTCTGCGCCATTCGAGGTGACCTGGAAAAAGAATAAGAAACGCCTGTCCCCAGACAAGAAATACAGAATATTATCCCGGGGATCCCTGACCTCTCTGGAGATCCACTCATTTGAGAGTGCTGACGCTGGAGAATATGAATGTGTTGTGTCAAATGAGGTTGGATCAGTAGCCTCAAAGTCAGTGGCTAAGCAGAGAGGTTAGTGATGTAAAAAATACAGGATATACTTTTAAACTTCAATTATAACTATAGTTGTACTTCTCTTAGCTGTTTATATAATTATTACTAATACTGTTATTTCAGAACCACCTATGTTCTCAAAGAGGATTGACAGTGCTACAGCTGTGTTGGGGAATACAGTGAAGCTACAAGGAACCCTAAAAGGCTCAGCTCCCATCACTGTCAAATGGATGAAAGACTCTGAGATGCTAAGAGATGACGATCCAAATGTCAGAATGACGTTTGAGAACAACATCGTTAGCATTTCCTTCTCATCTGTTGAGATCAAGCATGGTGGCAAGTATACTTGTCTCACTGAAAATGAGGCTGGACAGCAGAAATGTGAAGCTGTTTTATCAGTTCAAGGTTAGAACCATAAATTCCTGTTTATTAGAAATATTTCCAAACTACAGATTTAGATATATGCAGATGTTTGTAAATTCTAAAACCCATGTTGTATCACAGAACCTGCTAGGATCTTAGAGAAAGCAGCGTCCATCAGTGTGACTGCAGGAGATTCGGCAACATTGGGGTGCACGATTTCCGGAAGCCCAGATCTCAAAGTGAAATGGTTTAAAGATGGCAAAGAAATGATCAGTGGCCGTAAATATAAAATGACGGTGAAGGAGAACACTGCCATCTTAAAGATTCTCACAGCAGATAAAGGCGACACTTCAGAGTACAAGATGGAGGTGTCCAATAAAGTCGGAAAAGACCAGTGCACCTGCTCAGTCACTGTTATAGGTTAGTTTTAGCGAAGAATACATTGTTAAGAACAACTTAAAGAGTTTGCCCTTTATGCCAGTTATATGTTTGATATGTTTTTTTACACAGATCGTGCAGTTCCACCATCCTTCACCAAAACTCTAAAGAAAGTGGATGGGAGTATTGGTAGTACTGTTACTTTGGAATGCAGAGTCTCTGGATCTCAGCCACTGGTTGTTTTTTGGTACAAAGACAACAACGAAATCCACAGTGGTGACAAATATAAGCTTGATTACAGTGAGAGTACAGCTACTGTGACAATAACTGGCCTGGAGCAAAGAGATGGTGGAGTTTATACATGCCGGGCATCCAATGAGGCTGGAGAAAAAGAGACGAGTGGTACTTTGTCCGTCAGAGGTCAGAGAAGTTGAATTACTTTACCTTAAACCTGACATTCAACTGGCGTTTAGCAGACATTGCAAATGATACAAAGTTATAGGTAGGTTCTGAATATATGTTCTTTGTCTTCCCAAATAACTCCAGAACCTCCAGTCTTCACAGTGAAACCTGAATCCCAGGATGCTTCACCGGGATCAAATGTTGTCATAAAATCCGCCTTTACAGGATCAGCTCCTCTGGTTGTTAAATGGTTCAGAGAGGAGAAAGAGATTTTCACTGGGGGAAAATGTTTTATAAAGAAAGACGCCTCTTCGAGCTCCTTGGAGCTTCATTCCGTGAAACCAAGTGACTCCGCTAAATACACATGCCAAGTATCCAATGAGGCTGGGAAGGTGGATTGCACTGCAGTCCTGTTTGTAAAAGGTGCTGTTTCATTCTTTCTTTTAAAAAGGTGATTCACCGAGCTGCTGTTTTCTTAATCTTTTCCTTTTACTGTTACTGTTAATTTACAGAAGCCCCAACATTTACAATGAAGTTTGAGCCTTCACAGCTGCTGAAAACTGGACAAACCTTGAAGTTGTCATGCAAAGTGCAGGGCACCCCTGTTATTAGCATCACATGGTTTAAAAATGGCTCCGAAATCACTTCAGACCACAGACATACAATGTCCTTTGACAGCTCAATAGCAACTCTGGAGGTAGAGAACTGTTCTGTGGAGGACGGTGGAGATTATGTTTGCATGTGTTCCAGCGAGGCCGGCAGAGACCAGTGCAGCAGCTCAGTAGCAGTGAAAGGTTGGTGTTTCCCATGCAAACTTTAGACTGTTGGCGTGAAGTCTGGTCCACATTGTTCGTCAGCATGTTCAGACCTGGGACTTGATTCCTTTTCTTCAAGAACTCATGTATTTCAGTTGCTCTTTTTTCCTGACATACTGCAGAGAATCAACGCACCTTCATTGGTGTTTTGAATTTTGAGATAACCAATGAGAGTGGAGAGTTTGTAATCTGAAGACTCTGAACAGTTAAATGAATTCTGTGGACCAAACTGGCCTCATGAGACTAGTACATACTCATCAGCTCTTTAACGTCTCTGAATATAATTTTTTTTTTTTTTTTGTCTTTTTTTTATAGAGCCTCCAGTTTTTGTGAGGCCTTTCAATTCAGCTGAGCTTGTAAAGGGAACTGGCATTCTCTTGGAGGGAACCATTTCAGGTTCCCCTCCATTTGAAATAAGTTGCTTCCTCAATGATAAGCTGATCAGAATCGACAAAGGTCATAAGTTCAGTGTTGAAAACGACAGAGTCACTCTTCAGATCTTAAACTGCGACACCAGAGATGCTGGGACATACCACTGTACTGTTGCAAACGATGTTGGGGAGACATCTTGTTCTTGCCAAATTTCACTGAAAGGTTAGTCAAAGGACAGTGTCAAATATGTCCACAAAGTTTATCTGTCTGCATGCTGCCAAATTGCCAATGAATGTTTATGCAAATTTCAGCAATTGCATTTTGGGCATGTTGGAAAAATTCTGGCAGGGAAAAATGTGCAGATTCTTTTGTGATAATAAAAATGTAATTAGGGCACCATGACATTTCTCCAGAGAGTATTTTGCTTGTCCTAAATAGTTATGTATTCTTTTAGTTAGAGAGGAGATAAGGTTGCTGCACTTGTTTTTCTTAATTTAGGCAGTCAGCTGAATGTTTGACCAGGAAGATACAAATTTGCAATGTGGGTCATGTGTGTCTGTGTAAATCTCTCTACATACAGCCTGCAGTCTGACTTGTGGTCTTCTTTCACTAGAACCACCATCATTTGTTCAGAGAGTAGAGGATATGTCCTGCATGGTGGGCTCTGAGATCTCTATGAAGTGCATGTTGTCTGGATCACTTCCCATGACTTTCTCCTGGATCAAGGATGGTCATGAGCTCACAGAAGATGAGCATGTTAAGATGTCCTCTGAAATCAAAAGTGCCGTGTTGAATTTGAAAAATGCTCAGATATCACACGGTGGGAAATACGTCTGTGAGGCACAGAACAAAGCTGGAACTGAGAGATGTGCCGCTGTGCTCATAGTGACAGGTTTGTAGGATGTTTGTGACTTTTAATGTCTTAACTGTTGTCGCTTTTATGTCAAGCTTGACGTTTCATCTGTTGCAGTAAGACCTGTTCACTAGTAGCAGCTAACTCAATTTTGGATCATTTTGTCCCAGAGCCAGCAAGTATTTTAGAACATACACAGTCCATCGACGTAACCCAGGGCAATCTGGCCAGGCTTGAATGCAGATTCTCAGGCACCAAACCGCTGACATCGAGATGGATGAAGGCGAAAGAAGAGCTGACCTCAGGCCAGAGATACAAAATACAAAGCACAGACACCAGCTCTGTGCTCAAGATTTTTAAAACAGAAAAAAGTGATAGTGGTGAATACACCTTTGAGGTTTCGAACAGTGCTGCATGCAGTTCTTGTGAGGCAGCCGTTACTGTCTTAGGTCAGTTTATTGTAAAATTTTACATCTTTTATGAGATTTTCTTGTCTATTTTACTCATACAACATACTTGGCATTCTTTTTGCACTTTGTCTAAAACAGATGAAATTATTAAGCCATCTTTCACGCGAGAACTGAAGGAGACAGAAGCTATCAAAGGATCATTTGCTCATCTGGAGTGCCTTTTGTCCGGCTCCCTGCCGATGACGATACAGTGGTACAAAGATGAGAAAGAGATCCAGACCGATGAGAAACACAAATGCACATTTTTCGAAAATGTTGCTTTCCTGGAAATTGGTCGTCTTGACATTAAAGACAGCAGCAGCTATACCTGCGTGGCTAAAAACAAGGCAGGATCTGCCCAGTGCTCTGCGGCTTTGTTTGTTAAAGGTTTGAACTCATCTTACATCCTCAGTACTTTCTTGCGTTTTAAGGCATAATCACATTGTATGTGTTGTGACTATATTGTAATTTAAGTGTTGGGTTTTGTCCACCAACAGAGCCACCAAGCATTCTTGAAAAGCCCAAATCCATGAATGTTTTGCCTGGGTCAAAAGTTAGTTTTAATGTTCATGTCTCTGGCACTCCACCAATGACCATCAAATGGTTTACAAACAGGAAAGAGATTTTATCCAGTGACTACTGCGCTGTGTTTAAAGACAACACCTCAAGCTCACTGGAGCTCTTCTTTGCCAAATCTTCTGATTCTGGTGACTATGTCTGTGAGGTACAGAATGACGTGGGCTCCAGTTCATGCCGAGCAACACTATTTGTAAAAGGTTAATATTAGTCTTTCATCTTGATCAGTTTTCTTTAACTTGGAGTGATCACCACACTTAAGTAACTTTTGCATGTGTTCTTTTCAGAACCTCCTTTTTTCATTGAAAAACCTGAAGGTGTATCAGTTGCAAGAGTAGGAGGCAGTAAGGTATTCAAGTGTGAGGTTGCTGGTACTCCCGAGATCTCTGTGCATTGGTTCAGAGATGGAACTGAGATTCACCAAAGTGTCAAACACAAGATGTCATTTTTCAACTCTGTGGCCACCTTAGAGATTTGTGAAGTTAGTGAAAATGACAATGGGAATTACTTCTGCAAAGCCTGCAATGAAGCAGGCACAGAGAGTTGCACTGTCGAGCTGAAAGTCAAAGGTTGGTTTTCCTTTACATGTTTGCATCTTGTCAGTGTTTCAGTTAAAGTCAAGATCAAGTCAAAGCTTTCATCATTAATACAAATCAAAGGTTAGCTTGATTTGCTTTGTTATTTCAGAGCCCCCTTTGTTTGTTGAAGAGTTGACATCTGTTGAAGTTGTGAAAGGTTCCACAGCAGTGTTTGCTTGCAAAGTGGCAGGAAATGCTCCATTTAATGTCACATGGACCAAAGATAAAAAGGCAATCAAATCCAGCCAAAAGTATATTATTGACAACAGTGAAAATGTGAGCTTGAAAATCCAGGACTGTAAAGTGGAAGATGGTGGTACTTATCAGTGTGTGGTAGCCAATGAGGTTGGAAGTTGCTCTGGCTTCGCAGCTTTGTCTCTGAAAGGTTGGTTTTACTGATGGTTGTGAATCACACTGACATAAATTACTTTCTGGTATTACAATGAAATCTTTTCTTTGTATTAGTTCCTCCAACATTTGTTAAGAAGATAGAAAATGTCTCCATTATTGTGGGAGATGTTGCAGTCTTTCGCTGCACCATGGAAGGTTCTCTGCCTCTCTCTGTACAATGGCAAAAGGATGAGAACTGGATCCCAGAGAATCCAAAGATTGAGAGAATGTTCGTTAACAACGAGGCCACTCTCAGGATTCCTGCATGTGAGGCGACTCACAGTGGAAAATACACCTGCCATGTCATAAACGAGGCTGGGCAGGACAAATGCTTCGCCACCCTCGTAGTGCGAGGTACCTCTGCGTCATGCTTGATTCTTCTGCCTAACATTATAGCTCCCTCTAACGGTAATAATAAGTGTACTCACCTCTTTTTCTTGGTGTTATAGCACCACCTACAATCCAAGAGAAGCCAGAGGTAGTCAGAGTGACTTGTGGAGATCCAGTCAGTCTTGAGTGCAGGGTAGCTGGGACTCCTCATATCAGTGTAAGATGGACCAAAGATGGAAAAGAGCTCCAGTTAAGCAGAAAACATTATCTCTTCTATGAGAACAACCTCAGTAGTCTGAACATACAGTCGTCTCAGCTGGAAGACAGTGGAGAGTACCTGTTTGAAGCCACAAACTCTGTTGGGACCTGCAGTTCTAAAGTCATGCTGGTTGTTTTAGGTTTGTAAGATACTCGTCAACTCAACAAATATTGCAAGTTGTAGAATTGCATTGTTTCTTTGATTATAATTATCTTTTAATATGATTTTAAACAGAAGAGGTGATGCCTCCAATGTTCATTAAGAAATTAAAAAACATTCAAGCAATTATGGGTTCAGTGGTTAACATGGAGTGCAAAGTGGCCAGTTCTCTTCCACTGTCAGTTGAATGGAGCAAAGGGAAGCAAAAGATCAGCAAGAGCTCCAAATATAAACTTCTGCACATTGAAAATACTGTCTCACTGGAATTAAAACTGACTGAGGGTGCTGATACAGGAGAATACTCCTGTAAAGTTACCAACAAAGCAGGCAGCTGTGTGTGCAGTGGAGTTCTTACAGCTAAAGGTTAGCATTCAAAGTCAACCTTGTCAAATTTTTAACTCAAAGGCTTTAAGTCATGTATCATAATCATTTCTCTGTATGGATTTTAGTGCCGCCAAGATTCGTAACTGAGCCTGAGTCTCAGGCTGTTGTTTCAAAGTCTACTGTACTCTTCAGAAGTGTCTTTGAAGGAACACCTCCATTTATGGTGAAATGGTTCAAGGATGACATTGAACTCATCACTGGGCCATCATGTATGATTAGAGTGGAGAAATATTCTTCCTCTGTAGAGATCTACTCAGTTGGGACTCTGCAATCTGGAATTTATTCTTGCCAAGTTAGCAATGAAGCAGGCCTGGTGAAAAGTGCAGCAGAATTGTTGGTGAAAGGTTGGACTATTCTTTCTTTTGTCCACTACCGCCATCACCACTCAATTAACTCCATCTTTTTTTCTCCATTTTCACAGCTGATCTTTCTTCATTTTCATTATCTTTGCCTGGCCACTTTGCCATTTCTTTTCTTACCAGGAATATCTATGTTGTCTTCAGAGTCACCTGCCATCTGTTACAGCATCCAGTCACCTGTTCGCACCCTCCATACATCACACTGATGTTCAAGTGCTACTTTATGCTGATGATAGTAACTTGGTATTCTTTTTGACTTTGCAGAACCCCCTCAGTTTGTCCTGAAACTTCCTCCCACTACCTTTGTGAAGCAATGTGAGGGACACCGTTTCGAATGTAAAGTCACCAGTGCACACTCCCAGAATATGTGCTGGTACAAAAATGACCAAAAGATAACTGACGGGAACAACTATAAAATAATGTTTGTTGACTCAACTGCATACCTTCAGCTGCACACCACAAGGTTTGAGGATAATGGAATCTACACCTGTGAGGCTCGTAATGATGCTGGCAGTGCAAGCTGCAGCACCGTTCTCACAGTCCAAGGTCAGCTATTGAATATCTGTTCAGTCTTCAGTCTTGGCTACACAATGTTATTTTGTGGATTTTTTTCCCCTCTGAACTTGTGTAGCATGAAAAAGAAGGAATGAAATTCCCTTTTGATGACCTTTTGTACCTTTGTGTGAAAACCTCAGCGTGAAGTCCAACGGCCCCACTTTCTGTGTCAGTCAAAAATCTGATTACTTACTATAGAATTTCCTCTTTTTTTTCAGAGATATGCTTTCCCCAATTTTTGAGGGAATGACAGACATTATAGCCATAACTTACCTTTTTCATGTTAATGTCTGATCTCAGTATGATATGACCTACCTTCCAGTCATAGCATGAACATATGTGGGTGTTTCCGTTCTCTCAGTAAAGATTTTTGCTTTTCTGTCATCATCTGGATGGATTCCTTTAGCATGGACTGAACTGACGCATGCATGACCCTCAAGAAGAATTTCTGTTCTATGGAACTGCCAGACTGAAGTGCTTGAAGTGAAGACTTGGTCATCCACGAGTGTTACTTCTGTTAACATATGTCAATGTGTTTTCCAGAGTCCCCATCTTTTATTAAAACTCCAAACCCCATAGAGGGCACTAAAGGGAAAGATGCCAGCCTACACTGTGAGGTGCATGGCACTCCACCTTTCCAGATTAACTGGTACAAAGACAAAAGGCCACTGAAAGAGAGTAGGAAATACAAGATGGTCAGTGAGTCAAGTTCTGCCACTCTTCACATAATTAAACTGGAACAAGATGATGCTGGTCTTTACGAGTGCACGGTGTCAAACAGTGTAGGAACTGGATCCTGCCGCACTACCATTAGCCTAAAAGGTTAGTACAGAGTCAGTGGTGTTTCCTCAAAGCTTAGTCTTAGTGGGATTACTGCTCCTCACCTTTGATCTGTCCATCACTATCTAGAACCACCAGCATTTATCAAGAAACTGGTCGACCAGTCGGTGAGAGTCGGACAGCAACTGATACTTACAGCTACAGTGACAGGCTCTGAGCCTTTGACTGTGTCCTGGGTTCAGGACAAGGATCACATTCTCAGAGACGGTGACAACAGGAAGATCACCTTTGAGAATAGTGAGGTCAACCTTGTAGTGCCCAAGGTTGACCCATGCACAGCTGGTAAATACACCTGCCAGCTGAGGAATGACTCTGGAGTTGTGGAGTCTGTGTCCCAAGTGACTGTTCTAGGTTTGTGGAGCTCCAGATTTTATTACATTACCGTCATTGACAGCATAAGGATTTGTTTAGCTTAACATCTTCTTCCCTAATTTCTAGAACCAGCTGCTGTTGTGGGTAGTCCAGAGTCCTTGAACATCAAGTCAGGAGAAAATGCAGCTCTTGAGGTCACAGTATCTGGCTCGCCAGAACTGAAAACTAAGTGGTTCAAGGATAACAAAGAGCTCTCTGCTGGTGCCAAGTATCAGATGTCCTTCACAAAGAAGGTTGCTGCCCTGAAGATTCGGTCTGCTGATAAAGCAGATGCTGGAGAGTACAAGCTAGAGGTTACAAACCATGTTGGTACAGCTTTCTGCAAAACTAAGCTCTCTGTCTCAGGTTGGTGGCAATTATATACATGCCTGTTCACACTGCCTTATCGTCTCATGAAATTTGTTGGCTTTTTAATTAGCTAGTTAATTCAGAAATGCTTTAAACCTTGTTGTTTTTTGACAATAGATAAATTTATTCCACCGAGTTTCATAAGGAAGCTGAGAGACACCCACCTTGTTGTGGGTAAGCCTGGTGAAATGGAGTGTAAGGTCACTGGCTCTGCTCCTTTAACAACTTCCTGGTTCCACAACGGCCAGGAGATCAAGAGTGGGCCAAACTATGAAATTAGCTGCACTGACAATAACTGTAAACTGAGTGTTCTAATAATCAAGATGTCAGATTCTGGCAAATACACATGTAAAGCTGTAAATGCTGCAGGAGCCAGTGAAACGAGTGCTTCAATGAATGTGACAGGTCAGTAAATGTGAATAAGGCCGGCAACAGAACAAGCACAAGCACAGGATCAAGCTCTTTATGCAAAGACAATGACTATCTTACAATACATCTATTTTTTTATAACCCAGAACCTCCATCTTTTGTGGAAGCACCTGAAGTAAAGGAAACATTACCCGGAAAAAACGTGTCTTTCTTGGCTAAAGTGAAAGGGAGTACCCCCTTGAAAGTCAAATGGTTCAGGGGAGCCAAGGAAATGCAGCATGGAAGAGGCTGCGAGATCACCCTGAAGGACAATGTCGCCACTTTGTTGCTTCACAGAGTCGAAAAGTCCCATGCAGGAGAGTACACCTGCCAGATCATTAATGATGCTGGGAAGGAAAGCTACCCAGTTTACCTTGTTGTGAAAGGTTTGTTAAAACAACACCTTTTTAAACCATCTGTGCACTTCTAAGAGTGAATTTTATGTAACTGATAATGGAATTACCTCTCTCAGAACCAGTCCACTTCACGAAGAAGCTGAGAGACATTTCCTCTGAAAAGGGCAAGCCTCTGAGGCTTGAGGTCACATTCGCTGGAACCCCCAAGGTAAATGTGACGTGGAAGAAGGATGGTGAATATATCTGGGCCTCACATCAGTACAATGTGATCACCACAGACGCCTCCTGCATTCTGGAGGTTCTTAACTCTGACAGGATTGAGGCAGCCGGTAGATACTCTTGTGAAATAGACAATGGAGTCGGAAGTGACAGATGTGATGCGCAAGTCTCAATTCTAGGTAAAATTATCAATGTGCATGTTTTTGTGCATTGTGTTCGGTTGTACTAATTAATGATCATTCTTTCATTTATTCAGATTTTCTTTAATCCATTCTTTCATTTATTCATCAAAAACTCAACATCTGGAGTTATACTAAATCATCATAATCGTCTTTCGCTTCAGAACGACCGTATTTTGTTGAAAAAATGGAGCCAGTGGAGGTAACTGTGGGTGATGCGGTTACCCTTGAATGCCGTATTGTGGGAACACCTGACATCTCCATCGCTTGGTTTAAAGGTGATGGAAAGCTGCGCAAGTCCAACACTTGCTCAATGGACTTCACAAATGGTGTGGCCACTTTGAAACTGATCAAAACAACTAAGTTTGATGATGGTGAATACATCTGCAAGGCAGAGAACCGAGTCGGTTCGGCCTCCACCAGCTGTAACATGATGGTGAAAGGTGATGCTCTTTTCCATTTTGTCTTTTTTCATGAATCCTGCTGTGATTTGTATCGAATCATCATTTTGTTCAACTGACTTGTTCAGTGACAAATCTTCTTTTCTGTTACTGGATCCTCTCCTTAGAATTGTCCCACATTAAAAACAGTGACTCGTTCCTTTGGTTTGAAGATTACCTTTGGTGAAATATGCAAATCTTGGCAAAAACACAGTTGTAGCTTTCTCTTAATAGTGTTTTTGATACGTTAATATTTAATACATAATAGAATTAACTTTGACATAGAGACATGGCAACATAACAATGGCACATTTCTAGCATCCACATTGCTTCTCTCAGAACCACCACCAATGACATCTGCATCTTGAAAGTCCTCAACAGTGACAGAGGCCATTGGAAGATACACGTGTGAAATTTCTAATGCTGAAGGAACTGATATCTGCCATGCTAATGTGAAACTAGGTAAACAACCTTAGTGACTCATCTCATCACAGCAATTAAGAAACCATATAAAACATAAAAAGGAAAATATACTCATGGAATTTCCAATGCAGAAGGAACTAACACCTGTCATGCTCATGTCATAAAGTGTAACACAGTAACCAACACATGCAATGTCATAATCAAGTCACTCCCCACATGTGGTTCCACTAATCCTGACCTCCAGCGTAGTTATCGTTTCCTGTGGTCCTGTGCTTGCCGGTAACAGGAAATAGCATCTCAAAGGTCCTGGGTTACGTTGTCATTTGTTTAGGGTTGGCTGGTCCAGTGTTTGTTGGGTTTGGAAAGAAACAATTTTTTTGGTCTTTGATAGTATGTTTTCCATGTTGTTATGGCTGGGTCAGATAAATATGTGTTTGCTTGAAAAAGTATTCACAGACAGATAGAAGCTTTTGTAAATAGGATGAATATTCTGTATTTGTTTGCTTTTGTGTTGCAGGTGTTTTTATGTTATGTCTTTCGTGCTGTGGCGCTCTGTCTTCTCTGCGACGCTGAAGGCCCAGTGGCCTGATGAATGATACTTAAATTTAAATTTCAAACCATTTTCACCTGATTTCCTTAATTTTCTCCCCCACTAACAGAGCGTAAAGTCCCTCCAAATTTCACCAAGAAGCCCTCAGAATCCATGGTGGATTCTGTGGGTAAGACTGTGAAGATGGAGGGTCGGGTGTCTGGTTCCCAGCCACTGACCATCATCTGGTACAAGGATGACAGTGAAATCTATGGCTCTGACAAATACGACATCAGCTTCAAGAACAACATGGCTGTGCTGTGTATCAGAGACTGTTCCGTCTCTGACAGCAGTGTGTACACCTGTGCGGCTTCCAACGAAGCTGGGAAATCTTCGTGTCTGGTCTCTCTCACCATCACAGGTATGTGTGTCGTTTTATCTTTATTTGACATTTTCAATCATTTATGTAAAACTGATGATGATCAACATGATTATGCTTTATGTTTTGTAATGTGTTCCTTTAAAAGTGAAATGATCTTCATGTAAGACCTTTCCCCTGATTATCCTTAGTCTATCTGGGTGCAGTTATTCCACCTTAAATAGATTTGTGTCTCTCCAAAATTTGAATAAAAAACATCAGGAACTCAGATCAGCCTGATAACATGGGCAATGTATGTTATGCAAATAGAATGAATATGTGTTTATTATGTTAAATTCAGCTATGTGCCCTCATGAAACAGGTGGTACTGGAAGCTTTGTGATGTAGTCACTACTTGTACTTGTGTCACCTCATACATTTCACCATTATAAATGCTATTGTGAGCCCTTAGAGACAGTTAGCATTGATTTTTAGAGTTACATTTTTGTCCAGAGGGAAGCCATCTTGTCCACTGAGTTTTCGCCCAGGAGGACCGGGAAGGCTGGATTAGACCGTTTAAGAGTTGGCTTTTGGTTTCTTTCTTGTTCCCAGCCATCAGAGGCAAAACAGAAACAATACATGATGCATAGTTCTAACTATCTGCCTCTTTCTCATCACTCCTTCAGAAGCTAGCCAGGCCCCGAAATTTGACATCCCCCTGGAGCCAGTGACAGTGAGCGAGGGGGAAAAGTTGAGCCTCAAATGCCACATCAGTGGCACTCCTCCACTGACCATCCAGTGGATGAAGGACAGGAGGGAGCTGAAATCCAGCGGAAACACCAGAATCACATTTGCTGGTGGGATGGCCTGTCTGGAGGTCAGCCCAGTCTCAAAGACTGATGCAGGGGATTACCTCTGCAAGGCCAGCAATGCTACTGGCAGTGACTTCTGCAAGTCCAGGGTCACTGTGAAAGGTAATGTTACTGATCAGCCTGTATGATAATTGTTGACTTCCTTCCTGTTTTTGCACAAAAAAGAACATGGAATACTTCACTGCTGCTCCACTTAAACAATGTTTCCAGGTTGGGTGGTTTTCTACGCACTTGGGATACTTTTTGTCTGATTGAGGTAGTGTTACCCTATGAAAAGTTTTCGGTCAGCTCTGTAATAAAAGCCCTGTAAAAGTTTTCATCTGTTCAGACAAGTGAAGTCTTTTAGTTGGTATAACATTATTGGAGGAAACTGTAAAATTGGACTACTTTAATAACAACTAAACACATTTTAGACTCTGGGCTACTTGGAATCAGTCAAATATGGCAGCACCACACTCACCCCATGATTTCTTTCCTGACAAAGGAGCCAAGGCTGCCCCCGCTGAGGCTGCCGCCCCAGCTGCAGCTGCCGCAGTCAAAAGACTTGACAACCTTTTCTTCATCGAGGAACCGAAAAACATTTCTGTCACAGAAAGTAAGTATACTGTTCAGAGACGTCTGGACCCCAAGATGCTTGTTCTGAGAGCTTAGATTAACGCCACGAGAAGATGCATTACCAGGTGGAATTTGACAAGGCTTGTCAGAACATTTCCAGGGAAACAGCAGAAATGTAATGATGGGTAGCCATTGGTTATGTACTGCTTATAGATAATACAAGAAGTACATAACCATTTTTCTTCAATTCCATAACAGAAATAACAGAGGAAACAATTCAGAATCTGAACTAAAGGGTCACAGAAGAAATACCTTTAGAAAAATTCAAAGGCAGATTATATTAACTTAAGGAGAATTTATAACACAACACAGCAGGTGAAAATTACATCAACTGAGCAATTCTACACTGAGCCTCATGTTATTATTTGTCTTCACAGAGGGCACCGCAACCTTCATCGCCAAGATCGGAGGTGACCCAATCCCCAGCGTGAAATGGATGAAGGGCAAATGGAGGCAGATCACCCCCGGTGGTCGTATCTCCATTGAGCACAAGGGCCAGGATGCCAAAATGGAGATCAGAGAGGTGACCAAGTCTGACTCCGGTGTCTACAGGTGTGTCGCCACCAACAAACATGGAGAGATTGAGTGCAGCGCTGAGATGGAAGTGACCAAAAAGGAGGAAATGGAAGAAATGGGAGACATTAGAACAAGGCTGAAGAAGTAAGATATGCTGAGTGTGCTGGACCTTTTCTTTGTGTGTGGTTGATTGATTTATCAGAGAAGTGGATGTCCAGAACAGATTGATCGGATGTTTGTCACAGAATATGGTATTGTTAACAAGAAGACACCCACTCTGATTGTGTATTTGATATTTGTCAGGACTCCATCGAAGCAGAGTCCCAAGAAAGATGAAGAGATTGATATCGTGGAGTTGCTGAGAGGTCACGACCCCAAAGACTACGAGAGGATCCTGCGGGAGCACGGGATCCACGACTACCGGGCCATCCTCCAGGCCGTCGAGTTCCTGAAGAGGGAGAGAGAAATGCAGACTGGAAGAGCGGTGAGGGAGATGATGGCAGAGCTTTAGTCATGGTTTGGATAGAATTCAAACATTCATGTCAGGATTCGTCGTGCTTTGAAGATACAGCTACTTGAAATATTTCCTAATATAATACTTACAATAAGATAAGTTCTGTTACAGCAGTGCCAAGACAGATTCAGAGGTAAGAAAATAAAGAGGATGGATTTTGTTACCTTTGGATAGTGTTTCCAGTTTAATGCTAAGCCAGCAGATTTCAGGCTGTAGCTTCATATTTGCCATACGGACATGAGAGCTGCATCAATTTGAACATGTAACTCTCACCAGAAAGCTAATAAATGTTTATGTATTTCTTTAAGCTGCAAGTCACTAATTTCTTCAGGGGAAAAGGACTAAGAAAGAGCATCACTGATGGTGGTGTAGAGAGATTTACTAATTTGCCTTTGCCATTGCCTTTCCCATCCCAGGAGGTGGAGCATGGTGGCCATGTTGAAGAGGAGGACATGGCCCGACTTATCCAGCAGCTGGAGGGACGCGTTGGCACAGAGGTACCAAAAAACACCCAACACGCCACCACTTTCACACTCCTCTGCAGCTTACCTTAAGAAGGAGGCAGTCACACTGAATACCACACCACATGGCCAAAACCATGTGGACACAACCATATGCTTTGTGGGAAGGTTTTCAACAAGATTTATAGCAGATACAAACCCATCAACACATCTCTGGATCAGGCAAAATCCCAGTTCAGCACACCAGAGCATCAGTAGTTAATACTGAAGTCAGGGATGAAAGAAGCACAACTATATTTTCAGTCAAATTCTCTGCAGCCAAGTGTCAATCAAAGAGAAGGGAGGGCAGCTTTCTGTACCATAACGTGTCAGGTCTCTATTTATGAAACCAAATGTGAGTTTAGGTAGCGTTGCTGCATGAATAATACCGAAATTTAAATGGTATTTCAATGACTAAGAAAAGATTAACGACTTATTCAGAAAATGTTTCTATTATATTTATATGAACATATATAAATATCAAACATGTAAAACAAACACATAAAAATACCTAAATATTCTACATGTGTATATTTGTAGACAGTTCTCTAGAAATTCAGCCTGCCGTTTTTATTTGTGAAAACTTTGGGATCTCTGGAATTTAAAATTAAGTTTTGAACAAGCTTTAAGCAAACAGTAATGATCTGTAGAAGTCAGCACGTCAGACATTGACACCATATTTAAAAGAGACTTTGAACCTTCAGCCCATCTCTGTGATGGAGGACATCAGTGACCAGATGACCACTGAGAACCAGAGCGCCAGCTTTGAGTGCCAGATCCAAATCAACTACCCGGAGATCACTCTCACATGGTACAAAGGTACCCAGAAACTGGACAACAGCGACAAGTACGACATCAGCAGCGTAGGCAACCGCCATTGTCTGAAGATCAAGAACTGCCAGCCCAAAGATCAGGGCAACTACCGTGTGGTGTGTGGTCCTCACATCTCCAACGCCAAGCTCACCGTCACAGGTAAGATGTTACAGAGTGTTTGAGCTTCCTCCCAGTCTGACAGACACCTGTCTGTACATCTGTGACGTGTCCTCGTGTCCCACTCCTTTATGTCATTATCAGGAACTGGCTCAAAGACAGGTGAGCATTATGACTGCATACTAACAAAACTCAAACTGACCTCTTTGAACCTGCTGGTTCGTTTGCGTGTTTATTTCTGTGGTTCGTGAGTGTCTGTTTTCTGTTTTTGTTGTGTATTTTTTCATATTTAACTTAAAGTTTAGTCAAAATGACTTAATCTCAATATACAAGTCTTATATAAAAATAATAACATCAAATCAATGAAATAATTAAAGGTATAAACTAACATGAATCTAATATTGTGAAATCAGAAGTTAACTCTGATTGTCTGGTTTTAGCCGATCAAATTCATTTCACTAAATGCATCAGAAGCATCGAGGTCAATGAACGCCACTCTGCCACCTTTGAGTGCGAGTTGTCCTTCGACAACGCCACCGTCACATGGTACAAAGACTCATGGGAGCTTAAAGAGAGCACAAAATATAACTTCAAGACTGAGGGCCGGCGACACTTTATGACCATCCACAACGTAACCCCAAAGGACGAAGGTGTGTTCAAAATGAATTTGAACTGTATGAGACATTTCCCACTGATCCAGAAACACAAGTTTTTCCTCCAAGGAACACATTTTCTATTCGTTTAACCTCTGAATATAAGATGAGAAAGCAGAAAAGAATATTAGGGCTGCACAATACTGACAAACAAATGCAATTATTAAGTATCATCGACTCGCGTAGCTTGTGTTGTTTTAGCTCTAAAAAGACTAAAAATACCTTTTATAATGTGCGAATATGCAGTAAGTCAACACAAATGAGCTTATGAACCTGTTCAATATTTGCCCTCTGTGCAGCCTTCAATGATGACAAATGAAATGGGACTAAAGGGCCGGTCACACCAGCATTGAAAATGGTGACGTTTTGTGGTGAAATCAGTTGATTTCAGTGGAATCCATGTGATGAGCAGACTGAGTCACAGACGTGAAGAAAACTGCTTGAAATCTTCTGTATCATGTTCAACTTTGGTGAATTTGATATGTAAATTCACCCTGTTGACCAATGACAAACCATCCTGACAGACCTGAACTTTGATTAGACGGAGAGCCAGAGAGCCCAAAACAGACAAGGCTACCGTAGCTTAGCTTATAAGCTGTGTGTCGCTATCCAGTTTAATTGAAGCTGGTTAACACTCAGTGAGAACTATGCTAACGAAGCTGAGCGATTTTACCATTCTCTTAGCGTCTGAGCTAGCAAAGTCTGTTCCTCTTCAGTAAAAATCTGTACTGAATGAAATGAACGATCCAGTGCAGAGAAGTTCGAGAGACGCTCAGAGACATGTTGTGAATAGCGGGTGTTACCATGTTCATGTTAGCAGTTAGCTTGCTAACTGTAGTTCACCAACTAAAGACCCACAGATGAATTTTGTTGTTCCACTTCCTGGTGTGGCCAGCACTTTTTAATGATTTATAAAGTGTCATCAAAAATGAACTTTACCTAAACAACATGACGTACTGTGATCAGCATTAATAATGTCTCCACTCCGTCAGGCGTTTACTCGGTGATCGCTCGTCTGGAGCCAATGGGAGAAGCTCGAAGCACAGCTGAGCTTTACCTGGCAGGCAAAGGTGTGTACGTCTTATCGCGTAGCTAAAGATGCTAAAGTTGAATGGAGTCAGGAGTTACAATAACATTTGTACCTTGTCCTTTCACAGAAGTTGAGTTAGGAAAGGTTCCTCAGGGTGAGTATTTTAAAAAGCCAACATACCTCAAAGTGATGACAGTAACACTGAACATGTCTTCAAACCAAAACCAATAAACCAAGAAAACCAAGGAACCACATTTTAGTTTCATTACAAGTGAAACTCAGTTACTCAGTTACATATTTTATCATCAGATTCGTGAAATTACAGTTTCATTATGAAATGGAAGAAATGTTAAGTTTTACTGTCACAACAGACATTTTTATTCCCATTAATTCCAACATTAATTGAAGCTGTATTTATGGCTGAACCTTTAGATGTCCCAGACACGTCAGTTCATGTCCCAGAGGCAGCTTCGATGGTTGTCACAGGTGAGTCTGGGACAGCTTCTACCAAACAAACTGAACTTTGACTCTGTAACTCTGACTTCACTCAGCTTCTCTCATCCATAAATGTCTCCTTCTACCAAAAGATTCCTCCACATTTTATCACTACGAGGAAAGAACAGAAGTAAAAGGTATAAAAAGTAGTCAATTATGACTAACAACCATTACTTCCAATACTATTAATTCTTATTTTGCGTGAAGAAATGTGATTCACCAAGTTTGTGCGTTTTATCCATCAACATTAAACTTTAACCACCTATAATTTAACCTTCATCATCATCATCATCATCATCATCTTTAACTCTCCCCTTGAATAACCGTGTGATCATTTAGAACTTCATCATCATCATCATCACATGAAGCAGTCTGTCATAACACCTCAATAAATTCACCTCAGTAACAACTTACTCACATCCTGTAAATATGATTGAAATGTAACTAAATGGAAACAAATGTGCAGAAGAGGATGACGGCTGTCTGGAACAGCGAAGGTCTGAGATTGAACTCCAAAAACAACCGTGTAAAAATTCAATGACAATAAAATTATAATTCAAAAGAAGAATTAGTCAGAGATTAAAGTCCAGACTAAAATCTTGAATCAAAGATTTTGATACAAATAATCTAATTTTGAAATCAGACAATTCTGAGAATAAAATTAATCTTAGATTATTGGTCTGATTTCATGTTGGAGGGTTCTGACCTCAGTGACAAGTTCTAAAATTAAGGTCTGAAATGTCACAACTCTGAAACTGAAGACTAAACTTAAGTTAAATTAAGGCTCTGAGTTTCAGAGTAGGTGAGTTCAATCCCAGAGTCCTCTTCTGCACAAACCTAAACTCCGTCGTGAACAAACATTTGAGCACAGATCTTAACGGCTGATTATCCTTCAATGGTCTACTGTAGCTTTTGAACGTCTGACGGTTGAAGAGGAGGTGGTTTCTGTTCGCTTCTCCTCCGTCACAGGTATCAGTTTTTTTCTGTGTTATTATATATATATATAAGTCCATCATCGTCAGACAAACCGTCATCTCAGTCTGTCTTTACGCATCTTCCCTGTGTCCACAGTGTCTGTTGTGTTTGTGCTGATGTCCTTTGTCTCAGTTGTTTCTTCACTGATTGATGTTTATTTGCAGTTTATCCACTTATTTCATCCTGAATCAGTTCAGATCATCAAAGAGTCGGGTTGATTTTTTCTAAGTTAACTTTTCTTCTTCATCAGAAGAGAAAAAACCTGTTGAAGAAGTTGTTGAGAGGACTCAGGTGGAGATAAGAGAAGGAATCCCTCAAGGTATAACTGCTTACTTAAAAAGGCAAACCAGCTCTTGGCTGTTCCTTAAAAGCTTGTGGCTGTAACATAGCGACCCGCTCAGAGCTCTAACTCTAGCGTGTTTGTCATAGATTACGGTTTGGTCTCGTCTGTCTTTTACTTTCATCTTTTCTTCCTCTTATCAATGTTTGTGGTTCGTGTTTTTTCCTCTTGTCCGCCCAGACTCACCTCTCTTCGCTCATATTAACCCTCATCAGAGTTTCTGTGCAGTAGATTAGAGAGCAGAGCTCATGTGTTGTTTTAATGTCCACTTTCTCGATCTTTCAAGTTCCTGAGGTTTACAGGAGAGCAGAGGAGAAACCCTCTGAGCCTGCAGCTCCACCTCCAGCTCCAGTCAAAGGTATCTGCAAGTACCTCTTCTTCTTCTTCTTCTACCACTTCCTGTCTGTACCGACATCATTTTCTCTTATTTATGTACATTTTGTCTTGGTTTTAGACCTTTCGTGTTCAGTCTTCATTGATTTCATGTTTGTCTTAAAGACCTTATAATAAAAGAGTCTTGATGTTAGCATTTATCCTGATCAGAAAACTGAAATCCATGATATATTTTAAAGTACCTGAAACAAAGAAGCCGCAGCCCGAAGTAGCCATCGCTGCTCCGCCTCGGCGAGAGGAACCTCCAGCCCCAGAAGGTAATGTTTATTATGCTGTTGCTCATCATTTTTTGTCTTTGATTGTGATCTTAGAGTCTTCATCGGCTCACATTCTTAGCACTTAATGCAAAGTATTCCAAAAGGACACTGAAATCTTCAAACTGCACCGAAAACATCTGTGAAACCATACAAAACGTTTGCATGTAAATGTTAATCTCTTGAAGTCTTTCCATTTATTTAAATGCCCTCTTCATAACAACATTTACAAGATTTGTAAAATTGATGGCGTTTTTTTTTCAGGTCTTGATTTTTTTGTCCAAATATTTACAGACTTTTTCTTACAGTATTTAAAGTTTCTTTATCATCTTAAAATCTTAATTCTTAAGACATTATGTAAAACAAATGCAACACATAACATCAGTATAGATATATACACTGTTCTTTTGCTTATATACAGTAATTCTTTTTAGAAATTAAAATCCAACAATCATAACTTTAACATACTTCACCTTAAGTTTTTCTCTTGAGTGCTGGGTAACTTCATGTTGTCTGAAGTGATTCTGGAGTACTCTTCTAGAGTACTTTCAGTACATAAAGAGTTTTGTATTCTTGGCTGTCCATCTGTCAGCTGATTGGTTATTTGTCAGTCTGTCTCATATACATATGTCTATGTATGTTTGTGTGTTATGTGTGTGTGTGTGTGTGTGTGTGTGTGTTTTCCTTCTTTTACCCCCTGAACTCTTTAAGCTTTGTGTGCTCTTTATTGACTCTGAGTTCTATTTCTCTGTTAACCTCGAAGAACCTTCAGTATACACCAAACCAGAACCTGAACAAGAGAAAGAACTTGTTCCTGGAAAGGTCATTTCTGAACCTTATCGACCTGAACCTACAGCCAAGCCAAAAACGGTTCCTCCTGAGCCTAAACTGGCACCTCAGAAACCGACAGCACCTGAACCAAAAGTGCCCAAAATTAAGCCTGAACCCAAAGCGCCGAAAGTTGAACCTGAGAAGAAGACACCTGAAGCTCCTAAACAGAGAGGTAAAGTAGCAAATTTGCAACCCTACTGATCAACTGGAAAGACTTTGGTCATACAGTATATCTTTCTTGTTGTTGTTTCGTGTTTCTGTCATCTGCGTCTTTAACTCTTTAACATGTTTGAACATTGAATGTCCTAAGATGTTCTTCACTGCAAACCTCTTGAGCTTGATCTTTTAAAATGAACATGTTCTAATGTATTTTGAGGATGTTTGGAGATATCTTTCCATATAATCCCTCTGCAAATTATCTCTAGACATTAATGTCATAGCTGTGGTCTATCAATAATGAACCTTGTCTCTAGAATAACCTTATGATGAGTAAAAATGGGAAACTGTTTAATATTCTCCAAAGTTCCACCTGTAGCCAAACCAGAGGAAGCCGTAGTTCAGCCAATTGCTGCCAAGATTATGCCACCAGCAACCAAAGGTATTGGAAAGACAGTGTCTTTTCCCATCTTTGAACTCTTTGATATGTTTCATTACATACGATATATGTTATGTGAATGTGTTGTGTGTTTCATGTTCTTTTTGTGTTTTGGTTTTGGTGGTTACCAGTTGATTACTGAACATATACATATATATACATAATGTTCTTTCAAGCACCAGAACTACCAAAGCCTGAAGAACCTGTAGTTCACCCAACTGCAGCCAAGGTTACTTCCTCAACACTGGAAGCTCCTCCAGCTGAAGGTATTGGTCACAGGCTCTTAAAATCTTCAGTTGCTCTGCTTATTTTGCCCTGATATCCTCTTTTAGGCTTGGAATTCACTCGTTAAGAGTGCAATCTTTGTTAGTCTTAGTCAATACATGCATGTTAAACAATACATAATGTTCTCTTAAGTGCAAGAAGTACCCAGACCAGAAGAACCCTCTGTACCCAAAGTCACTCCCAAGGCTGAAGCTGTTCCAACTAAAGGTACTGCAAAGATGCTCTTAGGTCTCTTCTGTTGTGTTGTTGCTCATGTCTTAAGTTTGTTAGTTTTATGAATTTCTATTTTGAACTGCTTTTAACTATCACATTGGAAGTGATCTTTCCAAAATATCTATGAATATCTTTGAGCATGGTAAGCACTCGTTAGAGTGTGACTTTTTCAAAATATAGATCACAAGATATTAATCTTATAATTAAATTTTCTTCAAAATTGTCTCAGAACCAAAGACATCTGAGCCTCCAAGAAAACCACATCTGCTGGCAGGTAAACCTGACCCAGAAGAACCAAGGTACATCTCTGATACAAAACCAGATGAACTGAAGATGGTTCCAGAAAAACCTAAGAAGGCTCTGGAAGAAACACAGAGGGTTCCTGAAGCACCAAAGAGTCTTCCAGAAACACCAAAGAAGGTTGTGGAAAAAACAAAGAGGGTCACTGATGCCCCAGAGAAGGTTCCAGAAACACCAAAGATAGTTCAACAGGCACCAAAGAAGGTGCCAGATGAACCAAAGAAAGTTCCAGACACACCAAAGGAGGCTCCAGCAGCACACAAAATGGTTGTGGAACCACCAGCAGAGCCAGAGAGAAGTTCAGAGGCTCCACATTTAGTAACAGAGGAACCAAGTCTGCACCGTCAAGCACCAACAACACCACAAGATTTGGAAACACCGAAACAAATTCCTCAGGCTAAAAAGCCTCAGCAACAAGGTAGATATGTCTGTGAATATACTTACTTACTCATCTTGATCTTTTAACTATTTGTTCGTTTATTCTGAGATGCTATGAGAAAAGTTCTCAAAATTTTGTCCTGATGTCTTTTCTGTCATGTGTGTTGACCATTTATTACATCATACAATGATCAAACAGTAAAACAGAGGGAGATACCACAGGAAACAACAACACTAGCTAAACCACAGCTGAAGGCGGGTACACCAGTCAAAGGTACGCTTGAATTTCTAAATGTTTCTCAGAAAATCAGTGCAAATGTTCAGCAGTTTCTTGTAGTCTAATGAGTCACATTTATTTGTTTCTGAAACCAGATGAGATTATTCTTTCAGGAATAGTATCACTTCAGCCAATGTCTCAAGAAACTCCACAGCAGAGAGGTAGTGATTCATAACACCTATAGTTTATTTTTAAAAATATATACATATATGCCACACTGATAAGTGTTTTGTGTCTTGATGGTTTTTGTCTTTTGCTGTTTTTCTTTTGGCCACCGCTCTATGGTGCAAATCTTCAGTCTTGGGTGATATCTTAAAAACTGCCCCAGTTCCCTTGAAGACTGAGCTGAAGAAAACAACAATAGTGCTTGAAGACAGCAGGGAGTCTTCTCTTAAAAGGGATTGTAGACAGGGGATTTCTCTGGTAGAAGAACTTGGACACAGAACATATGAAGGGGTAGTGGAGCTCAGGGAGTCAATTGTGACAGAAGAAAGCCTTTTGAAAAGGGAGATAAGACAACAAAAAGATGTCCATGAGGTTTCCACATGGTACAGTGAAGATCAGCAGGTTAAGCCAGTAGAGGAATCCGAGGCTGAAAAACTGGAGGACACTGAATCTCAGGATGAAAAACACTTTGAAGAAGACTCCACTAAAATCTCTTTTACATCTAAAGAAGTCATTGTTATGAAGCAAGCTGATGCTGATCAAGTGGAAGAAGTTGCATCTGAGAGTTTCATACCTCAAAGAGAAACTGTTTCACCTCCAAAACAAGATTTACTCCAAATTATTCCCCAAGCTATTCTTACTCATCCTGTGACAGCTGTTCCTCCAGAACAAGAAGTGATGACACCAAAAAAGACAGAGTCTCCAACGGAGGAAATCATGAAAACACCCAAAACTGCTGGAAAAATGTATCTTGAGGACATTGTACCTCTGGAGAAACGAACTCGTGTGTCAGAAGAAGTGTCTTTTGAAGAAGACCGTGTCCCAGCTCCAGCTCGAATTCCTTCACCTGAGAAAGTAGCCTGTCTTGAGGAAGAAATTTCACCACCAAAAGAAACTGTTCTACCTACAAAGAAGACCTCCCCTGCAATTACCAAAGCAGTTGGTACTCCAAAAGAAGACTTCCCCCCTGAAGAAGGGAGTCTACCCATAAAACCTATTACAAAAGACAAGGTTCCTCAAACTAAAAAATCTGAAGTTCCACCACAGAAGAAACCTCTTCCTCCTCCTCTTCAATCCAAGAAATCTGCTTCTCTGGCACAAAAAATAATAGCCCCCAATGTGGACTCTTCTGAAGAAACCAGAACTAACACAACCGAACCTCCACCAACAAGACAAGATGACAAGAAAGCAGAGAAGAAAACTCAGGAGATTGAGCAACAAACTCTTCAGAAAGGTACCCTTTCTTATTTGAGCTGCATAGGCTCGTGATCGTTATAAGATCAGTCCCTCTTTAAAGAGATTCAACATATCACATTTGCTGTATTCACACACCTCTTCCAATATGGTCTTGAACAACAAGGAGAGATGGTACACTAATCTTCACATCATCACAGTAAGCTCTGTTTGTCCATTATCTTTGTTACATATGTGTTTATGTCACTACTATACAAGGTACGCCATGTCCAAGTAAGGGGCCTTTCTTGGTGTCTTTATATCTTTAATTTCCTGCATCAGTTGACATTCTTTCATATCTCCAGTCTTGTCACTTCTTCTTGTTGTTTGTGCTGTTTGGAATAATTCATGTCAAAATTATCTTTTGTCGATAAGTCTTGGTTGACTATGTTCTTTTCGTGGTCGTGATCTTGGCATCTTGTATTCCCAAAGTGTCTCCTCCAGAGGAGAAGAAACCATTTGAGCCAGTACCAAAGCCTTCACCTCCCCCTCCTGCTCCTGCACCCAAAGTTGCTCCTCCTGCAGGTAGCCTATTCAGTTTGTACTTTCCTCGTCTTTGCTGGCTCATGAAGATTCAGCCATGTTGTTTTTCTTTTTGTCCAGTTGTTTGTGTTGCTCTCGTTTTCTCGCTTCGGGTTTTCATGTTTTTTACTGTTTTTGTTATGTTTTGATCAAACTTATTCTTTTTATTGGTCATGATCTTGGCATCTTATATTCCCAAAGTATCTCCCCCAGAGGAGAGGAAACCATCTGCACCAGCACCAAAGCCTTCACCTCCTCCACCTCCTGCTCCTGCAGAAAAAGTCGCTCCTCCAGCAGGTAGTTCCTCTTCACATGGTTTTGTATGTTGTGAACTACATGTCTGTCTGTTTACTGTTTTGCTTTCTTTGCTGGCCAATGAAAATTTATCCTCATTGTTTTCTTTATACCCAACTGCCCTTAAACTTGCCATCTTCTGTGTTCCCAGTCTTATCTTGCATTGTTTCAGTGCAAGTGTTTGTCTTGACCATGTTATGTTCTTGGTCGTGATCTTTAAAGTGTCTCCTCCAGAGGAGAAGAAACCATCTGAACCAGTACCAAAGCCTTCACCTCCTGCTGCTCCTGCAGCCAAAGTTGCTCCTACTCCAGGTAGTTCTTTCACTTTGTGTTTTGTGGTACTTACAAACACTGTCCTTTGTTTGTGTTGCCATGTTTTTGAAATTAGAAAACCTCAAAGTTGTCTGGTTGTGTTTTTGTAACAGATGACCTCCTGTCTTTCTTTTCTATTTTCTTTATATGCATTGGATTTTGTTCTTGATATCTTTAATCTGTCCTCTGTTTTAATGCCTTGTCACTTTCACATTTTCTGTTCTCTTGGTCATGACCTTTGGTATTTTGTTCTTCTAAGTGTTTCCTCCAGAGGAAAAGAAACCGTCTCCACCAACACCAAAGCCTCCTGCAGAAGTCATTTCTCCTGCAGGTAGCTTCTTCTGTTTGTCATCCATGTTGTTCAACTCAATGTTTGTCTTGCCTTAAATAATCCTGTTGGTCTGGATTCTTTAATTTTTGTTTCCGCATATGCCAGTTCTTGCTTGTTAATCACATCTTTACCAGTGATTTAATCAAGTTGGCATTCTTGTAGCTAAAGTTGCACCGGTAGAGAAGAAACCCTCTCCAACAGCCGTAAGGGCTGAACCTTCTCCTGTATCACAGGAAATCTCCCCTGAAGGTAACATCTCTTCTATATCTTCCATTTATGTTGTTCTGTTCTGTTTGTCTCTCACTTTGACAGATTTCTTGTGCTGTCATACTAAGCAGTCTGAGTTTTGATTGAAGAAATGCACTCACTGTAACATTTTGTCTAATTCTGGTTATCTGATGTTGGTGTAAACTTGAATCAAATGTCAATTTCCAATCCAATCCGAGTCTTTCATATTAACAGTATCTCTTGAATGAGACCAAATAACCTTATCAATGTCTTTGTTGAGAATTCCTTGGGCAGCCCGAGTTTTTGTACTGTAGCTTGCACTTGCAATGATGGAAAATCATGTTGAAAACCTGATAAAGTCATTGGATTCTTACATTTTAGTGCAAATTATTCTGGAAGCACAAAATAAAAAAACAAATGCATGCCATGCATTCTGAACATTACCTTCTTTGACTTAGTATTTTATTCTAAAGCTGTATTGTTCATACTTACACTGATCTTGTTCACATTCTTGCAGACAAGGAACCAGTTTCAGCACCTGGACCAACGAAAGGTATACCACATATTATCATTATTACTCTTTATTTTAAAAGGGCAGTAAATTAGTAATTGTGTCTTCAACTACAACAATGTTTTCCATTTATATGTGTAAGCGGTGTGTCAGTCCTGCATGTTAGAAATGTCAGATGACATGTTGAGTTTCCTGTATGTCTGTCTATGAATGATGTAAAAGGTGTATTTACTGCCTCAACTACAGTGCCACCTCTTAAGAAAAAGTGTAAGATTCCTGTTCAGGAGGCAAAGACACCAGAATCCCCTAAGAAGAAGAGTAAATTCACCCAAATACCCAAAGAGAAGGAACCAGAACCAGAGGTCATTAAGCTGAGGAAGGTTCCAGTGAAACCTCCAGAGCCTGAGAAGCACATCATAACTCACAAAGCTGAGGTGACGAGGCATCACGATGTAGAACTAATGGTTCATGGACTTCATGACAGGGAAGATCGAGAGATAGCAACACTCAAAAGAACTGAACAAGTCTTCACTGCAGAGGAGGAGACGATTCAGTTTGGCCATTTTGAGGAGGCTGAAAAGCTTGTAGTTGTACAGAAAACAGAGAATGAAGGATGGACTAGAACCCCAAAACCACAGGAAGAGGGTGAATCTGAAGTGCCAAATGTAAATAAGAAGAAAATAACTAAACTGCCAAAGGGAGACGAGCAGAAAGAATCACTCAAACTAAAACCATTCGAAAAATCAGGGCATCCAGAAGGAGAATCGCAAAAGATCAAGCTTAAAAAGGTGCCAACTAAGCCTAGAGAGCCTGAGGAGGAAGTCATAACTCAAAAAGTAGAGGTGATGAGGCATTATGACACAGAGCTGACAGTTCAAAAACTTTGGGACAGAGAAGATCGAAAGGCAACAACAGTTACAACAAGTGAACAAGTCTTCATTGCAGCTGAAGAGCCAGTGGGTCATATGAAGGAACCTGAAACATTTGAAGCAGAAGATGAGAAAGCAAGATGGAAAAGAACCCCTAAAGCACCAAAAGATGAAGAACCTGAGCCAGACTCAACTAAAAAGAAAATTAAGAAATTGCCAAAGAAAGAGGAGGATCAAGAAGTGGTTACACTGAAACCATTTGAAAAACCTCGGAAACATGACACAGCAGAACCTCCAAAAACTAAGAAAGAAGGTGAAGCAAAGACAGACACTGAACACACTCCATTCAAGAGAGGTGAGACACCACAGAGAGATCAACCCACCACTGCTATAAAACACAGAAAAGATGATGATGCTCCCCTGACTAGTCCAAAAGTAAGTCCTGATGACCAGAGGCAGATCCTGCCGAGGACAAAGATTGACCAAGTATCAAAAGATGAGGAACCCACAGCTACCACTAAGCCTTGCAGAAAACCCAGAATTATTTCCACACCAGACAAAGAGAAAGAGGAAGTCTTGTTGAAGCCTTTCACAAAAGTTGGAAAGCCTGAAGAAAAGCCAGAAAAAGCGTCTGAGGAAGAGAAGAATAAGTCTGTGGACACAAACATACCCAGTGGAACTCCAAGAGATGAAACTCCTAAAGAGCTGAAGGAACAGCACTTAAAGAAAGTGGAAATTACTGAAACATCTAAAAAAGAGGATGGGGAACCTACAGAGAAAGAGGAGCCCGCTGTTCCACCTAAGAAGCCCAGTCCATCAGGAAAGACAGAAGTGGACAAAGAGGTCCCACAAAAACAACCAGATACCTTAAAGAAATCTGTTGAACTAAAAGAGACTCCTTTGACAAGAGTGGGTAAAGACAAGGTAGAAGAAGAAAAGTCACTCAGATCCATTGAGCAACTGAAGAAGGTTGAGCTGAAAAAGACGCCGTCACCAAAAGTTGATAAGCCAGAACCCAAGGAACTGGAGCGCATTCCCACTGAGAAGAAACCAAGTGCTGAAAAAGTCAAACAGATTCCCCAAACTGTATCACCAAAAGACTCTATTGAAGCTGTAACACTCAAAAAGGTCCCAAAGAAGCTGTCACCAAAAGAGGCTTCAGAACCCGAGAAGCCCGGTAAGGGACGGGTCCCCCTAGTGAAGGAGGTTTCTCCTGGAGCCGTGCAGATGAAGAAGGTCCCGACTCAGCCAGAGGAGGAGGTGTTTGAAGAGGAGGCAGAAGAAATGGAAGGCGATGAAAAAGAGGAAGCTTGGGGCTGGGAGCTGGTTCCTCCAGAGGACTGGGAAGGTGAAGGGGTGGATGGGGCGTTGGAGACTCCAGGCATCCCTGGTGCTAAACGAGGTGAGATGAAGGCAGATGTCCTCCTCATCTGATGGCTCTGGAGCCCCCTCATCCATCTCAGATGGCTCATATAATCCTCATCACATCCTTTTTTGATCATTTGATCCATTTGTCTTCATCCTGTCATTCATCTTGAGCTCATGTACTCATTTATCTGTCTATTCACCATCCAACCACTGTGATGTTTTCATGTTGTTCATCATATAATGTCCTCAAAGGTGTCATCCACATCGGTCATAAAGTGTTGAATGTTTGTCTTCATCAATGTGTTCTGCATTGTCTTCTGTCCATGTATGTCCCTTTGATCATCTTGTCATCCACTTCACTCCCTCTTTATCCTTTTCTCATGTGATGTGGACAAGAACGTGTGTTTGATATAGCGTGTTTGCTGTTAGCATTGCACAAATCTTTATCTTGTTTCCTGCTGGAACAACAAGCCCTAACAGAGACACTCAAAACTCATCTTCTTGTTTCTTGTCCAGATGGAAAACCAGCAGAGGAGCCACCAAAAGGCAGAGGCAGAGGATTTGGTGGTATGAATTCATTGAAATCAGTGTTTATGTGTACAGTTGTGCTCTTTGCGTTAGATAATACCTGAAGCAATTTCACTCGCTCCTTTCACAGTTTTTGTTAAATCTAAGTTGTTTTCTTGTCTTGTCCTTTCCAACAAAGTCAAGTGTTTGGTGTTAAGTCCGAACTCAGCCCGAAAGGTTTGTGATGATCTATAATAGTGCTGGGTATCGAACCACTACCTAATTGTCAAAAATAGTTCAAGTACCGAAAGATTTGAAATCTTGGACTTCAAGTAGATATTTACAGATTTTTATCCACATCTTTACAATTTTAGAGTATTTTATTGTGGCAATTTCTTATAGCTGTTTGTGTTTGGATGTCATTTGAGAACTTTTAAAAAACAAGGTCTCACAAAACATACTGCTATCAAAACTCAGGTAGTAGTATCGAAAACATTTGAATGATACAAAGCCATAATCAACAATGGCCAATGGGAGCACTGCTTTTGGCTGACATCAACATTTGGGTTATAGTAGTAGGTTAAGACATTGACTTTGTTATGGCTTTAGCTTCCCAACTGCTGGAAATTGCAATATCTTTCTGTCTTTGGGTGTTCTATTTCTGGTTTGTTGTCTGTGGTCTTGTATTTTTGAGTTTTGGGGTTCGTCAAAGAATCCCGTTGGAAGCTCACATAGAGTGAGTCTGCATGATACATTGTCTTAACAGAATCTTTTATTCTCTGCACCTCTAACACCAACTTGAAAAAAACTCGACTTAAGACAAAATTGTGTTAAATGTGAGATCAAGTCGACTGAATCACATCTAATTCCTGGTAGGCCTAAATCTTAAAAACATTCCATTGTCCAATGTTGGATTTTTCACTCATCATTATGTCTGAAAGTAACTTGATGAGTTTTTGTATGTGACGTTACAGCAAGACAAACCCCATCACCTGGTGAAGGTGGCAGAGGTCGGGGCCTGAGGCCTGGTGGTAAAGGCCCATCACCACCAGAGGAACCCTTTGGAGGATTCAAGCTAAAAGCCGTCCCTCTGAAGTTCATCAAAAAGCTTCAGGACATTGTGCTGCAGGAGGCCGAGTCTATCGGTTCGTCTGCTGTGTTTGAGTGTGAAGTCTCTCCCTCCACTGCCATCACTTCATGGATGAAAGATGGCAGCAACCTCCGTGAGGGCCCCAAGCACAAATTCACCTCTGATGGCAAAGATCGCAAGTTGAACATTATCGATGTCCAACTGTCAGACACCGGTGAATACACCTGTGTGGCCAAGAATGCTGGCAAGGAAATAACATGCACAGCCAAGCTCATTGTTGAAGGTAAATGAATGGGTTTTTTTTAATCTGAACATAAAGATTGTCATAACATCAAGTTTGACCTGCTTTGTTAGTTGAAAACAAGCTTTTCGTAGGCATCAAAAAGTACTCAAACTCTGGTATGGTATCAGCACCAGAGCAGAAGAATTTCAAATAAAAGGCAGGCTGTACTGAAAATAGTGTTTTTTAATAACTTTATCCCTTTATGCAGAGCTGCCTGTAAAATGGCTGAAAGAACTGGAGCCAGAGACAACATGCATGAAAGGTCAGCCTATGTACCTGACCTGTGAGTTGAACAAAGAGAGAGATGTGGTCTGGAAGCGTAATGGCGCCATCCTGAAGAAACAGGCAGGAAAAGTAGCCATTAATGTCATTGGTATGCAGCACGCTGTGACCATCCAGAACGCTACAGATGACGATGCCGGTGAATACACATGTGAGGTAGATGGACAGGAGGACGTCAAGACTGCGACCAGCGTCAAAGTCATTGGTAAGCAGTCAGCAGCAGGTAGTAGAGATGAACTAAGACAGAACCATAATAACTTAAGAAAAAAAACAAAGAATCATAAAATATCAAAAATGCTTCCAGGTCATTTAGAATGAAATGTGTCCAGTGAGACCAGTTCCCAAAGATTCAGGTAACTTTGTAACTGATTCCAAGCTGAGGGAATGATGTACTGCACATGAAGGCCCTTTTTCCCCAGTTCCACTTCTACAGTGTCAATCATCATGTGCAGTTTGATAAACTGCAACCTGAGAACAGATTTATAATGTTAAACTGTTGACCACATTGATGTTTGACTTGTTCTGGTCACGTGAAAATATCATCAGCTTTACAACCGCACACAACCGCTATGATCAGCTCTGTTGCTCCATTTTCATTTCATTTCATTTCATTGTTTTACTGGGGAAGGTTAAACGTTGAATGTCTTAACTTTAAACTGGCCTGACTCAGTTAAAACTGGTTTACAGCAGGTTCCTGTTCTGCAGGACATAGAAAATAGAATCACATTACAAACAAAACAAAACACTGTTTTTCAGACTTTCAGTCTCTTTTTAGATTGACTCTTTCACCTCAGAGGTGTTTAAGCAGGCTGGCTTTAAAACCTCAAGTTGACTGTTTTAAATAACTGAAACTCTGTCCTCAGAAATCATTAAAGACTGGCTGGTGAAGCCTCTGAGAGACCAGCATGTGAAACCGAAGGCCAAGGCCTCCTTCAAATGTGAGCTGTTCAAAGACACTCCCAACTGGAAGTGGTTTAAAGGAGACAACGAGCTCACTCCTTCTGACAAGGTGGAAATCATCAAAGATGGACAGGACATGACGCTCACCATCAACAATTGCCAGCCTGACGACGTCTCAGATTACACCATTGAAGTTGAGGATCGCAGATACACTGCCAAACTCACACTTGGAGGTTGGTGTAACAAATCCTCCTTTGAAAATCTTGAGGATCGTGTCCCAAAAGGTGAAGTGTGTGTTTTAGTGTGTGCAGTATTTCCTGTTAACTGTGTCTGCGTGTTGTTTCAGAGCGTGAGGCTGAGATCCTGAAGCCCCTCTCCAGCATGGAGGTGGTCGAGAAGGAGGAAGCCAACTTCGACACTGAAATATCCGAGGAGGACGTAGCCGGTGAATGGAAGCTGAGGGGCCAGGTGTTGGTGAGAACCCCGGTAAGATTGTTAAAAACACCTGATCTTACCTGCTATTACAAATGTGGACTTACCTCCTGCACAACTACATGAATGAAATGGACAGTTACCAGGTCGGACCTTAAATACATTTGACAAGAACTTGAAATTGTTCTGGAAAATTCAGAATGAAACTCCAACGCAATTAAGAGCTTATTTTATCGAACAGAAATAAAGGGTTTCCTACACAAACATGTTGATCGTATTGTGTCGGTGTTGACTCTAAAACTCAAGTATTTGCCTGTTCTTTGGTTTTCAGACATGTGACATTAAAACTGAAGGCAGGAAACGTTTCCTCACGTTGAAAAACGTCCAGCTGGATCAGGCCGGTGAAGTGTCGTACCAGGCTCTGAACGCCGTCACCAGCGCCATGCTGACCGTCAAAGGTACAAACTTCTCACAAAACAAACACGCTTTGTTCTTTGTTGTCTGTTGCAAGCTGCTGCATTTGTCGGTCTCTGAAAACGGAGGGATTTCAAACGTGGAACTTGGTAAGAAAGTGACAGCTGTGTTTTTGCTTTTGTGAATAACTGCCGGATTATTCGCACCTCGCAGAGATCGAGATGGGCTTTGTTGACCCGCTGAAGGACGTTTCTGTGCCTGAAAAGAAACAGGCCAAGTTTGAATGCACCATCACCAAGGAGGTGGCAAAGGTCATGTGGTTCAAGGGGGTGGAGATCGTCACCCCAAGCCCTAAATATGAAATAATCGATGACGGAAACAAACACATGCTGATCATAAACAGCTGTGAGTTTGACGATGAGGCTCAGTACACAATCGAAGTACTGGGCCAGAAATCGAGCGCTCAGCTGATGGTGGAAGGTAAGTGGCGGGCAGACGGCCATCGCTTCCTGTTTCCTGTGTGCTGTCATTCGATGTTTGTGGCTTGAAAGTGTCCGATGGCAACAAACCCCCCTGTTTGTGTGCACTGACCTGATGTATTGCAGGCATGAGGCTCAGATTTGTGAAGCAGCTTCAGGACCAAACGGTGAAAGAAGGTAAAACAGTTCACTTTGAGCTCGAGCTGACGCACGAGAACGTGCCGGTGGTTTGGTACCGAAACGATGTCAAACTCCACGTGAGCCGAACGGTGCTCACGCATGTGGAAGGAAAGAAACACGCTCTAGAAATGAGGACGGTGTCTCTAGATGATACCTGCCAGGTTAAGGCAGAGGCCAAAGGGATTTTCTCCACGGCAAAACTGACAGTCATAGGTAACAACATTCTTTCCTCACTGTGTCCTATTCTCACCATCTGTTGGACAGCAGATATTGGCAGAAACATGTTGTTTTGATCTCATTACAGCTGCTTCATTTTTGTGTGTTTATGCCATTACAAGCATTCTTGATTTAAATTAATGTCCTTTTTATGATAGAAGGGAGCAAATTTCTGACCTTTGACTGATACTTTTTCTGATCGCCTTCCTTTTCTCCTCTCGCCTGTCTGATCGTCTCTTTTTCCACCAAACTTCTTTCTTGTCATAGAAATGGACAAAACTTTGAAAATAAAACCCAAGTTGTGATAAACTACATTCACCCTTTATTTGCAGTAGAATGAAAGATGTTGATATCTGCTGTTGGAAGAACTGCTCAGTGTTGGTAATACATGCAAACATGTGACTCTGAAGCAAACTTTCCTGAAAATAAGCGATTGTTGTTCTCTGTTCCAGAGGGCGACGCCATCTTTGTGACGAAGCTGCAGGACTACACGGCCACAGAGAAAGATGAGGTGACTCTGGACTGTGAACTGAGCAAAGACGTCCCCGTCATTTGGTATCACAGCGAGAAGGAGATTGTCGCCTCCAAGATGGTGGTCATGAGGTCGGAGGGAACTCGCAGGTCTTTGGTCCTGAAGAAAGTGGAGCAGAGCGATCAAGGCAAATACGTATGTGACTGTGGAACAGACAAGACGTCTGCCGGCCTCAGCGTTGAAGGTAAACGTGATGAAGCATTCATTGTTGTAAATGTCGTAAAGAAATATCTTCCTTTCTCCTGAACACACATAAAACATGAAAGGCAAAACATCCACAACTTTCTCATTTTATTCACAAACTGTTTTTATGAGTTTAAACAAGATGTTAGATCAATATGACATATATTCATAGGTCAGCAAGAAACAAAGTCTGATTTTCTGAAACATTTTCATTACAGCTGATGTTCGTTCGTGCCTCATTATCTAAATTCTTTAATTGTTTTCTCCTTTTCTCCTTGAATTTTCAACCCACCAGCTCGTGACATCAAGGTGGTTCGGCCAATTTACGGCGTGGAGCTGTTTGACGGAGAGACAGCTCGTTTTGAGGTGGAGATCTCCGAGGACGACGTCCACGGGCAGTGGAAGCTGAACGGAGAAGTCCTCAGTCCGTCCTCTGTGAGCACCTCAACTGTTTTACTGGACATTTCCTCTTGCTTTGTCTTCATGTCGCTGTGTAACAAGAACTGCACACTTAGACCAGTACAAGCTCTTGTCAGTGATTGACGGCTGTTTGTGACATGATTTGACAGGATGTTGACATCATCGAGGAGGGAGGTAAACACACGCTGATCCTGTACAACTGTAAAGTGGCCATGACGGGCGAGGTGGCGTACGCCGCCGCAAACGCCAAGTGTTCTGCCAACCTGAAGGTCAAAGGTAAACCAACAGCAAAGTTGCTTCATCTTCCATCCTCACCATTAAATCCTAAATAATTTAAAATGCATGTAAATTTGGGAAATACACTTTTCTTCTAAAATGAGCCAGTTCAGCCGCTCAGGTCGAATGTGATGACACCTCGGCCTCAGCAGCCATTTTTACAAATACATTAATGTTTGAAATCCTTGTTTCCCCTGAAGTCGTCTTCTCAGGCTGTGTTTGTTTTTTCTACTGTGCGATTGTACGTAACACTGTACTTTATTATCCACAGCCTACCATGTGCAATCCAAAAACTCAACGCTGAGCCTAAAAGCAACTTTATTTTTGTGTTTTGTGTTGTCTGTAACAACATAATTTCCCCAGTGTGGGATTAATACAGTTATATCTTATCTTATCTTATCTTATCTTAGCTCATCTTACTCACAGTCTCTTTTCCTGGTCTAGTTGGGCCCCGTAAATTTCAGTCCAGGTCCCTTCAAACTATTTCAAACCTGACAATCTGAATTTTAAACCAGTTGTGACTTGATGCTTAACAAATTACTGCCTGACAGGCAAAGCACAGGGTAAAACAACACCTACTCTTAATGGTAAATATCTGCTCAGCTCTTTTCAAACATCAGCATTTTTCCCAGATTACTGACAGATTGTTGTCATTAAACAAGAGAAAGTGCTTTACAGAAAAAAAAAAAAAAACCTGTCTTCATGTTTTTCTTCAGAACTTCCACTGAACTTCCTCACGTCGCTGATTGACGTTCAGGTGTACGAGAAGGACGAGGCGAGGTTCGAGGTCGAGTTGTCGAGACCCCCGAAGACTTTCCGCTGGCTGAAAGGCTCTCAGGAGCTGCAGAGCGACGACAAGTACGAGCTGATCCAGGAGGCAAACATGTACGTTCTGTTGATCCGATCGGCCGCCTACGAAGACGAGGCAAAGTACATGTTCGAGGCAGAGGACAAGAGGACGACAGGCAAACTTGTTATTCAAGGTAACGAGGTTTTTATACAAAGACTTTTGGCTGCATTCATTCAGTTCATTCATTTGAATATAAGAATCTTCAGTGATTTATCAGGTCAAAACACAGATTTTATAACAACATGGAACGTTTTCTATTTTCTCAAAGTGTCTTTTTGAATTCCATCAATTCATTTGAATTTTTATGTTCGTATTAAACTTTTGCAGCTTTTACCCCAAATTTTAGGGGTTTTGCACAAATTGAAATTGGTTTATATCTGAATTGTCCTTTAATTACTGCATCATGTTTTGAGGCTTTTAGTAGCAATCTGGGGTATTTAATCAAACTTTTTATTTCTTTCTTTATACTTTCTGTCATTCAGTTGTTTTACATGTTTTACAAATAGGAACAATGAAAATGAATCTAAATAAATCACCACAGGGATTCTTTGGAATATTTTGTTATTTTAGAATACATTCTCAATCTCAGGTGTTTTTCTGCGGCAGGTATTCGCTTGGAGTTTGTCAAACCAATAAAAGATGTGACGGTGAAGGAGCGCGAAACAGCTGAGTTCAGCGTTGAACTCTCCCATGACAAGATCTCTGTGGCCTGGTACAAAAACGATGTCCGTCTGCATCCGAGCAAGGTGGTCCACATGTCGGATCAGGGAAAGATCCATACGCTGGCCTTCAAGGAGGTCACCATCGATGACACGTCCATGATCAAAGTGGAGGCCATGGACAAGACCGTGACCGCCATGCTCACAGTCATTGGTCAGTGTCACTTCTCAGTAGCTGCAAACCTGTTTAGCAACATATGTTTTGTTGTCATTCATACTCTATGAATTAAAAGGTTCAGTCATTTTCTAGATGTCATTTGGTTGGTAAGAATGTTCAAGATAATTAGTAGAAGAACAGAACAGAGCAAAGGTCTGGTTTCCCTGCAGAGGGCGACTTGTATTTCACCACCAAGCTGCAGAACTACACAGCCGTGGAGAAGGATGAGGTGAAGCTGGTGTGTGAACTCAGCAAGGCTGTTGCCGACGTCAAATGGTTCAAGAATGGGAACGAGATCACTCCCTCCAAGAACATTGCCATCAGCACCGATGGCAAGAAGCGCATTCTGACAGTCAGGAAGGCGGAGAAGGCCAACATCGGAGAGTACACCTGTGACTGTGGCTCTGATAAAACTACAGCCAACCTCAACATTGAAGGTAATATGATACAGACAAATACATGAGGAAAGATGGCATCAAGGGAACATTTAATGGAGAATGATGGAGAGCAGTTTGCTTGGATTTTACCCCACTAATAGTTGGGCCAAAGAGAGTAAAAGCATTCATATTGCCAAAAAAACACAACTTTGCCTCAGTGGGTTTCAGTCTAGAACACATTCAGCAACCTAAATCTGTAGAAAGCAAAAAGGTAGCATTAGCAGCATTCTGAGTTGTCTGTCTGACAGGAACATATTTGACCAAATATGAGCTAAAGCCTTCACAATGATTAGAACACATAATAAGGTCATGCATTTGCCAAGAGTTCCTGTTATTCGATCTAAAGCAGGAAGTGATGTGATCGTCTGCCTTTTAAAGCAGCGTATCATCAGTGTAGAAGTGGAAGTCAATTGTACTGTAGCACTGTGAACACACGTTTAGTTGTTTGTGTGTAAAGGATACTCTTTACTCCTCTTCCTGTCTGGGACAATGCAGTAATCTGGTCTGGATGAAACAAAGCTGGATCAGCGTCTCAGCATCAGACAACGACTTTCAAACTTTGAGACATCACGCAGTTGCCAATGGTCACTGATACACGATCAAACTGATGAATGTGTTTGATGACATCCAGTTTTTCACAAAACCACCTGTTGGTGAGATCATTTTCTTGTAAAGCAGAGTTCATTGGGATTTATTTCATTCTGCCTGTTCTGCCCAGAAGTGAAAATGTACTGAGGCACAATTAAAACTCTTTTAGCTGTTTTGAGTTTTGAGTTTTGTTCATATCAAATTGAAGTGCACATACATTGAAGAGCAGAGGATCCAGAACGAAGCCCTGAGCTACACAGAGTTTTACAGCAGAAGTGTAGATGTAGTATTACCAAAGAAAACATACTGTGTTATTTCAGTAAAACTCAAACCAAGCAGGACTCTTCCAGGACCCTCGGGCCAGTTAGCACCTTCAGCTCCAAGGCTGGTTGGCTTCTTCATAATGTTGCTGTAATGAGCATTTTAGCCTCTAGGGGGCATGAGCAGCACTCGCTGAGTCTTTCACGTGGTCTTCTTCCCTTGTAGAGCGGGATATCAAGGTGGTCCGTCCACTGTACAGCGTTGAGGTCACAGAGACAGAAACAGCCAAGTTTGAGACAGAGATTTCGGAGGAGGATGTTCATGGAAACTGGAAGCTGAAGGGAGAAGCTCTGCATCAGTGTCCTGTGAGTCTGCTTTCATGTTACTGCATGACAAAGAGGGTATACGGTAACATGACCTTCAGACATGGAGGGTAACTGAAGGTATTTTCAGGTACTTTTACTTTGAGTATTTCTATCTCAGGTGTTATTATTCTTCGACATGTATTTGACAGCTGTAGCTACTCTTCAGATTCCGTACAGGAGAAGGAAATGAAACACGTGATGTGAAAGCTTGCTTTCACGTTAACACATCAGTAGTAATATTCACATTTTCTGATCCTATTTTTACTTTTTACGCTCAAAGTACATTTTGCGGTTAATACCGATGAATTCTTTACTTCCTGTTGGATAGTTAGGCCACCAGGGTACTCCACTCACATACTTTCACTTCAGTCAAATTCTGAATGCAGGAGCTTGTGACGGAGTACTTCAGAGGTATTAGTATTGTTTGTTCGAGTGAAGGAATTCTCTCAGTACTTCTTCCACCACTGAGCAGCTTCGAGCTTTGAAGGAAATGTGCTCGTTGTCTTTCAGGATGTTGAGATCAAGGAGGAAGGAACCAAACACATGCTGATCCTCTATAACGTCCGTATGGACATGGCGGGAGCCGTTGACTTCTCAGCGGCCAACGCCAAATCCAACGCTCAGCTCCGAGTGAAAGGTGAGCGCACGCCGTCGTGTGATTCGATGTCGACGCTGGTTCCAGCTCGGTCAGATCTTTGATCTCAGACTCAAACAAACATTTGGACAAAAATGGCCGAGCACATTTTTGTACAATGATCATAAATATCAGAAGTTTCTGTTTGATTTTTTTTTACAGTGTTTAATAAATCTTCACCTGAAGACACACTAGTTTTATTTCTAAATTAATCAATTTTGCTTTTTGTTTTTTACATTCTTAAGATTTAAAAAATGCTGCAGATTAATAAATAAAATGTTGATATGAGTTTTAAAGCTAATTTTAAAGTACTGAAGTTGTTATTAAATTGTCAAAAAAGCCTTTTTCTGTGTTGTATCGAACAGGTAAAAACTGAAGATGATCAAAGTGTTTTTTCCATTTTTTGCTCCACGTTGAACTCCTCATTACCTCAGAGCAGATTTCTGATCTGCGCCTTTAAACTGAATGAATTATACACAGAATCAAATTTTAATATCTCGGTTGTTTTAAATGAAGTAAATCAGAAGCAGCAACAAAAGCAGAAATAAGACAAACCACTTTCTGCTGACAAGTGTCTTTGTCAGTCTTCAGCCAATCAGGTCCTGAGTTTTTTTTAGATGCTTTAGACTTTATCTCCAGTGAGAGGCCGCTCTCTGATTGGAGGACCAGTAACACGACTCTGCTGCTTCACAAACTCAGATCAGCTCAGGACGTCCACCAGTCACACAGATGCATGCTGGTCCATGTAACCATGTCTTCCTCCTCTTCTTCCTCTTCCTCAGCTCGGTCCATCGGGCTGCTGCGGCCTCTGAAGGACGCCGCGGTGACGGCCGGAGAGACGGCGACCTTTGAGTGCGAGCTGTCGTACGAGGGCATCGCGGTGGAGTGGTTCCTGGGAGGTCAGAAGCTGGAGGCCAGTGACCGGGTGAGCCGAATCACAACTAAACCTCAGATGAAACGGTCTCGTTTTCTGAGTCCCAAAAGTCTCGTTCCTGAGACGAGTTCATTTCAGTGACATCTGATCCTGTTTCCAGACTTCAACCGGCAGGAAGAGAAAAGAATCATTCAGCCAAAGTGAACTCACTGAAAACCAGCATCTGAGTGATTCACTGTTGATTTTTGGTTTTCAGATTCTTATTTTTCAGTATTTCCTTCAACAAAAACTGATCATTCAGCTCACACGCTGTACGAAAACCTTTTTTTTCTCTCTTGAATTAAGTGAAAATAATCACCGTTTTTCGGGGAGCAGCACAGTCTCATGGAGAACGCTTTTCAGACTGTTTACGTGGTCGAACATGGAGATGGAAGCCAGTTTGTTGTACTCGTTCACAGTTTTAAAGGACGTAAAATTGACTTTACAGTTCACCACAGAGACTGAAAATCTGCTTCATCTTCCTTTTTCACTTCACACACTGTAAAAACCGTATCAGTCGAATCATTTGGTCTGTTGTACTTTGATTCTCATTGTTCTGTTGTTCTATTGACGATAACAATAACAGTTTCTAAAAAACAACAAAAACGATTTGTTTTCTGGTTTCTAAGAAAAGCAGCTCTGGAAAGCTCAACATGAATTCCATGTGAACATGCTGTTTTTTACAGTGTTGAAGCTCCACACTCTTGGCTGCGGTTAAAAATAACCCGAGATACCAGCTGCTGTTATCTTTAACACGGAGACTGTGCCACCACCTTATATGTAGAAGATCCAGGGTTAGCATTAGCATGTTAGCATTAGGCTGCAAACGTTTGAGTGATGAGCGCCTGAGAACTGAGTCTCAGTACGTTTTCCAAAGTCCCAAAGTTTTAGGATAAATAAAGTTTTATTTTATTTAAAAAATTTTAAATACTGACGATTTGAACTTTGGCAGTTGTCTGGGACTGTGAGGAAAAAGTTAAATAACTGAATAAATAACTGAAAATAACTAAAATAACAAGTGTCAGCTGAAATGATTTCTAATAAAACTCAGCTATAACTTTATTGAAATAAGTGTCACTATGTTGAGCTTTCATCAAAAGTTGATTTACGTTGAAAAATGGGGAAGAAAACAAATTCAAGAACAGTTTTATTAACACTGTCGATATTAACCCAAACATTGACTACAGCGACGCTTCTCATCAAGTCATTTTGGTCTATAATAAAACCCAGAGAATGTTGTTGAAAATTGTTTTAATTAAATTAATTGATTATCAGAATTGTAGCCATAAATGATAAATGATAGCTGATAAATATTCTGTCTATCGATTAATTGATTAATTGTTTAGCGCTCAGTGAGAAAACAGAAAAGCTGCTTCCAACAGAAATGGGCTCGTCTCGAGTGTTTAAGAGAAACAATTAATTTTTACGTCATTAAACTATTGTTGAATTAAATTAAATGATTAATCTGAAGGTTGTCCTTTCTTTCTGTCTCTGAAGGTGAAAACTCGGGTGGCGGGTCGAGTTCACACTCTGACCCTCAGAGACGTGAAGCTGTTGGAGGCCGGCGAGGTCAAACTGACTGCCAAAGACTTCCAGACTCAGGCTCAGCTCATCGTCGGAGGTCAGACACTCGAACTCACCACAGACAGCGAATGCATCGTTCCAGCCTCAGACTGGAGATCAGTGTTTTTCTGGTTAATACCTGACAAAACATCTGTGTTTTTGTGTTCAGAGCCTCCAGTGGAGTTCACGAAGCCTCTGGAGGACCAGACGGTGGAGGAGGAAGCCACTGCCGTGCTGGAGTGTGAAGTATCCAGAGAGAACGCAGAGGTACGATGGTTCAGAGAGGCACAGGAAATCAGAAAGACCAAGAAGTACGACATGATCGTCGACGGACGCAAGAGAGCGCTGGTCATCCACGGCTGCTCTCCAGACGACACAAAGATGTACACGTGTGACGCCAAACAGTTCAAGACTTCCTGTTTCCTGGAGGTTACACGTAAGGACGAAATTTAACCAAACCTTTCTTTTATTTTTCCGTTATTATCACATTATTAGAATAAAGAAGTATAATCTGTAATTCATTCAGCTGGGATCAATTTAAAATGTGGATGTATGTAAATATAATAACAGGATATTAACTTTTACTGACTAAATCATAGTTAATGACATTCTCCCAGATTCCTTTTTTGTCTCAATAATTTCTTTTCATATTGATGTTGTGTTCCTGCATGAATGGTCCTCCATACATCTGGAATGAAACCGCATCAAACTGGCCAGAATTGACCATTTTAAAACGATTTTAAATGTGTTGGACTGAACATTGAAGTGTGTCTTAACAGCGCCGTCTGTGTGTCCACAGCGCCTCACGTGGAGGTCACGAAGCCTCTGCAGGACGTGGAGGTCAGAGAGAAAGAATCTGCTAAGTTTGAATGTGAAGTGTCCCGCGAGTCCGCAAAGGTGAGACCTGCTGACCGTCCTCACAAACACACGAATAGAAAAGTTCTTTTTAAAATTTCCGGCCGTCGGGTTACGAAATGATCAACCTGACGGTCGATGAAAGAACATCGTCACAGTGAACTGACTGATGTTTTCCTTCAGGTTCGCTGGTTCAAGGATGGTAGCGAGATCAGGAAAGGAAAGAAGTACGAGATCATCGCTAAGGGAGTCCAGAGGATCCTCATCGTCCACAAGTCCGTGTTTGACGATGAGGCTGAATACGAATGTGACGCCAGGACCTCCAAGACCTCCGGCATGCTCACTGTCATTGGTCAGGAACAGATATTCATTCATTTATGCATTCTGTTAAATGTAGAAATTAACCCAATCATAAAATTACGAACTTTCTGGTATCAAGCTGGCAACTACAAAAGAACTATGGAATGTGTCCTGAGCAGGCATTGATTCATTACTCAGGGCACATTTAACCCCGTCTGATCCACATTAACCCCTCTGCTGTTGTGTGTTTGGTCACAGAGGAGGCAGCCAGGTTCACCAAGAACCTGTCCAACGTAGAGGGAACGGAGACGGACAGCGTGAAGATGATCTGCGAGGTGTCGAAGGCCAGCTCCGAGGTCACATGGTACCGAGGAGACGAGGAGCTGCCGGAGGGCGGGCGCTACGAGCAGGTCATGGATGGACGCAAGAGGATCCTGATCATCCAGGACCTGAGGATGGAGGATGCCGGAGAGTACAACTGCAGGCTGAGTCCCACCGTCAAGACGTCCGCCACGCTCAAACTCAACGGTGAGAGAAGAGGAAAAATGATAACTACTTCATGATGTGATGACATGTTTCCTGTTAAAGGAGGATGTTTGGCTGCAATATATTACAGTGAGGAATCAACTCCGAATGTAAACAAATGAGCCATCGGAGAGCAGCAAGTACAGATACAGTGAGATGTTTGTCCTCTGTCATGTTGACTTAGCTCCTCAGCAAACAAAGATAATAATAGACATTATTAACTTAAAGACTGGAAACAGGAAGAAACAGCCTGTTTCCGGTCTTGTTAAGATAAGACAGGACTTTATTGATCCCAAATATGAACACATACCTGCAGAAAATCAAAGTGACCACTGCTTCTCCTCTCTCATCTTTTTAATCTTCTTCTTCTCTGCAGAACTTGCAGCTGAGTTCATCGCCCGTCCTCAGAACCAGGAGGCGGTGGAAGGCGAGAAGGCTGAGTTCACTTGCTCAGTCTCCAAAGACACCTATGAGGTGAAATGGTTCAGAGGTGACAAGGAGATCGAAGCCGGGGACAAATACACCATCATCAGCGAAGGAAAGAGACGAGCTCTTATTGTGAAAAACTGTGAGCTGAAGGATGAGGGAGGCTACGTTGCCCACATCGGCAGCGTAAAAGCCTCGGCTGATCTGTATGTGATTGGTAAGACTTGCATTTCCTTTTTCCATATCTTGATTCATTTATTTCGGAGAGAAAGTTTAGTTTGATTAAGTTTGTCTCTTATTTCAGAAAAACTGAGGATCATCACGCCAATCAAAGACACAGAGGTGAAGGAGGGAAGTGAGATCGTGTTCAACTGCGAGACGAACACAGAAGGAGCAAAGGCCAAGTGGCTGAAGAACGAGGAGACCATATTCGAGAGCGGCAAGTACATGATGGCTCAGAGGGACAACGTCTTCTCTCTGAGGATCAGAGATGCCCAGAAGGCCGACGAGGCCTGCTACACCATCAGCCTGACCAATCAGAGAGCAGAGCAAGCCAAGTGCACCGCCAGCGCTAAAGTCGCAGGTACATAACAGGACAGTTTATCTTTTTTTAATGTGTTCCAGGTTGGAAGATAGAAACAGATTTCAGATTTCTCTTAAAGGCGCATTCTGACCTAAGCTTTTAAATGTTGCTAAGAGATGCAAAATGGTCACAGGTGACACAGCTCTCTATGGCGTGAATTATCGCTAAGTATAAGCGGTACCTTTTCATGTTTCTGTGCCCAACGTCAGATTGTTCCATGAGTAAATGTACATTTAAAAAAAGAAAATCATCGTTATCCTGTGTGTTCTCACTCTGTGTCTCCACAGAGGAGAAGCTGAAATTCCTGGATCCCATCGAGGACATCGAGACTCAAGAGAAGAAGACCATCAGCTTCATTTGTAAGGTGAACCGGCCCGAGGTGACCGTGAGGTGGATGAAAGCCGGCCAGGAGGTGACGCTCAGCAAACGCATCATCTACAGAGCCGACAACCTCAAACACACCCTGACTATCAAGGAATGCGTGATGGAAGACGAGGGCGAGTACACGGCCGTGGTTGGAGATGACAAATGCGCGGCCGAACTGATCATCAGCGAGGCGCCCACAGACTTCACGGCACAGCTAAAAGACCAGACCATCACTGAGTTTGAGGACGCCGAGTTCACCTGCAAGCTGAGCAAGGAGAAGGCTGTGGTGAAGTGGTATAGGAATGGACGAGAGATCAGAGAAGGACCCAGGTATCACAGATCAACTTGGTCTATAATGGAATTCACATAGGCCAGTGGCACAGACTATGTTAAAGATGTTAAACAACACAAACCGTCACATAAATGTATATATATGTGTGCTCTATACACGTTCACCTCAACACACCTAAATACAACAAGAACACAGGCCAGGATACAGAGCGTGAATTACAAACACTATTTCTTGTCTCGTTTTACAGCTACGGATTATTCAGGAGTCACAGATCAGCAATTATTTTATTTGATCTTCAATAAAACAATATTACCCCAACATTAATACCAACAAAAAGAAACGAAAAGAGAATCACATGCTGGTCAAAGTTGACAGAAGCACGCAAAGCCACCGGGGCCAAACAAAATGCAGTCCTGTCAGAAGTGAAGGTGCCTCCAACGCAAAGCAAAATTATAAACTAAATCAAACAGAATCAAAGAAAACAGGACCTCTAGATCCACCACTTCAAAACAAAAACAAGGAATAACACATTACAGTCAGATTCACATTATGACCAGCAGGGGGGGGCACATAACAAGTGCCTCCTTGGATATTCTCTTATATTTCGTGAATATTGTTATTGTACATGTCTCACAGATATCACATGGAAAAAGAAGGCAAGACGTGCAGACTGATCATCAAGGTGTGCAGACCTGATGATGAATGTGAATACGCCTGTGGTGTGGATGAGAGGAGGACCAGAGCCAGGCTCTTTGTTGAAGGTAAACTCTTAAAATCTCTTCATCTTGACTGAGGTGGATATTTCTCTTTGGAATCGTTACCTACGTCATGTTGTTTCTTTCCTACAGAGACCCCAGTGGAAATCATCAGACCTCCTCAGGACATGTTCGAGCCTCCAGGCTCAGACATCGTGTTTGAGGTGGAGCTCAACAAGGACAGAGTGGAGGTGAAGTGGATGAGGAACAACATGATCATCGTCCAGGGAGACAAGTATCAGATGATCAGTGAGGGTAAAATCCACAGACTGCAGGTCTGTGAGATCAGACCTCGAGACCAGGGAGAGTACAGGATTGTGGCCAAAGACAAGGACGCCAGAGCCAAGCTGGAGCTGGCAGGTGAGTCAGTACTGAGATACTCATCACACAAACTGACCCTGCGATGGACTCATGAATGAAGATGGAACTCAGTGACACGAAGAACACAAAAAAGCTTTGAATCAGAAGCTGGATTGAAATGTATTTCAAGTGAAAAATAGTAAAACCTTCCTCACAATATCTCAGATTATATGATATCATTGATTAGTACATTTCATTTTGCCAATAATAACTAAGACGCACACATAAGTTTGAGATTTGTGGAATCAGCAGTTGTTCCCATTCTGGAATAGAAATATTTAGAACAATAAAGAAATTATAAGAAAAATAGAAAATAAGGAAAATAAGTATGTAAAAATATGTGCATCATATTACAGCATATAACAACAGGGTAAATACTAATGACGAATGACGAAAAAGCTCTTCTAATGAATCCTCTCATCTCTCTTCAGCTGCTCCAAAGATTAAAACTACTGACCAGAATCTGGTGACGGACGCTGGTAAGCCCTTCCTCATGGGCGTGCCCTACGATGCCTACCCTCGCGCCGATGCCGAATGGTTCTTCGAAGGCACCAGCCTGCCTGTCCAGAACATTGACACCTCCATCGACAAGACCGAGTACCGCCTTAAGAGCCCCACAAAGGAGGACCAGGGTCGGTACAAGGTGGCAATCAAGAACAAGCATGGCACGGGAGAGGCATTCATTAACCTGGATGTGATTGGTGAGTCTATGAATTAAATCAATGACGGGTGATTGGATAGCTGCTAGCTTCTGTATCAGAAGTATGCCTGTGGATGTCAGAGGAGTTTGTAAATGTTATATTGTTTTTTCCAGATGTCCCTGGACCCGTCAAGAACCTGAGAGTGGTCGACACTGCTGATGGTGAGGTCAGTTTGGCCTGGGAGGAACCTGAGAGTGATGGCGGAAGCAAGATTGTTGCATATGTGGTTGAGAGACGCGATGTGAAGCGTAAGACCTGGACGCTGGCTACAGACCGTGCTGATACTCCAGAGTACTGCGTCAGTGGCCTCCAGAAGGATTCCATGTACCTGTTCAGAGTCTGTGCCCGAAACCGAGTCGGCAGCGGACCCATCGTTGCCACTGAGGAAGCTGTCCAGGCCAAGAACAAATTTGGTAAGAAACAACTTGTCATACATTCACGTACAATCCCCAGGCTTCAGTACAATCAAATCCTTCATGCTTTTTCTACCATCAGATGTTCCCGATGCACCGGAGAATGTTGCAGTTGGCACAGTGAACAAGTTCGGTGCTACCGTCATCTGGGAGCCTCCCAAGTTTGATGGTGGCTCAGAGATCACCGCCTATGTGATCGAGCTCCGCGACAGGACCTCCGTGAAGTGGGAGGCGGCCATGGTCTGTGGTGCCAACGACCGCTCAGCTGCGCTGAATGATGTGGTTGAGAACAAGGAGTACATCTTCAGAGTCCGAGCCGAGAACAAAGCTGGCATCGGCAGGCCCAGTGCCGCCACCAACCCCGTCAAAATAATGGATCCCATCGGTGAGTTCAAACCAGCCAATCGCATGTTTGTTTGATCTCATGCTTGTAAAAAACACCAATCAAATTTCTTTGGGGTTTTTGTGTTGTGACTGCAGAGAGACCAAGCCCGCCTCTGAACCCGAACTTCAGTGACCAAATCAAGACGGCCGTCACATTAACCTGGGAGACGCCCAGCAGCAACGGAGGCAGCATGATCACCGGCTACATCATTGAGAAATGCGATGATGGCACTGACAAGTGGCTCCGCTGCAACGCCAGACTTTGTCCTGACCTCTCCTACCGGGTATTGAGCCTTTTCCTGACAGACTTTATTGTCTTGTTCTTCTGTCTTCACTTTTATTTATTTAGTTTATTTGGTTTGTTTGTTTTATTATTATTATTTTATTATTATTTGTTTTTTTATGTTTGTTTTTTGCTATCCACTTTGCTGCTGTAATTCCAGAAATTTCCCCACTGTGGGACTAATAAAGGAATATCTTATCTTATCTTTATGAAGCTCTATCTTTCAGCTGTGAATATTTGCTGGTTCATCAGAGCTGAGTTTGTTTTTATTGTCTTGTTCTCTTTAGGTGACTGGTCTGAAACCCGGTCAGAAGTACCTCTACAGAATTTGTGCTGAGAACGCAGCCGGTGTCTCCGATCCGGCTGAAAACATTGGACCGTTGCTTGCAGATGACCCTCATGGTACGAGATGAATAGAATCAACACCAGAACAAGAAGTAAAATTAATGTACTGGGATTAAAATGCTGTTCATCTGTGAATTATTCAACTAAATCCTAGGTTAAAGAATTTTTGTCTAAAATTATTCAAAATGTGGACCCATGCCTTATCCTTTTTTTTTCAAACTGAAGGTAAACTCGAATTTAGGAAGTTTCTGTGATTACTGACTGAAGCAGTGACATCATCCAGTAGATGGCAGTATAACTCTTCTTCTCTGGCACCATTAAAACTTCTCTCTAAATGACATGGAAACTTTTTTCTCTCCTGGCAGTTGGTCCAACCTTTGACCTGAGTGCTTTCAGGAATGGCCTGGAAGTCATTGTCCCTCAGCCTCTCACCATCAGAGTCCCCATCACCGGATACCCGACTCCCGTCGCCAAGTGGACGTTTGGAGAGAAGGAGCTGACCACCGCAGACGAGCGCAACTCCATGGTGACGAAGCCCACGTACACGGAGCTGACAGTCACGCCAAGCGTCCGTCCGGACAAGGGCACCTACACCCTGCAACTGGAGAACGACGTTTCGTCTGTCTCTGGAGAGATCGAAGTCAATGTCATCGGTAACAACTATTTCTCTTAAGTTCAAAATATACATTTCATAATAATACGATGTGTAAGCAAATGCAACATACAGTATGTTAATACTCATGCTGAGTTTGTTTTAGTGATAAGTAGACTGGTTTTGGAACGGAAACATTTGTCTACCAAAGACCCTGCAAACTAAATTCCTCTCGTATGGTAGATTAGCAACCTTGCAGGTGTATCCCACCACTCATCCTATGCATGCTGGGTAATACCATTTCCAAGTTTTTTGTTGTTTTTTTCATGCATTTTATTGTTCGGTGCCTTTATTTTCTCAGCATGCCCCAGTGCGCCTAAGGACTTCAAGGTGGCTGAGGTAACCCGTCACCATGTCCACCTGATGTGGGAGGCTCCAGAGCATGATGGAGGAAGTCCAGTCACCTACTACCAGATCGAGAAAAGAGAAGTGTCCCGCAAGACTTGGGCCAAGGTACATCTGAGTGTTTACCTTTGCAGTGCTGTCAGAGAATCTGTATTATGAGCTTCAGTAGCAGAATCTTTTCAATGCAGGCCTTTGTAAGCTTAAACAGTGTTCAAAAAGAACAAAAAGTGAACTCTGGTTTGAATTCACTTTTGAAAGTACACATTGCATGAGTTGAAAATGCCTTTAACAAAAAAGGTGTGTGATGCTGTGACACAAAAGCAAATTCATGTTGAGTTTTCTTGAAAGGAAAGTAATAACACTGTGGGAGATCATGGAGATCTGGAAACATTTACCATTTATTTTATTTGATCAACACAGGCACAAATCAATAATCATGATTGCTCTTTTGATGAAAGTTGACATAGTTGTCGCTAAGGTGTGATGCATGCATTCCTCATTCTTTGAATGATGCTTTTCCAGGTGGCTACCGGCATCCTGGACCTGGAGCACACAGTAACAGATGTGATTGAAGGAAAGGAGTATCTGTTCAGCGTCACCGCCTGCAACAAATGTGGACCCGGAGAGCCGGCATATATTGATGAACCCGTCAACATCTCCTCTCCTGCCAGTAAGTATTTATTCTAATAGAATGAAATTGATTAATTCACAGTGTAGTTAGCTTTATCAGATCAGAGCCATAAACAAGGGAGTGCGTTTCTTTTGTTTCTGAGAAAATTTTGTTTTGTAGATTTGAGGTCTTCACCAGACACAAATAACTTTACACATATCCAGACTCTCATCTACATACATTTTTCCCCACAGCTATACCTGATCCTCCTGAAAACCTAAAGTGGCGTGATAAGAGTGCCAAGAGCATCTTCCTGTCCTGGGAGCCTCCAAAGTACGACGGCGGTGCCCCAATCAAAGGCTACGTGGTCGACAAGTGTCAGCGGGGCACTGATAAGTGGGAACCCTGCAGTGACTCCATCCCTGAAATGAAGTAAGACTTCATAGTTTGTCAGTGAAAATGGTGTTTATGAAATTTTGTAGTACTTGCTACAAAAGCTGAGTGTATCCATGCTTAATGGTTTTCTTGGGCCCATTTTAGACATGTTCCATTCTATATTTGGGACAATTATGTGTAATACTGCTTATGTTTTGTGCTCACAGGTTCCAGGTGACTGGCTTGATTGAGGGCCAGTGGTATGCCTACAGAGTCAGAGCTGTCAACAAACTGGGAGCCAGCCGACCATGCCGAGCCACTGATGAGATCCAGGCTGTCGATGCCAGAGGTAGACCTGCTCGTGCTCCTTCTCATCCCTCTAGACTGTATCCTCATCCTATCCTGTGTCAGTGGGACCAGGACAGGATGGGCAAAAGCACCACATAGAAAGATCTCTTTCAGTTGTGCAGAAGTGAAATCAGAATGGATCAGAAGTAGCAGTTATTGGATTGGGAGTACAAGTAATGGCATCGGCAGCAGGAGTTATTGGAATCAGGAGTAAGAGTGTTGGGATTTAGAGAAAGAGTGATGGGAATTATTTACTTACAGTACTTTTCCGCACAGGATGTGGAGTCTAAGCAAATCCTTCCCTCGTGTTTTTTCTCCCTCAACTATTCTTTAATAAATTCCAACAGAGCCTCCAGAGATCCAACTAGATGTGAAGCTGCTGGCTGGTCTGACCGCCAGGGCGGGTACCAAGATCGAGCTTCCCGCTGATGTCAAAGGAAAGCCAGATCCCCGGGTGAAATGGACAAAGGCTGACTTGGTCTTGCGGGCAGATGACCGCATTTCCATTGACACCCAGCCAGGACACTCCAAGCTGTCCATTGCCAACACTACGAGAGGAGACACCGCCACCTACATCATCGAGGCAGTCAACGCCTGTGGACGCGCCACCGCCACCATTGATGTCAACATTCTTGGTACAGATGCTGTAATGTAATAGAGCAGAAGACATATACATAAAATAAATAGAAATAGATATAGAAAATAAAGACTGGACACACTATTACTGTATATAGACTTGTTCAATCTTATCAATAACAAATTCAGTTTGTCGAGCTTGAGGTTGTTGAAATGTCTCAAAATGGTCTGCTCCTGAAACTGAGAGCCATCATTTTCATTTTTTATCTCCTCCTCTTTAGATAAACCCGGCCCTCCAGCTGCCTTCGACATCTCTGAGATCACCAATGAGTCGTGCTGCCTGGCATGGAACCCTCCCAGGGATGACGGCGGCTCGGCAATCACCAACTACATTGTGGAGAGTCGGCAGACTGACAAAGAGGAGTGGGTGAAGCTGTCAGCCACAGTGAAACACACCACTTTCAAGGCTTGCAAGCTCACAGCTATGAAGGAGTACATCTTCAGGGTCAGCGCTGAGAACCAGTATGGCATTGGCGAGCCCGCAGAGCACACACCAATCATTGCAAAGTATTCCTTTGGTATGTGTTTTTTACACTTGTCTAACTATCATTAATGGTGCCTTTTGAAGGCTTGGTAACATATAAATACCCAATGACTGATCACAAAATTTTCAATCTGTTTCAGATCCTCCTGGTCCTCCAACCAGAGTCACTCCTTCTGACGTTGCCAAGGACGCTGTCACTCTGACCTGGTTCGAGCCAGATGAGGACGGTGGCAGTCCCATCACTGGATACTGGGTTGAGAAGTTCGATCCAGAGAGCGACAAGTGGATCAGATGCAACAAACTGCCCATTAAGGACACAACCTTCAGGTAAATAATTACAGGTGTCAAGTAACAGGAATTAGAATGACAGTTCATCAGCCAACGTGGTGCAAGATATTTATGTGTAAATTAAATATATAAAAAATAATGGATGATTCATTCATTCATCTTCTTTACCTGCGCATCCCATTTCGTGGTTGCGGGGGGCTGGACCCTATCCCAGCTAGCAATGGGCGAGAGGCAGGGTACACCCTGAACCGGTCGCCAGCCGATCGCAGGGCTACATACACAGACACACAGACAGACAAACCTTAACCTAACGAGCATGTTTTTGGTCTGCGGGAGGAAGCCGGAGTGCCCGGAGAGAACCCACGCATGCACGGGAAGAACATGCAAACTTCTCCCTGCCCGACCCAGGGTTCGAACCAGCAACCTCCTTGCTGTGAGGCACGCGCACTACCTGCTGCGCCACCGTGCCGCCCATAATGGATGATATATTTTCTAAACTTGTTTCCATGTGGGTGCAGGGTGAAGGGACTCCCCACCAAGAAGAAGTACAGCTTCCGTGTTCTGGCCGAGAATCTGGCTGGACCTGGAAAACCGAGTGCAGAGACTGATCCTGTCCTCATCAAAGATCCCATCGGTATGTCACATGTCGATCAGTGCTCTTACTCTACTGAGGTTCAGTCAAAAACTGGTGTAACAATGGGTTCTATAGTTTTATGTACTGTCTTATCAAGATTACGGTTTCATTACTTATATACCATAACAGCTACATCAACCTGTGAAAACCTTGGATTGTTCTTCAGTGGCAAATTAAGCTCAATTATTTCATCAGCAATATACTGGGAAAGAGAGTTTCAGTCCTTTCTTAAAGAAAATAACGTTCTGGAGGAATTTCAGTCAGGCTTTAAAAGAAACCACATGGAACTGAAAGGGATGTAGCCTTGTCCATTACACCCCAAAGCTCTGGACAAACTACCTACAAATATCAGGGAAGCAGCTGGGTGCATAATTTTAAAAGAAAGCTAAAAACTGTAGCCTTTAACTAGTGATGACTTCCTGATGCAGGCCTGAAACTTTATTTTACTGCTATTGTTCATTGGGTTTTATTCTTCATCCTATTTTACATTAATTTTCTATTGCTGTTTTTAGGTTAATTATGTCTTTCTATGTGACATGTGTTTTCTTTGTTGTAAAGCGCTTTGAGTTACATTTGTTGTGTGAAAGGTGTTTGACAATAATTTATTGGTTAATCTTATTGTTGTTGTTGTCATTAAGAGTAATTCGATCACGAATAAGAGTAATGCAGAGAGTCACCGGATGATGATTAGATAACCACACTCTTCTTCAGATCCTCCATGGGCTCCTGGTAAACCTGTCATCAGGGACATTGCCAAGACCTCAGCTCTGCTGGCATGGACCAGACCAGAGCACGATGGCGGGGCAAAGATTGAAGGCTACATCATTGAGTTCCAGAAGACTGGAAGCGAGGAGTGGATCCGCATTGCAGAGGACATTCCTCAGACTGAGCACCAGCTGCAGGGTTTGATGGAGAAGCAGGAGTACTCATTCCGGGTCAAGGCCGTCAACAAAGCTGGCGAGAGTGAACCCAGCGAGCCCAGCGACCCTGTGGTCTGCAAGGAGAGACTTTGTAAGTCCAACTTTGGGGCAGTTGGAGGGTGGGCAGCACAGCAGGTTGTTTCTGAAAGGATTGTAGTCTTTGAAAAACTCCTGTTTTCTGATGATAACCATGTGTCCTTGAGTTTATCCAGTGGGCCAACTTGCAAACATTCTGATATATTAGTAGCTAATTAAGTTAGCTTAAGTTAAAGTTGTCAAAATGTAAAGTTGAAGGCTTTATTTTGCCCTGACAGCAGTGTTTTTAAAGTTTATCCAAAGAGCGTTTCAATATTTTTTTTTTTTATTAAAAATACCTCCTTCCTCTAAAACGTATACTGTATCTCAACTTTATAAGCAACACTGAAAAACCAGAAGAAAAATGTAACAGTCTTGCAACATGACCAGTATATAAACCTCTCTGAAACAAAGGGAAAGGCAACCACTCCCCTTCATCCACTTTGTGATGTTTGAGTTTCAAGAAATCAATTTCTGCCTTTCATTCACTTTTTTCTGTTTTCCATTCAACAGACCCTCCATCTGCACCTCAGTGGCTAGAGGTGACCAACATCACCAAGATCAATGCTGATCTGAAGTGGCAGGCTCCCAGCAGTGATGGAGGCTCGCCCATCACCAACTATGTAGTAGAGAAGAGGGACGTGAGGCGGAAGACCTGGCAGGCCGTGGACACCACTGTCAAAGAGCTGAAGTACACAGTTTCTCCTCTTAACGAAGGATCGCTCTATGTGTTCCGTGTTGCCGCCGAGAATGCCGTGGGAATGGGTGAATTCTGCGAGCTGGAGGACGCTGTACTTGCAAAAGACACATTCAGTACGTTCTTAACAGTTACCACCACCATCATCATCATTATCTGTCTTCTAAAATATCAGTCAGTGTGGATTTTAATTCACTCCTCAGTTAAAACTTGAGTTCAGTCAGGTTAGCTTGAACAGAAATGTTGCAACATGTTTGTAAAAAATTCCAAACAATTACTGATGAACTTTGATTTGATGTGCATAGTCCTGCACCCATATAATGATTCCCAGTGATTTGGGTGAGCTGCTGAGAGCTCTAATGCCACCATTTTGACAAAATTTGCCTTTGCCAAACATTTCAATCTGTGACAATATATCTCAAAAACTAATGTCTGGATTTCTAGGAACAGGATGAGAGCCCTTCAGATTATAATGACCCCATAACTTTCCTCTTGCAGCCCCCTCTGGAACATCTTAAGCTTCATTTGTGAAATATGTATCAGCACAATAATGTTTGTTCTGTGGTAGTCAGTGGTTAGCAGTCCTTTTCAAACAGAGATCAATTTTTAAGTCCTGATACAAGAAAGGCCTAGTGGATAGCATCAGGACTTTAGACGAATAGTGTTATATGTTCTTTATTTCAAGACTATTAATAGGGCTGCAAAGGAAAGAAGCTACAGACAACCAATCTAGTATAAACTTTAATGTTTGTCATGTTCTTTGCAGCAACTCCTGGACCTCCTTATGCCCTGACAGTGGTCGAGGTCACCAAGAGACATGTGGAGCTGAAATGGGAAGCTCCCAAGAGCAATGGTGGAAGACCCATAACCAAGTAAGGCTACAAACTGCTGTAAAACTAGCATAGATTGCTATAAGACAAGATATATTATAAATGACATGAGACCCACCCTAACAGAGAAGAGAGGGTGGAGAACAACTCTAGAAACATAGCTCAGGTCTGCCTTTATGCTGTTCTTGATGCCAAATACAGCTAAACAAGACCAGATAAAAAAAAACCCATTGAGATCAGGATCTCTTTCACAAGGGTGACCTGGCCAAGAGGTCTGTAGCACATGTCATAAGAGCAGTTACAAGGAAATGATGGTATAAAATAAGACATACAATTTTAGAGATGCAGCAGTATTTTCAAGTGCAGGAGCTTTTACAACAACAACAAACAACATTTTACCATTTAAAACACAAGCACTGTTCAGTGGTCTCTCGCTGTCTATCCCTCAGGATAGAACAGAAGGCTGCAAGTGGAATAAGTTCAGAAAGCCTCAGTTCGGCCTGTAGAGTATTCCACGCAGAGGGGGCAGCAAAGCTAAAAGCTCTTTTTCCAAATTCTGTCCGTACCCTAGGAGCAGAAAAAACTAATGACGTACAAGAGCGCAAGGCATGGCAACTGCTTGTTTTCTGCAGTAAAGTGCACAAATAAGGGGGAATCAAGCCTAAAAGAGTCTTATAGATAAGGGTCAGCCAGTGTGCATACCTGCGAGCACTCAGGGAAGGCAAGTTTGATTTCAAGTACAATTCACAATGGTGGGTGAGACGACTGCAGCCAGTGACAAATCTGAGTGCTGAATGAAAAACAGTGTCCAATGAATGGAGACATTTGGATGATGCACTTAGATAAAGCACATCCCCATAGTCAAGGATGGGTAAGAAGGTTGCTGTCACTAATTTCTTTCTGACCTTGAGAGAGAAACAGGTTCTATTTCTAAAAAAGAACCCAAGCTTCACCCGAAGCTTACTTACAAGATTATTTAAATGTGCTTTAAACGAGAGCTCCTAATCTAGGACAAAACCCAAGTACTTGTAATTTAAAACCTGCTCTATAGGTTTTCCTTTGGATGTTATTTTATTTGTAATACTCTGTGGTAGCACCTTTGTATGAGAGAAAACCATGAGCTTGGTTTTATCTGTGTTTAAAACCAATTTAAGATCATATAAACAAGACTGGATTACATTAAAAGCAGCTTTTTAAAACTCAAAAGCCTGACTGAGTGAGGTTGAACAGCAATACATAATTGTGTCGTCTGCATAGAAATGATACTTTGTGTTTGACAAGTTGTTACAAAGATTATTTATGTAGACTGAAAATAAAAGGGGTCCTAAAACTGAACCTTGGGGCACCCCTTTGGTAATGTCCAAAAAAGAAGAGGTAGTTCCAGCCACCTGAACACATTGTGTTCTATTTGATAGGTAGTTGGCAAACCAGGCTGCTGCATGCTTGGATAAGCCAATGTAATGTAGGGCTTGTATCAGCAGGCTGTGGTCTACTGTATCAAAAGCCTTTGATAAATCAATAAACAGAGCAACACAATATTTTTTGCTGTCCAGAGCCTCAGTAATATCATTTAGGACCTTCAGTGCAGCTGTGACAGTGCTGTGCTGTTTTCTAAAACCAGACAATCACCTTTTGCTTCTCAGGTATGTGATTGAGAAGAAAGAGAAGTTGGGAACTCGCTGGCTGAAGTGCTGTAAGACTCCAGACAAACAGACCCAGTTCAAGGTGATAGACGTGGATGAAGGGTCTGAGGTGCAGTTCCAGGTCAGAGCCGAGAATGAGGCTGGAGTTGGAGACCCAAGCGAACCCACTGAGATCCTCACCATCGAAGATCCAACCAGTAAGAGACATCATTGGATGGATTTGTTCTTGTGGTATTTTGCTTATGAATGTAGATAATTTTTAAATCTGTGCAATACAGTCAGAAAGAAACCATTTCAGATGTAAAATGACACATCTCTCTCCAGGCACTCCATCTCCTCCTCTGGAAGTGACCATCCCCGACGCCAGCAGGGAGCACATCAACGTTACCTGGAAGCCTCCAGCCAAAGACGGTGGCTGTCCGATCACAGGCTACCATGTGGAGGTGGCCGAGGCCCGTCCTGAGCTGAAGTGGCTGAGGGTCAACAACAGACCCATCAAGGAGCTGACATTCAAGATCGATGACGGAATCAAACCAGAGAAAAAGTATGTCATCAGGGTCCGTGCCATCAACTCTGTTGGCGTGAGCGATCCATCCGAGATCTCTGACAAAGTCTTCACCAAGGATCCCGACTGTAAGCACTGACAGAATTTAAGAGATGTGCAACCAAACACTGATAATCTACCCTAAATAATAATCTTTTCCTCTGGTCCCAAGGTGCTCCAACCTTGGATTTGGAGGCACAGGACGTAGTCGTGATCGAGGGTGAGAAGCTGCACCTGAACATCCCCTACAGGGCTATTCCGACACCCAAGATGATTTGGCAGAAGGACACAGTGGAGTGTAAGGCTGATGACCGACTCTCCATGACTGTAGAGATGAACAACGCTCACCTGGAGCTGCTCAAGTGCACACGTGCTGATGCCGGTGCCTATGCCATCACCCTGGAGAACAGTCTGGGAGCCGCCACTGGGACTGTCAATGTCAAAGTCATTGGTAGGATGTCCTTCATATAGCTGTGAGAAATAAAACACTGTTCTTAATTCATATGTCACTGACCTTGTGCAGTCCAGTAATAATATCTTTTTATAAACCAGTCCAAAAGTTGGTTTCCCAACAAAGAATTTCAATTAAATTGCCATATTCTATTTTACTCTTTCGCTGGAAACAGTAAGCAAACAAGCAACAGTCATCCTCTGACACATTTTTGCTTCCCACCTGAACCCTGCAGGACTCCCCGGTCAGTGTAAAGACATAACCTCCAGTGACGCTACCAAGAACTCCTGCAAGATCAGCTGGGAGGCTCCGGAGGACGACGGTGGCACCCCGATCGTTAGCTACACCCTGGAGCGGCGTGAGGCCTCCAAGAAGACCTACATGCCTGTCATGACAGGAGAGAATATCATGACCTGCACTGTCAAAGACCTTTATGTCAACTGTGAATACTACTTCAGAGTGAAGGCTGTCAACAAGGTTGGAGCCGGGGAATATCTGGAGCTACGCAACCCAGTCATCACAGAGGAAGTCAAACGTAAGTCATGTTTTTTACCCAATAACACCAGTAAGGATTTATCTGTTTTATCGGTTGTGAGCATGTTAGCATACTGACATAAGCACATAGCTCAGGTAAAGCCTCACAAATCTGCTAGACTCTAATCTTAGTCTGTAAAATTGAGTTAATACAGGCAATAGATTTAGAAATTACCCACAACTTAAGTGTCCAATCAATAGAAAGCATGATTTTCAGTTGGGAGTCAGGTGAGTGAGCCTGCTGGAGCATTTTCAGATCAACCAATAGGAGGTCCAGAAAAGCAAAATGAGTGTACCTCCTCAACCTGTCAATAAAAAGATTAAGCATGGTACATATACTCTAGGGTAATGTTAAACCCAGTGGTCTTGGCTTTGAATACCGTTCAGACATTTACTGTCTGTTATTAACATAACAATAACTCTACAGAGAAACCAGACCCACCAATCCAGGTGGAGGCTCACGATCCAACATCCAAGTCCATCACCGTCACCTGGAAGGCTCCAGACAACGATGGTGGCTGTCCCATCCAGGGTTACATCTTAGAGAAGATTGAAAAGGACGGTGACCGCTATGAGAGAGTCACCCCGAGCCTCGTCCCTGGTTTCTCCTATGTGGTAACGGGCCTGAAGGAGGACATGGAGTACCAGTTCAGGGTTCGAGCCGAGAATGCTGCCGGAGTCAGTGAGCCATCCCGCAGCACACAGCCCATCAAGGCTGCAGACCCCATGGGTATGAAGATTATGAACATTTTCAGATAATTTATTTACCAGGGGAAAGCATTAGACCTGCCTAAATTCCATAACACATCTTCCATTTTCAGAAAAACCAACGGTCACCCTACATGCACGTGTGCAGTCTGGTGTGTGCATTAAGAAGGGCGAGGAGATCAGAATTGAGGCCTTCATCTCCGGCTCCCCGTATCCTAAGGTAACCTGGCTGAGGAACAACGAAGATGTCACCAAAGAGCCAACCAAAAAGGTTGTCCCTGTGGTCAAGAAGAAAAAGACCAAGGCCAAGGTTTGTGTCCTTAGAGAGCTCAAAGAGTCCTGACCGTTTCAATGTATTTCCGTAAATTCTTTGAGGAATTAATTGCTAATTTGTTGCCTTCAAGGTTCCAGAACCAGAGGAGGAGTTTGTGACTCCCCTGCGTGAGCGTCTGGGTCTGGATCAGACCAAGAAGGGTCAGTCCACGGTGATGATCCGTGATGCTGTCAGAGCCGACCATGGAAACTTCACCATCCAGGTGGAGAATACTCATGGTGTTGCCACCGCCTCCTGTGTTGTCAATGTCCTTGGTAAGACAGAAGTTTATTTTTTATGAGTTTCTCTGCTGATACCTGAACCTGCTCCTCAGGGGGGCTCCTCATAGTCCTCAGCATGTTTTAACCAGTTGAGTTATGATTGAAATTGGTCATCAGTTAAACATAAATATTTTTAAAAAATGTAACTTTATAAACTTTAATCCTCCTGAGATTCAACTTTGACTCTGCTCTGCCACAGACAAACCCGGTGCGCCAATCAACTTCACTTTCGATGAGATCAGGAACACCTCGGTCATCTGTAACTGGGAGCCTCCCGAGGACGATGGTGGCAGCGAGATCCTGAACTACATCCTGGAGAAGAAGGACAACAAGAACGATGAGATCGGCTGGATCACCATCACATCAACCCTGAAGGGCACCAGCTTCCCCGTCACCAAACTCATCGAAGGGAAGGAGTACATCTTCAGAGTCACTGCTGAGAACAAGTTCGGCTGCGGGCGGCCTTGTATTTCTGACCCACTGGTCGCCAAAAACCAGTTTGGTGAGTAAAGAACAGAAAATATACTTTAGAATAAATGAAAACTGAATGTGTATATTTTTGTAGTTTTTGTAGATTTTAATAATAATTTTTTAATAATAATCCCATGAAAAGAATCCATAAGAAATAATGGAAGAAATATGCACACATTTCTTATTTTTTTATGCACATACTTCTTACTCACCACAAATCGCCAATTTTCAATTTTACTTGAATAATTTTTAATTAATGAATAAATTCTGCTTAAAATATTTGTTCATTGTGTTATCAAATATATTTCTTTATCACCCCACAAATTCAATGTCATAAACCCAATTCATTAAATTATGCTTAATATATTTACTTTATACTTACTGTTAATTTACCAATTTTTTAATGGCCCAGTACATAAATAAAAAAAAAAAAATGTATTTTCTTAAACACACTAAACTTAAAAGAATTTGTAAACTTCTTAATGTAACTTATATCATTCATCTACTATCGTTTGAAGAAATTCTTCAAATAAATTATTCTACTTAAAATTATACATCATAATAACTTATTTTAATTACTAATAGTTCATTCAATAATAAAATCTCCCAAAATATTATATGAAAAAAAATTATAAAAATCTGTCTTTTTTTGTCACCAGATATCTCATGAATTAAGAGATTAAGAGAAATACTATGATCATAAATCAAATGAGTTCTAGTTATTATGTATTAAATAATTTGTAAATTTTGTAAATGAAACTGTTTCTTTTCATCAGCAAAAATATTTTCTCCAAATACAAAACACTTCAAATTATTCAAACATTTTTTTTTGTTTGTTACTAATTGTTTTACGTGATAAATAATTCCCAAATTAATTATTGACTTCGGCAGCACCTGGTGGGTATATCAAGAATGACACATTGAGACCCATATCTTCCTCCCTTTTCCTCACCCCCCAAACCCCAGATCCTCCAGACGCTCCCAACACCCCCAGAGTCCATGAGGTGACGGCGAGCAGCGCCCACATCTCCTGGCATGAGCCGAAGGATAATGGCAGCCCAATCCTGGGCTACTGGATCGAGAGAAAGGAGGTGAACAGCAAACACTGGACCCGAGTCAACCGTGCCCTCCTCAACTCTCTGGAGGTGAAGGTCTCTGGTCTGATGGAGGGACTCACCTACATCTTCAGAGTGTGTGCAGAGAACCTGGCCGGCCCTGGGCCCTTCAGCGAGCCCACCGACCGCATCGTTGCCATGGATGCCATCCGTAAGTTTTTAGTCCCATCAGAGGTCGACATAAAGTTGGGGGCAAGCGCCGAACTTGACTTGTAATTTGCTTCCCTCTTATGTCAGATCTCTGTGATTATAAAAATGGCATTTATTCTAGTTTGATTGCCTTCTTTGCAGGAACCCATTGGTTTGGGTTCCAGCTGATTCATCATTGCTTCTGACTGAAAATAGAGAGAATGGATGTCATTGTCTTTGATCTGTCATTGTAAGGCTTCCTAACATCAGATCAATGATTATCCAAAATGCTGGAATGCAGGTGTCAAATGCGTTATCACCCAAATTTTAATGAAATGGTGCCTTAAATATTTAATAAGTACAGATTATTAATTAATAATTGTTAAATAGAAATATAAACTGCCACAATGTAATCACAACTCTAAAGACCAAACCATTATTTTTGCATAGCTACTCCTGTAAACCACATTCCAAACTGCCAGAGTTTGATTTCAGTCCTTCCCGGCAGCTGTTGCTTTCATTTATTTTCAGTTCACTCAGTGAGCTGAAGTTGGTCGTATAATGTACTTAAATAACTTTAAACCTGCCTCAAGGGAAGCTGAACACCAAAGATGTATTCATAGAGGAAGTGTAGTACATGAACAAGTCAATCAAACATTGTCCTGTTGATCTATGTCTGATAATTTCCACAGAAAAATTAACTGTCATTGTCACCCCCCCACTTAGTGCCTCCTGGCCCTCCCACCCCCTGGATCGTCGACACTGGTAAGGACTTTGTCATCGTGGCCTGGAAGCCCCCTCTGTTCAATGGCGGAGGAGACATCCTGGGATACCATCTCGAGAAGGTACGGTAAATTAATACAGTAACCTGACCAAATTCAAGGACTCAAATTTACATAACTGATATATCTGCAGGTAAAACGTCTTTTCTTTCCAAGTCCTTGACCTGAATCTGTGATGTTAATGTCCAATCCTCTTGTTTTCTGATCACAGGTTCTGGCTGGAGAGAAGGACTGGACTCGCAGCACAGAGTACAGGTGTAAAGAGCTGACGTACACTGTGACCGGTCTGACTGAGGGAGCAGATTATTACATCCGTGTCATCGCCATCAATGACGCTGGTCCTGGAGCTCCCGGTGTGACTGAACCTGTCACCGTCAAAGAGCCTGAAGGTATGGACAGCTTTATTATTGGACAAGGAACAACAACGTGCTAATTTACCTTTTGGCATTAAGAAAACATAAATGTTCAGTTGCTTTATAACTGCCTCAAAAAAAATTAAATTTCCACTTTCTGTGCTGCTGCTTCATAGTAATATCTGTCCACTCAGGAGAATCATTTGTTGCTTTTACTGTGAAGCAGCTGCAGGAAGTGCTACGACCATAAGAAACATGTTCTTAATTTCATACATTTCATCCACTGAGGCTGACTTGTCTCACTGTCCATGTCCTTCAGAAACTCCCGCTGTGGACTTTGACGCCTCCGTGAAGAATGGTGTGATCATCAAGGCCGGCGAGTCACTGAAGCTTCCTGCTGTAGTAACTGGCCGACCCCAGCCCGAAGTCAAATGGACTAAAGACGAAGTCGAAATTGACAAGGAGCGGATGATTGTGGAGACGGAGGGCAAGAACAGCACTCTGTTTATCAAGAAGGCAGTGAGGGCAGATCACGGGAAGTACCAGATCTCTGGCACCAACAGCAGCGGCACCAAGACCGCCGAGACCAGAGTGGATGTTATGGGTCAGTGTTGAATGAATACACAATAGCATCAACGCTTCACAGGAAAAGTCTAGTGGATCCCATACATACAACCTCTTAAGCAGTTGGGGTTCACTCCGTTTTCTGAAAACGTTCCATTCATATTTTTAGAGTACTGAATTTATACAAACTTTTACATTCTAAGATTATCCAAGGTACCATTAATAGAATAAATGTCTGAGATCCCATATCTGACATTTTTACTGGCCTGTGTTTCCATAGACGTCCCCGGACCAGTGGTAGACCTGAAGACAGTCATGGTGACGAAGAAGAACATCACCCTCACCTGGTCTGACCCCGTGGACAACGGAGGCAGTGACATCATTGGCTACGAGGTGCTGAGGAAGGACGCCAAGATGAAACTCTTCCGCCAGCCCATCGAGACAGCGTCCTGCAAGTGCGACATTCAGGGCCTGCTGGCTGGCGAGGAGTATGACTTCAGGGTCATTGCTAGGAACAAGTACGGTGACGGAGCTCCAGCTGACCTGGGACCCATCCTGGCCGAGGATCCCAAAGGTAAATCCACCAAAATTTGACTGACTTTGTACATCAGATGACATTTTTCTGACAAAATATAGCAAAGAAATAGCTTTGAAGATCGATGACTGCAAGTGGCCTCTTGAAACATTTGTCAATTGTCACTCCTCCATAATGTTCCAGGTACTCCATCTGCTCCCGAAAAGCTGCACTACACTGACAGAAGCAAGACCACTATCACCCTGGCTTGGCAGCCACCTCGCACCGATGGTGGCAGCCCCATCAGAGGCTATTATGTTGAGAAGATGAGGTCCGACAGCAATGAGTTTGATGTGGCAAACCGGAAGATCTTCACAGAGTGTTGCGGGACCATTGAGAACCTGTCAGAGAACCAGGAGTACCAGTTCCGCGTCAAAGCTGTGAACGAGGTTGGGGACGGAGATCCATCCAAGCCTATCAACGCCAAGATCCAGGATGATGAAAGTACAAAACTCACTTTTGAAATCTTAATGATAAAGAGAAACTTGATTTTGGGAAAGGCTCAATATTAAAAGTTTAGATTGAAACACACAACAGCCAACCAACAAAAAAAAAAAAATGACAAATGTTTGTCCACAGTTGCTCCAGTTATTACCATCCTGAAGTTCTTCAAGAGAAACGCCATCATTGTGAAGAAAGGCTCCGCCATCGACATCCCAGCGGAAGTGAAGGGACTTCCTCTGCCAACACTCCAATGGATGAAGGACGATGTGGTGATCGAGAAACCTGATGAAGAGAAGATGACAATGGAGATTGAGGAGGTGAGTGTTCCTGGATTTCACTCACTCTGTATGAGTTATGTTTGAGAATGAGCTCTTTGACATTAAAACCTTTATTCCAACAAAGTCTGGACTCTTTGTACAACAAATAAAACCAGTATCAGTCATTCACAGTCCAACTGTGTTTACTGACAACAGTTTTCTGAAGTGTTCCTGAGTCCATGTATTAATCTCCTTTATACAATCCTGTGTTCACAAAGTGGTGAACATTGCTCCATCCTCGCTTGTGACTGAATGACTGAGCCTTTCCAGGATGCCCCTTTCATACCCATGTTCGAAACATGTTGCTGCATGAAATTCAGAATAAGCAGATATTTACAAAAATCCATGAAGCCGATAAGCTGAAACATGTCTTATGTCAGAGAGGATTAGCAAGTTATAACATTCTTTTTTATTGATGTTTCACACAGCATACCTGCTTCTTTGGAATCAGGGTTGTATATTTATTTGATCTTTTAAAGTGTGTTTCGAATTCCTTTTAAAGTTGCAGTGTTTGTGAAGAACATTGAAGCTACTGCCTTGTGTCTGATATTGTGCTTTATAAATAAATAAATTTGCGTCATCAGGTGGACCGGACAACTATGAAGACTAAAATTGCCATCCCAGAAACTGTCAGGCAGGACAAGGGCAACTACAAGCTGGTGGCTGAAAACTGCTACGGCAAAGCTCAGCATGTCATCGGAGTCGAGATCCTCGGTAGGAAAATCTCCATAAAACAAGCTTTTACACGTTTAGAAGTTCTTATCATCTCTGCATATTTAGCACAACAGTAACCCGACCCTGTGTTTTCAGACCGCCCTCTTCCTCCGAGGAACATCGTTGTCTCAGACATCAAGGCAGACTCGTGCTACCTCACCTGGGATGCCCCGGAGGACAACGGAGGCAGTGAGATCACCAACTATATTGTGGAGCGAAGGGACGCCAGCAAGAAGAAGTCTGACTTTGAGGTTCTCACCATCAACCTCATAGACAGGAGATACGGGGTGAGTCATGGCTGCAGAGCATGAAAATTAATCTGCTTTGATCCACTGATGCTAATTTAAAAAGAAGCAAATACTTGATCATCATGTAAGAGGTGATCTTCGTTCTGACTCAGCCTTCAGTCGGTTCGAATTAATAAATTACAATTAATTGTTGAGCTTGGAAACCTTAAATCTTTTAGTCAGGTCACTGCAGAATGTACAAAGATGTGCAATTTATCTACAGAGAAGCAGCAAACAATTCAAAGTGTACGAAAAAAAAAAAAAGATGAAGAAATAACAGACCCATAAAACAGAGCATTACCAAAACTGTATCAATCAAAGGATCACATCTTTCTAATGTGTTTTCGTCTCATATTTGATGCTTTAAAACCTTAACAAAAAATTAGATGAGTGTCCCTGTTCTGCTCTTTCAGGTCTACAAACTGAACTTGAACGGTGTCTACCAGTTCAGGATCAAAGCTGAGAACAAGTATGGCACCAGTGATGGCTGCGATTCAGAGAAAGTCCAGCTCAGGGATCCATTTGGCCTCCCCGGACCTCCGCGTAACCCCAAAATAATTGCCAATACGGCAACCACCATGACCCTGACCTGGGATCCCCCTCTGGACAATGGTGGCTCGACTATCCAGGGATACTGGCTGGAGAAGCGGGAGCGTGGCGCCGTGTACTGGGGTCGCGTCAACCGAGCTCCAGTCACCAAACCGGCAGTGAAGGGTCTGCAGTACACCGTGCTGAAGCTCATCGAAGGAACCGAGTACCAGTTCAGGATTGCAGCCAGCAACGCTGCAGGAGTCGGGCCACCCTGCGAGGCCTCTGAGTGTCGCTTTGCTGTGGATCCATGTAGTGAGTGTCAACTGAAAGAAAACCTTTTACAAGATTCATCAATCATACACACTGTGAATCACACAGACTCACTTTACTGACCAGGTTTCAGTCCTCAGACCTTCATCAGGTGAAATTTCTTCATGAATTTGATCAAGTAATCGACAGTGTTCAGAGTTCTAATCTGGAACACCTGAAGAATTTTGTAGTCAACTCGCACTGACAATCTTTCTTTGTGTAACACCAGATTTTACACTTTTCTGCAGATTGTTAAAGTTATTTTAAACTCCTTACAGCAAGTTGGGATTTGTGATTCTGATAAATGAAACTGACTTCTCTTGTTATACAATAAGACATAAGAAAACATTCCGTCCTACTTTGCTTGATGTGTGTGGTGTTTTGGTAAAACAGGGTCTGATGTAAGTATCAGCTGCCAGGTGATGCCACCATCTGTTTTGTACATCTACTTTAACTGAAATGATTCCATGGATGAATGACTTGAACCTTGTCAAAGATTAGCCCCACAGTTCCTGAACCAGAACTAAAAGACACAGAGAGGCAGCCTTTGTTATTTATGCCCCAAAACTCTGGAACAGCCTCCCTGAAGGTCTGATGGGGTCTAAGTCTGTTGATGCCTTTAAAAGCTTAAAACACATCTCTTCAACATCCTTTTCTCCTGAAGTGTCTTTTCTTTTTCACCTACCAGCTGTCTGACAGCAGTCTGTTTTATTTTTATTGTCCTTGTTTTTATTGTTTTATCACACATTGTTATTTGCTTATATGTTAAGCACTTAATTGCATTTTATGCTTAAATTGTGCTATGTAAATAAAGTTTATCATTATTATTATTATTGTTGTTGTTGTTGTTGTTGTTGTTGTTGTTGTTGTTGTTGTTGAGATTGACCTTTCACCCCCACTCTGCTCCTCTCTCAGACCCTCCCAGCCCACCTGGAGCCCCTGAGGTTAAAGACAAGACCAAGAGCAGCATCACGCTCACCTGGAGCCCTCCAGACAAAGATGGCGGCAGCCCCATCAAGGGTTACATCATTGAGGTCCATGAGGAGGGCTCTCCTGATTGGAGGAGGGTCAACCCTGCTGAAAAACTCCATTCATCCACTGAAATCACCGTCCCCGACCTGAAAGAGGGCAAGAAGTGCAAGTTCAGGATCTATGCCGTGAATGCCGCTGGAAACTCAGAGCCCGCCAAAACGGCCGACATCCTGGTTCAGGACATCCTGAGTAAGAGACACATCTGTAGAATATTTGTTCTGTCAATTGTTCTCAGGTCTCTCTTGTGTCTCTCAGCAAAGTGGAACACAGGTGGTTGGTCATGAATAAGTATTTAAAAACATGTTTGCTTGTTCATTCTCCAGTCGAGCCGACGGTCACTCTGGATGTGAGCGCTCATGACCTCCTGAACTGCAGAGCAGGAACAAGCATCAGGATTCCTGCCACCATCATTGGACGACCCATTCCAAAAGTCACCTGGACCTTTGACGGAACCGCCGAGACCGAGAAGAAGAACGAGCTCCACACGCTGCCTGTTGACTCGGAGGTCAGAACACTCTTTACTGTATTTACAGATATAAATGTACGTATAATGTATACTTAACACGCAGTTCTAAATGGTACACCAAGTCATTGGTTTTGATCTGACCTTTGGTTTGGAAAACATCCGAACTGGGGCATCTTTGATTCAATGTGATTCAGCTTCTTTGTGTTATGACCACCAGAAATATAGTCAAAAATCAGCCTCAGTCAGTTTTTGTAGTGTGAATCTTGCCTTCGCTGACTCATCAGGGCTGTGGAGAAACTTTACAAACTAAAAAAAAAACAAAACTGAAAAATATCAAATTGTGACTTCTGACATCATGCTGGTGGTTTCTATCAGATTCACTCCACCGACACGACCTCGGTGGTCGTGATCCCGGAGAGCAAACTGAACCACAGTGGCCGATACATCATCAATGTCGAGAGTCCTGCCGGACACAAGGTGGTCAAAGTCAGAGTCAACGTGCTCGGTACGTAAAGATTCAACCTTCAGAGATTTATATGCACAGTGAAAGCCTCCACAGTGTGCTGTACTCCTGACGATGTGTGTGATGAAAAATAAAAAGTACAAGAGATGAAAAAAGACGTCACACAGGTCATCGGGTAGGTGAGTCTTCTCATTAATTTTCGGTTTGTTTTTCCACAGACCTGCCTGGACCTCCAAGAGACTTTAAGATCAGCGATGTGACGAGAGGAACTTGCCGACTCACCTGGAAACCTCCAGAGTGCGACGGAGGAGAAAGAGTGAAGAGCTACTTCATTGAGAAGAAGACAGTGGAGGGCAAAGCCTGGACCAAAGTACGAGTCCAGCTGCAGCTTTAACGGCTCATTTCACCGTATAAGCAGGATAATGCACTGTGAATAGACATGTAAAGTCTGACTCTGATCTTGTTCTTCAAGGTGAACCCGGCCTGTGCTGCTCAGTCTCTCGTGGTTCCAGACCTGATCCATGGTCAGGAGTACTTGTTCCGCATCCGGGCTGAGAACCGCTTTGGGTTCAGCCCGTTCGTCGAGACCATTCAAAGCACCAAAGCCAGAGACCCGATCCGTATGTCTGCTGTCTCTTATTACTTAATACTGTTTCATGATGGTTTAACTGCTGCGGTTCAGAAATGAACAAATATTTATTCAGTTTTTATCATGCTGGACACAAAAACCTGCACTTTCATTAATCCAGTCTTGTAAAGAATATTTACTTTGTGTGTCACACAGTGGAATGTAACTAATAACATTTCCTCAACTACTAAGCTACAAATTTGAAGTACCTGACTTTCCATTTTATGCTGCTCTTTTTCCTTTGATGCTCTGATAACAATTGTGTACTTTTACTCTGGACATTTCCTGAACAGTATTTCACCACCGAGCTTGTGCTACTTGTACTGATGCAAAGGATCTGAATAGTTCTTCCACCACTGTACAAGAGTGTAAATCAGCTTTGTTAACTCCACAAACAGCCGAGCCTCAGCCTTCTGTTTCCTGTTTGCATTATTGATGATGATAAATGCATCTACAACTGATTTAAAACAAACCCAAGAGGTTTTACAATCTGAATTTAACACTCTTTAACACAAAATGTACTCGAACCTCAAATTAAACATTTGGGTTCATGGATCAATACTGAACTCACATTTAAACCACACATTCACATAATTTAAAGAAAATAAATTTTCAGTTATAATAAACTCCAATCTCCCATCTCATGAGGACAGGAAATACATGTCATGTTTATTTAAAATAATGACTTTACTTCTTGTCAGTGCTGAGCAGAATATGATCTTAGATATTTGTATTGTGTCTGCAGATCCTCCCGATCCCCCAACGAGGCTGAAGATCCAAAGCGTGAGGAAGGGCAATGTGACTTTGACCTGGAAGGCTCCAAAGAATGACGGTGGTTCACCCGTAACCCACTACAGTGTCGATCTCCTCTGCTGGGACGCCAGCGGTGCCCAGAAGGAGTCCTGGAGGAGGTAACCCATCACCCCAGAGGTCCACATAGGTCCACTTGGTTCCTACGAACTGAGACCTGACCTGTGAGCCAGGCCAGGTCCAAATTCTGTTGAGCATAATTAGGGCAGGCGTCTGTTTGGGTCCATGTGGATCTACAGAGTTCGGGTCTAATTATTCTGACTCTGTTTTGGACCAGATCGACTGTCCTCGGGTCCATTAAGCTCCACTTTACCAGCAACTTTTTTGTTGACCATCTACACATCATGAATTTGATGACTAATCACTGACTGGTCAAAATGCTGCCTCCATCAGACACATTTCTGTCTACAAACAAATATCTCTACATCTTAATATAATATAATAAGTTGTTTATATTATTTATCTTTTAAAATCAACTTTGATCATTAAACCTTTTGTGTTGGAAAATACTTTGTCTTCAATTAATTTTACATTCACCAGACCTGCAGCTAAACTGTTTGTCTTTGCTGCGACCTTCAGGTGTAATCGGAGAGACGTAGACACTACCAGGTTCAAGGTGGAGGACCTAACTGAGGGAGATGAGTATGAGTTCAGGGTGGTGGCCTACAATGAGGCCGGAGCAAGCCGACCTTCAACTACGGCTGGACCCATCGTCATCCAGGACCAGACGTGTAAGACTTTTAAGGCATTAATCTGCAGCATCATATGCAGAACATTATGAGGGCTAAAGCGCCCATCTTTACCAGGTTTGATCAATAACCAGAGTGCTCCTGATCACAGTTCTTGATTTGTTCAACCACAGCATTTGCTCTGTTCAATTACTTTCAGCCTCCGTACTTCTCTAGAAAGACAGAAGAAGCTTAAATCTTCAAAGAAAAAAAACGTAAGAATATGTCATCATCTTCTTATAAGCCTTATTTTCTGCTGCAGGCGCTCCGTCCATTGAACTGAAGGAGTTCATGGAGGCTGAGCAGGGCTCCGACATCAGCATCGTGGCGAAGATCCGCGGCTGTCCGTTCCCCACACTCACCTGGTACAAGGCTCCACCTCACAAGTCTGACAACAAGGTGGAGGTTCAGTACGATGAGCACATCAACAAGATTGTGTCTGACGACAGCTGCACGCTGCTCATCCAGCAGGGCAAACGTTTCGACACCGGCCTCTACACGCTGGTGGCCTCCAACAGCCTCGGCAAGGCCTCCAAGGAGATGAGGCTCAATGTGCTCGGTACAAACAACACAAAATCACAACTACCACAGCTGAAAACTATTTTCTGGTTTTATTGACTGAAATGCTCTCAAGTGCTCCTTCAAAATTGTCCTGGATAATACAGGTGACAATAACACACACTTAACAGTGACTAACAACAAGCAGACAACAAATGATACATCACTATCAGAACTCAACAAGGAAAATACAAGATTCTGAAAACATGAATTAAATTGAGAGAAAGAATCTTAACACCAGTTATGACACCTGCAACTGAATATCAACCAGGATGGAACATTTACAGAAATTTCTTATGATATGTGCTGTTCCTGTAACTTTCACCGGTATAAATCAGAAATAAAGATCCCTGTAAAGACAACCAGTCTAAAACCATCGATCACAGTGACCTACACTGATTCTCAGAAAGATTCCATCATCTAAACTTGTTGTTGTTGGTGTTTTCAGGCCGGCCTGGTCCTCCTTCTGCTCCCATTAAGTTTGAGGAGATCGGAGCCCAGAGGATCACGCTATCCTGGCTGCCGCCGAAGGATGACGGTGGCTCCAAAGTCACAAACTACGTCATCTGGAGGCGTGTTGCCAACAGGAAGACCTGGGTGCCCGTCACCAATGAGCCCAAAGACCGGATCTGGACGGTGGAGAACCTGATGGCAGGACACGAGTACGTCTTCCGGATCATGGCCCAGAACAAATATGGAGTTGGAGAGCCACTGGACAGCGAGCCCGAAGTCGCCCGAGACCTCTACAGTGAGTCAAAGTTTAAAAAGGATTCTGATTTTCAGACTGGAACCACAAAAATAATATTAAATACTTCAGTCTGTCTACTGATCCCATACAGCGATTATGTCATCATTTCACTGGCAGGCTTAACTTATTCTTTGTGTTTTTTGTCTTTAAGATCTTTGATAAGAAAGACAAAGTTTAGATGAATTATGATGCAAAGATGTCCTAAAACAGTTCACAAAAAAACAGAAATGAGTATAACAAAAAAGTTTCAGTCCTCTAACCTTCAATCCTTTCCATCCTACTGCAGCCGTCCCTGGTCAATGTGAGAAGCCGACAGTCACCAACGTCACCATGGACTCCATGACCGTTAACTGGGAGGAGCCTGAGGACGATGGCGGCACCCCGATCACCGGCTACTGGCTAGAGCGGAAAGAGACAACGGGCAAACGCTGGGCACGTGTCACCCGTGATCCCATCCGTCCCATGGGCCTGGGCGAGTCGTTCGTGGTGAGTGGACTTATTGAGGGTTCCCAGTACCTGTTCAGAGTCTCTGCTATCAACGCTGCAGGACCTGGACCCGCCAGTGCTCCCACAGATCCCATCTTCGCCAGAGACCCCATCTGTAAGAGACACACTGAAATCACACAAGTTTATGTTACAAATACACAGAGCAGGATGGTAACCGCCTGTTTGTCTCCTCCTGTAGCCCCACCCTCTCCTCCAACCCCAAAGGTTTCTGATTGGACGCAGTCCACAGTGGACCTCGAATGGATCCCTCCTCTGAAGGATGGAGGCTCCAAGATCCTCGGCTACTGGGTGGAGTACAAGGAGGAGGGCACCGAGGCCTGGGTCAAGGTGAGAGGAAATCAGTCACCATATCTTTATGTCATCATGGTTCCAGGTATAGGCTAGTTTTAGATCCCTGCTTAAGACAAAACTGAGAAACTCTGTGTTTTTCAGGCCAAGGAGACCGAAATCCGTGGCACCCGGTTTGTGATCACTGGTCTGAAGACTGGTGGTCAGTACAAGTTCAGGGTGATTGCCTTCAACGTTGCTGGTAACGGTGAGCCAGGAGAAGTCCCGGAGGTGCTCGAAGTCAACGACAGAACCAGTGAGTCCATGGTTCTCTCAACAATATGACCTTACATATTTAAATCTGTGAGGTATTTATCCAGTTTGGTGGGAACAGCAGACTGTAACATTGAGTTTCTTCCCCCCAGTTGCTCCTGAAGTCGACCTGGATGCCTCAGTGAAGGAGAGGATGGTGGTCCATGCCGGCGGTGTGATCCGTATCATCGCCTACGTGTCTGGCCAGCCATCCCCTGAGGTCACCTGGAGCAGAGATGGAGCTGCTCTGCCTCCTGAGGCTAAAGTGGAGACGACAGCCATCAGCTCGTCCCTGGTCATCAAACCCTGCGCAAGGAGGCACCTTGGTGTCTACACACTGACTGCTAAGAACACTGGAGGGGAGAAGAAGAAGAACGTCACTGTGGAAGTTCTGGGTAAAATATTGTTTTCATGTCAAAATGAGACAGCATCATCAAACTTCTCAACATTTTTATGTTTTTAATTAAAATCTGGTTGTGTCCTCCCTCAGATGTCCCCGGGCCTGTTGGCATCCCCTTCACCGCCGAGAATCTGAGCAGTGAGACCTGCAAGCTCAACTGGTTCTTCCCCGAGAACGACGGTGGTTCCCCCATCAGTAACTACATCATCGAGAAACGCGAGGCTGAACGCAAGGCCTGGACCTCGCTGTCCTTCACTGCCAGCAGACAAAATGCTGTGGCTCATGGGCTAACCACCGGAAAGTCCTACTTCTTCAGAGTGGCTGCCGAGAATGCTATCGGCATTGGACCCTTTGTGGAGACTGCAGCCGAGATAATCGTCAAGGAACCAATGAGTGAGTTTAATTAAGCATAGCAACCACTGGTCTCTAAATGCTACTGTAAAGATGAGAGGATTAAGAGGCCACAAACAAAAAGTTCTGTGATCATCTCAGAATAAAGTCAGCAAAACTAAAGTTGGGAAATTAAATCCAGATTTTTTTAAAGTCAGGACTGAGAATAAGGTCAAAACTATATTAAACAAAAACTTGTGTTAAAACCTGTTTTAGGCAAATCTGAATTCTACACATATGGGATGAATTTAAATGTCCAAATTTTAATATATTTTTTTTAAGATAGTCATAATTTTGACAAAGTCAGAGTTCCAAGAGTAAAGTCAGGATTTTGTCATTTTAAATGTGACCCTAATCTTTTTCTGTAATAGTGTTTGTCATTAAAAAATGCACATTATCCAACAGTTAATTTTGCACACAACGGAATTAAATCTGAACAGGAAATGACACAAAACCACAAATCACTGAACGTTTTCCCACCTTAAGATATGAAAACCATCTGTGTGTTTGTGCTCCCCTCAGGTGTGCCTGACCGCCCCGAGGAGCTCGAGGTCACCAAGGTCACCAAGGATTTGATTAGTGTCACCTGGAAGGCACCCAAGTTTGATGGTGGTTCAGAGATCACCATGTACATCCTGGAGGCACGTATGATCGGCAAAGACAAGTTCACCAGACTGACGAAAGAGAAGCTTATGGAGAGGAAGTACACCTTTGATGGCCTGAGGGAGGGTGACACCTATGAGTTCAGGGTCATCGCCGTCAACGAGGTTGGACCCGGCAAGCCGTCATTTTGCACCAAACCAATCACCTGCAAGGATGAACTGGGTGAGGACTTGTAATTAACAAGACCATCCGATTCGTATGTTTTAAGCAGTTTTAGAGTGACTGGCAGCAAGTAGTTTCAGTGTCAATTTTGGATAATTAGCTATGAAAATGTACTTACATATTGCTGATCAGTTATCTACAAAGGTGGATAAAGATGCAACCAAATCATAGCTTTAGATGAGGAATATCAGGGAACCTACAGTAGACTTCTATGAGACACCACAACTATTTTGCTTCATTTCATTTCTTCGTTCCTTTATATTCTCACAAATTGCATAAATAATTAGAGGCATTTTAAAGTCAATCTATATACGACATAACGTGATAATTTAACAGGTGTTTCAAAACTTCATAATATACCAAAAGCATATTCATTATCATTCAAAGCACCATGATTTAGTAGCATAGTAGTCATAATGACTTATTATTATATTGTACCTTTACTGTATGTATAAGAACATATATGTATGTTTAAAAAATGATCAGACAGGGAAACAACATAACAGAGATTCATCAGTGAATCATTTCATTTGACTTTGTCCTCATTTTCTGTTTTTACAGAGCCACCAACCATCGAGCTGGACTTCCGTGATAAGATAATCATCCGTGTGGGTGAGAGCTGCCTGCTGCAGGGCCGCTACACCGGCAAACCTTCTCCATCAATCGCGTGGTACCGAGATGACGAGGAGCTGAAGGCTGACAAACACATTATGTTCAAGAACACACTGACCACCATGTCACTCGGCCTGATGAAGGCACAGCGCGAGCACAGTGGCAGATACATGGTGGTGGTGGAAAACAGTACTGGATCCAGGAAGGGAGTCTGCAACCTCACGGTTGTTGGTATGTAGGCAGAACTCATGAAGAAAACTGAGGCTGACACAAGCTATTATCATCAGCAAAAAAGCAATAGAAATATACATGAAGACACAGCAACTAAATTATTGATTTAAATGAATAATAGAAGGGATCTCAAAATAGACCCCAGTGGGACACCACGAGTGATGTGCCACCCATGTACATTTACAAATTGGTTGTCGCTTGAAACAGACTGATGTCTGACCCAAGTCAAAGCTACAAAACTTCAGTTATTTCTGAATAAGTGAAGAGAGTTTGTTTCTTTCTTCCCTGCAGACCGTCCAACTCCTCCTGTTGGCCCAGTGGTCTTTGAGGAGGTGCACAGGGAGTACATGGTAATCTCCTGGAAACCTCCTCTTGACAGTGGTGGCGTTGATGTGTCCAACTACATCATTGAGAAGAGAGACACCAACAGAGACATGTGGACCACAGTGACGTCTGCCACCACCAAGACCATATGCAAGGTGGGTCCAAATGGGTTGTCGACCAAAATCCAGTCAGCTGTTGTGTTACTTTAATCCTCATCAGGATCATCAGGAGTCCAAAATGTGTAACCCAGAAAGGCCTTGAACTCTGTGAAATCCAGAGATGTTCACGTGTTGTTTTTCTTTCAGATCCCCAAGCTAACGGAGGGCAGGGAGTACATCATGAGGATCTCTGCTGAGAACATGTACGGCATCAGTGACCCTCTGGAGTCCGAGGAAATGAGAGCCAAAGATCTCTTCAGTATGTTCTGCTCAAAGTTACTTTACTTTGTCCACATTTCAGTTCTCCTACATTCTTTTAAGGAAATTCAATTTTCATTAAATACATTTTCATTTTGTTGTATTTTATATATGTTCATTGTGCCAAAATTCCCTTCGACAAAAAGCAAAAAGTAGCCAAACCTGAGAGTCACAATTTAAAGTAATACACTAATATACAGTAATAATACTATTACAATTAATACTGTAATATACTGTAATAAACACTTCCTGCTAAAATGAAAATATTTTTGCAAACTACCTTAAATCTTGGTCCTTTTTTTAAGTCTTTAATCTACGTCTTTTAAAACATTTTCTATTTTTTACCATATTTTGATGCGCTATTATGACATTGTAGTGCTCAATAAAGTGTCAGATGTGGAAAATATCAAATTCCAGAGAATTCTGAGATTATAAGCAGGTGGTCAGGATGGTATACGGTTTTAATCAATAATGTCACACTTGAGAGTGAGATTTTATTTATTAACCAAAATCTAAACTTTTGCATTAACTGAAACATCAAAAAAGTTTAGTCTCTGAGCTACAGACTTAAATTGAAATGAAATTTTAAAAAATGATCTCAAAAATCTAATTAAAATTGGCCAAATGAATATCAAGATTCTTCCCCAAAATGTCAAAGCAGTGGAAAGACTACACTTTCATAAATATTCTGTCTGCATTGGATATGGCTCCTAAAAAGGGCTCCAATAACCCAGTTTTTCCTCTGCGGCCCCCTGCAGGAGTCCCCGAGGCCCCTGAGATGCCAACAGTCAGAGAGGTGTATGCCACCAATGTTCTGGTGCTGTGGAACCGGCCTCGCGATGGCGGAAAGCCCATCACCAACTACATCCTGGAAAAGAAGGAGCTCACAGCTAAGAGGTGGTCCAGAGTCACTAGAGAGCCGCTGTACCCGGCCACTCAGTACCGAGTCCAGGACCTGGTTGAGGGCTGCGAGTACGAGTTCAGAGTGACGGCTGAGAACGAGTTGGGAACTGGAGACCCCAGCGTACCCTCCAAACCCATCCTAGCAAAAGACCCCATTGGTCAGTGCAACACAAACTGGTGGAAAATATTTTTATTCTTCGTTTTTGTATTTATTATCGCAGACGAGAGTCACATTTATTTTATTTTACATTCTGAAAATAAAACATTCTGCTGAGGTTATGATTTACAGTCCATATGTTCAGTTAAGATATATATACATATAAATACTGAACTACAATACTATATAAAAAAAATATAATGCTAAACTAAAGACATTTGATTACATGTTGACGCGTTTAATTTTTTTCTACATAGTTAACAGTCTGATACTCTGATATTTTCTCCTCACAGTGTGTCCCAGCCCTCCAGTCACCCCCGAGGCCTACGATAAGACCAAGGACTCAGTCAGCCTGAAGTGGAAGTTGCCCCGCCATGATGGAAAAGGCCGGATTTTTGGCTACCTTGTTGAGTACCAGACGCCAGGAGCTGTGGAGTGGATTCCGGCCAATGAGACCCCAGAGCAGTGCCCTGACCTCCACTATGTGGTGACAGGCCTGACCGATGGACAGGAGTATAACTTCAGGATCTTCACCGTTAATGCTGCCGGCAAATCTGACCCTGCTCACGTCAAACAGACCATCAAAGTCCATGACAGACTGGGTAAAGGATTCATTTATAGCTCCTCTTCAGTTTTTATGTATTATATATGGAATCAGATTTTTCTGCACAAATATATATTTCAGTGTAGTTCATCATTATTGGATTGGAGAAAAAAAATCCAAAGCTTCCTTAACTCTGTCGATATTTTGTTAACCAGATGACATACAAATATGTTAGCCATGTCTGGAAAGCCACTAAAATAAATTTTATGGACTACCTAGTAGCAGTCTGGTTGCAAACAAAATTTCACTAAATTTGTTTATGATCAGTGTTATTGTAAATTACATTAATTTCACAGTATCTATTAAAACCACTGGTTTAATATTGCTTTGTTTTTAATGCTTACATTTTTTTACCTGAAAAAATAATAAATTGATTAGACTAGCATGTATACAACAGTAGTGTTTGGGTTTGCTAGTTTTGGCCAGTTGTGCAGTACACTTTCTACATATACTGTACAAGCTTCAGTAAACATACTCCCATTTCCCTCTACAGAGGAGCCAGAGTTGCTGCTGGATGCCAACATGGCACGTGACCACCTGGCCATGCTGGGCACTGACATCACCTTGAGTGCCACCATTAAGGGTGTACCGACACCCACTGTCAGCTGGAAGAAGAATGATGGTGACATTCCTTCTCACATTACTGTTGCTGTCACAGCCACTGGCAGCAAAGTCTTCATTCCCAAGTCGGTCCGCGCAGACTCTGGCAACTACACTATCACAGTGGAGAACGCTGCTGGAAAGAAATCAGCAACCGTTGCCGTACTCGTCCTGAGTAAGTGAAACATCCACCAACAAATTTGGGCTTTGGTTTGTCTTGAACAAAGTGATTCATAAAGATTTATTTACTGCGTGTCCACGTTCCTATGCAGAGGTATGTCTATTGTCATTCCATGACATGTGTTTGAATTTAGAATATATGTGTGTAAATTTTACTCTAATCCACTCGTTTCCACCAGACAAGCCTTCTCCTCCTAGAGACCTGGTGGTCTCCGAAGTGACCAGTGAATCTGCCTATCTGACCTGGAAGTGTCCCGAGGACAATGGCGGTGCCGTCATCTCCCACTACGTTGTGGAGAAGAAGGATGTGGCTGCCGAGCAGTGGGTACCTGTCTCTGCAGCCAATAAGAAGTTGAGTCTGATGGCCATGTACCTGATGGAAGGAATCCAGTACCTGTTCAGAGTGGCTGCTGAGAACCAGTTTGGCAGGAGCGACTACGTGATGACCAAGACACCTATCAAGGCTATTGATCCTCTCTGTGAGTAAAAGTCATAATTATGTTGTTTAATTTTGCTTTGAAAAATAACCATGATTTTTTTTATCTTTTTGTGTCATCCAAATCCTGAAAGCCCTGCTCTCTTTGGATATCTGCTTTCGTAGAACATGGGTGCATTGTTTGCTTTTCACATTGTCATGAAATAAATTTTACACAACAACCAACCAACCAAAGCTAAAAATTCTGGGAGTGTAAGCTAGATCCTTGTGAGAGTTCCATCTCATCTCCAAATAATGTTCAGTAAATTTGAACATCTGAAATACAAAATCCATGAATGATCAGCAATTAATTTTTCTTCATGGACACCTTTCAGATCCTCCTGGCCCACCCAAGAACCTACACCACACTGACGCAGACAAAACAGAGGTGTGGTTGGCATGGGAGTGGCCCGATCGCACTGGCGGAAGTGAAATCACCGGCTTCATCGTGGAGCACCAGGAAGAGGGCCAGACTGACTGGGTCACCTTTAAGACAGTCAGCAACAACCACACCCACGTCACTGGTCTGGAGGAGGGCAAGACCTACCGCTTCAGGGTCAAGGCTCAGAACGCAATTGGCGTGAGCCGTCCTGACACCAGTGTCCCTGTCACCTGCCAGGAGAAGACATGTAAGAAACATGATTCTCATGGAGTTGTGCCTTATTGCGAATGCTGTTCCTGCTCTCATTTAGAGATCCTAAAACATCCTAAAGTTGTTGCTGTTTTGTTCTCTTTCAGTGCCACCAACTATTGAAGTTGATGTGAAGCTTATTGAGGGTCTTGTCGTCAAATCTGGCAGTACTATTGTCCTTCCAGCCAAGATGACAGGAATCCCCATTCCCACCGCCAAATGGATGACTGATGGCAAGGAGATCACATCTGAGGGTCGCTATCACATTGAGTCTGCTGGATCCTCCACTATCCTCAGTATCCCTGAGTGCCAGAGAGGAGATACCGGAGAGTACGTCCTCACCGTGGCCAATCCTGCAGGTAGCAAGACCGTTGCCTTGCATGTCACTGTGCTGGATATTCCAGGTCCACCCATTGGACCTATAAACATCTTGGAGGTCACCCCTGATTACATGATGATCCAATGGAGGACACCCAAGGATGATGGTGGCACGCCCATCACCAACTATGTGGTGGAAAAGAAGGATGTGAAGAAGCCATGGGAGCCCTGGTCTGTCGTTAGCTCCAGTGGTACCAGCACCAAGGCCAAGGTGTCAAGGTTGGAGAAGGGCCGTGAGTACATTGTCCGTGTCCGTGCAGAAAACAAAATTGGCATCAGTGCAGGGCTTGAGAGTCCTCCCACTATTGCCAAGCACATGTTCAACCCTCCCGGACCACCAGGGCTACCAGGGTGCTCTGATATCACAGAGAATGCTGTGACAGTGGAATGGACCCTGCCTGACTATGATGGAGGCAGCCCCATTAGTGGCTATGTAATCGAACGCAGAGAAATGACAGGAAAGTGGATCCGTGTCAACAAAACTCCTGTATTGGACCTCAGATACAGAGTCTCAGGCCTGTTTGAAGGTAACAGCTATGAGTTTAGAGTGTTTGCGGAGAACATTGCTGGTATCAGTGAGCCATCTCCCACCTCAGACCCCATCAAGGCCACTCGCGCCATCACCAAACCCGGACCCCCTAGCAATCTGAAACTGAAGGACTGGAGTAAGTCCTATGCTGACATCTGCTGGAACAAGCCTACAAGAGATGGAGGCAGTCCCATCCTGGGCTATGTGGTTGAGGCTCAGAAGTCAGGAACTGCCCAGTGGAACAGAATCAACAAGGACCTCATCAAAATGTGTGCCTACAGAGTGCCAGGCCTCCTTGAAGGAATGGAGTACAGGTTTCGCATCAGAGCCACCAACAAGGTTGGAGACAGTGAACCCAGGGAGCTTGCTGAAACTGTCTTAGCAAAGGACATTCTTGTGCCCCCTGAGGTAGTTGTTGATGTGTCCTGCCGTGACTCTCTGACTGTCAGGGCAGGTCAGATCATAAGTTTGATTACAAGGGTAAAGGGCAGACCAGATCCAGAGATCACATGGACCAAGGACGCCAGAGCCGTGGGTCGCGACAAGCGTACTGAGATTAACAACAACTACCCTCTGTGTGAACTGGTCATTAGTGATGCAGTCAGGTCAGACTATGGTAAATATGCCATTGTGGCCAAGAACAGTAGTGGTCAGGCACAGGCCACCATTCTTGTCAATGTCCTGGACACGCCAGGGGTTTGTCAGAACCTGAAAGTAGCATATGTGACCAAGAACTCCTGCATGGTGTCTTGGGAGAACCCTGAGGACAACGGAGGCACTGAGATCACTCAGTACATTATTGAGTGCCGTCAACCCAGTCAGCGAGGGTGGACGGTGGTCTCCAGTGACTGCACCAAACGCCTACTAAAGGCCCCTCTTACTGAGGGCTGCGAGTACTTCTTCCGTGTTAGTGCAGAGAACAAGATTGGCGCTGGTCCACCCACTGAGACCAAGACACCTGTGCTGGCAGTTGATCCCATTGAGAAACCTGGTGAACCCATTGACTTTCACATCTCTGAGATTGGCAAGACCTTCTGTTTCCTCAAGTGGAAGAAGCCAGACTATGATGGTGGTAGCCGTAACCTTGGTTATCATGTTGAAAAGAAACCAAAGGAGGCTGAGGAGTGGGAGAGGCTTCACAAGGGTGCCATCAAGGAGACTTACTTCATGGCTGACAGGTGCATTGAAAACCAGATCTACCAGTTCAGAGTTCAGACTAAGAATGAAGGAGGTGAGAGCAACTGGGTGACCACAGCTGAAGTCTTGGTTAAGGAACAGCTTGTGGAGCCTGAAATCAAGATTAAACTGGATGGAACACTTGTGGTCAAGGCAGGAGATTCCATTCCTATAGAAGCAACAATTAAGGGCAAACCCCAGCCTGATGTCAAATGGACCAAAGATGAGAGCACAGAGGAGATAAAGAAGAGCCCCAGGCTTCAAATTGAAACTGGTTCTGACTTCTCAAAGCTGCTGCTCACTGGCGCCAGGCGCACGGACAGTGGCAAATATATCATTACTGCCTCCAACAATGCAGGAACCTGCTCTGCTCATGCTAAGGTCAACGTCCTGGACAGACCCGGACCCATCAGGGATCTAAAGGTGTCTGGTATCACCATCGACAGGTGCCATCTGGCTTGGGAAGTCCCAGAAGATGATGGTGGCTGTGATATCTACAACTACATTATTGAGAAATGTGAGACCAAAAGGGGAGTTTGGTCAGTCCATTCCAATGCTGTCATCACCAATAGTGCTAAAGTTACACGCCTTATTGAGGGTAATGAATATATCTTCAGAGTTCGTGCTGAGAATAAGATGGGTCCTGGTCCTGCAGTGCAGAGTGAAGCCATTGTTGCAGGCACACAGTTCAGTGTACCTGACGCTCCTGAGGCACCAGAGGTAACAAAGATCACTAAGGAGGAGATGACCGTGCAATGGTCAGAGCCAGAGAAAGATGGTGGAAAGCCAGTCACAGGTTATCTGTTGGAGAAGAGGGAAGAGCATGCCATTAGGTGGTCGCCTGTCAACAAGGATCCAATCCCTGCAACTCGTTTCACAGTCACTGGACTCCTGCCTCTCCATGACTACCAGTATAGAGTAAAGGCTGTCAATGAAATTGGCATAGGCAACCCAAGCAAGCCTTCACGTGCCATCACTGCCAAGGACACAGTTGGTATGTATCTAGTAATAATGCTTTCATTGTGTTTAACAACTTTATCAGTTAACAAATGTATCTCATGGTGGGATCTATGGTTTCATTGTCACACATGCCAATGTTTCCTTACAGAGCCTCCTGCATCTCCTACCAACTTGAAGGTCATAGACAGCACCAAATCCTCTGTCACTCTGGCCTGGACTAAGCCTGTATCGGATGGTGGTGCTCCAATCATTGGCTACGTTGTGGAGATGAGGGCACAGGGAAGCGCCAAGAAAGGAGACGATGGTTGGAAGAGGTGCAATGTGGCAGCTCAGCTGGTTGTGTGCGAGTTCACAGTCTCAAGTCTGGACGAGAAGCTTGTGTATGAATTCAGAGTGTCAGCTCAGAACCAGGTGGGCATGAGCTTGCCATGCGACCTGGAGGGTGCTGTGATCCCCAAAGAGATTCTAGGTAGGACTTGATTGAATATTATTTCCTTTTATCATAGATAGGTAGCTTAAGAGTAGTCCCACATGACAACATGAGGGAGGAACCAGAGATTAACATTAAGATATGTAATTGCAAGATGACATGTGCACTGTTCCTTCCAACAGAGGCACCAGAGATTGACTTGGACGCCAACCTGAAACAGGGATTGACAGTGAGAGCTGGCTGTCCCATCAGACTATGTGCCACCATCAGAGGTAGACCACCTCCTAAAGTCACTTGGAGGAGGATGGGCATTGACAATGTCGTCAGGAAGGGAAAAGTTGACATCATTGACACCATGACCTTCCTGGTCATCCCTGATAGCACCCGTGATGACTCTGGCAAATACTGCCTGACTCTGCAGAGTCCTGCTGGAGAGAAGGCTGTGTTTGTCAACGTTAAGGTTCTGGGTAAGTCTTTGGTTTCTTATAATCCTACATACAAATTTAACTTAGTTTCAGCCAACAATCAATGCTGACTTTCATCAAAATGCCATTTTTCAGTTCAATCAGGAAAAAAAACCCTAGCATAATGTGTTTTTTTGGGCAGACACTCCGGGACCTGTGATGAATCTGGAAGCTACTGACATCAAACAGACATCAGCCATGCTGTCCTGGAGTCCTCCAGAGAATGATGGTGGCAGTGAGGTCACTCACTATATCGTTGAGAAGCGTGAAATTGACCGCAAGACTTGGGCAACTGTCAAGGCCGAAGTTGAGAAGGATAAAATTCCCTTCAAAGTCAGCGGTCTGATACCAGGCACCGAGTACTACTTCAGAGTCACAGCTATTAATGAGTATGGGCCTGGAGTTCACAGAGTGTCACCCACTTCCTACCTAGCCTCTGATCCTGTCAGTACGTATTGTTTTTTAGACACTCTATGACACCACAACTAAGTGCTCACAGACGGTTTACAGCTGTGCTCAGTTGTCTCTTTTCTTTTTCATCAGTCATTAGGAACACTAAGCATACCCATATGTTTTCCTTTTTAAGGCAAGCCTGATCCTTGTGAGAAAATTGAGGTTCTGGAGATAACTAAGAACAGCGCCACAGTCGGTTGGGTGAAGCCTGCAAGGGATGGTGGTGCCAAGATCGATGGTTACGTAATTGAATACATTGAGGTCAAACCTCCTCCAGAACCTCCAGCACCTGTGGAGGTTTGTCATATGATCAAACTGACTTTTCTCTGACTGCTTTAATCAATTGTTGATTTAATTTTCGAAAATCACGCACTTTTCCTTTGCCCTGTTATTGTACTATAAGAATGCTTTAAATAAAATTAAGATGTGCTAAAAGAAAACATAACCTCACTGCCATTTTACATCTATATGCTCTTACATGTATTTGTAATTCAAGCTTCTTATTGAGTTAATTTGAGAGGTATGAGTCACTAATCTACAAACCTTAATTTGCCACAGGTTCCAGAGGGAGAGGAAGCTCCTCCACCACCCCCACCGCCCCCAGTGGTACAGGAAGAAGAGGAGGTAGAACCTGAAAAGGAAGTATGGAATACCTACACTACAGTGAAAGGTTTAACAATCAGCATCAGTGGCCTGAAGGAGGGCAAGAGGTACAAGTTCAGAGTGGCTGCCAAGAACATCATGGGCATGAGCTTGTTCACCGAGACCAGGCAGCCAGTCGAGATCAAGGAACAGATGTGTAAGTTATTACATCAGATTAGTAAGGGATGATTAAGAAGTAGTTTTTAGCCATTATCCCATGATAGGACAACAGTTAAATGATCTATTTTCTAGTTATCTCAGGATCAGAATGTAATTTGTTGTATTATTTTGAAATAACAATTACTGGTGAACCAGTAACATGTGGTACAGTAAGATCCAGAGGTAACACTGTATGAAAATGTCATTTGCTGGTCTCAAGGCTGCTCTCAGTTTCCCTAGATAATCTCCTCAATCTAATGAGTCAAATTCTCTTTTTGTCACCTGCAGTGGAGCCAAAGATTGTCATGCCAGAGACAGTGAGCGCCAGAGCCGGTGCCAAACTCAGAGTGGAAGCACTGGTGTCTGGAAAACCCGCACCAACCTGCAAGTGGATGCGTGGTGAGGATGCAGTGGTCCCATCCAGCCGCCTGGCTGTGCACCAGTCCGGCAACCTGTGTGTCCTGATCATCAAAGATGTGTCAAGGACTGACAGCGGAGAATACAGTCTAGTGGCTGAGAACAGCTCTGCAAAGGTGGTGGAGGCCCTGAAGATTGTAATCAGAGGTCAGTATTTCTCCTAATAAGGTAATTAGAGGAAATGAAGATAATTTTGAAGATTTTGGGATGATAGAGATTTTTCATGTTTAAAAGCTGACTATGTGTTTTAGACATCCCGGGTCCTCCTGAGGGCCCCGTGGAGATCAGCGACATTGACTCCGATGCCTGCTCCCTGTCCTGGAACAAACCGCTGGAGGACGGAGGCAGCAATATCACCAACTACGTGGTGGAAAAATGTGATGTCAGTAGAGGTGACTGGGTGACAGCTGTCTCTTCCAGCCTGAAAACGAGTTGCAGGCTTGGGAAACTCATTCCCGGGAAGGAGTATGTGTTCCGTATCCGTGCTGAGAACCGCTTCGGCGTGTCAGACCCCATTCAGTCTGACAGGATGGTCGCAAAATTCCCCTTTGGTAAGTTTAACTGAAATATTTCCTTGATTAGTTTTAGATGTAAGCTTGAGTCTAAAATTGTCAGATTTCATAATTACAGGCAGTATTTATTTTACGTTTTGTCACCAGATGTTCCTAGTGAGCCCCTTAACTGCCGCATCAACAAGACCAACAAGGACTGTATGTTTGTGGCCTGGGATAAGCCTGAGAGTGATGGCGGCAGTCCCATCACAGGTTACTATATAGAGCGTAAGGAGAGGAACAGCTTGCTGTGGGTGAAGGCCAATGACACTGTTGTCCGCACCACTGAGTACCCCTGCGCCGGCCTGATCGAGGGCCTGGAATACACTTTCAGAGTGTCCGCCATCAACCGTGCTGGCCAGGGAAAACCAAGCATTAAGACTGACTTCGTCACTGCCCGAACACCTGTTGGTAGGTTTGCAGGCAACAACACCTATGCAGCAAGCTTTATTTTATTAATCTAATTTTGTTTCCTCACCTTGGCTCATTTGTGTATTTGTGTCACAGACACTCCAGGTAAACCTGAGGTCCTGGACATGACTAAGAACTCTGTCACCCTGGTTTGGACCCGTCCCAAGAATGATGGTGGTAGCAAGATCATTGGCTACTATGTTGAAGCCATGCGAGTGCCAGGAGACATTTGGATACGCTGCAACACGAGCAGCCAGAATGTACCAAGGGAGGAGTATACAGTGACTGGTCTGGAAAGAGACCTGCAGTACCAGTTCAGGGTCATTGCCAAAACAGCTGTCAATATCAGCAAACCCTCTGAGCCCACAGACCCTATCCTGGTCTGTGCTGAGAATGGTGAGAGGTTTTCTTTTAACATTTTATGATATGATAACAGCTTGTGAGCTTCACAAATTAAACAAAAAAGCATCCCTCACTGAGATTCATAACACTGCTTTATCTCATCTTTACAAACACAGTTCCTCCTAGGGTGGAGCTTAACGCCAGGATGCAGAAGGGTTTGAAGGTGAAGGCCGCAACCACAATCCTTCTGGAGGCTGAGGTGTTTGGTAAGCCTATGCCCAGAGTGACCTGGAAGAGAAACGATGATAGCCTAAAGTCAGGTGAAGGCCAGGTCATCACCCAGCAGAGGCATCACATCCAGCTGGAGATGACAGCAGTCACCAAGGAACACACAGGAACCTACACCATCTTGGCCGAAAATGCCAGCGGGTCCAAGACAGCTGAAGTCCAGGTCAATGTCCTGGGTGAGTACTTTTATCTATTCTTTAGGGAGTCAGTCAAAAACTAGCAAGATACAAGTTGGGAATTTTTCAGTCTATAACTCGCATTAAATTCTGCAAGATGTGCACACATCTTCCCCAGTTAACATTGGTGTGCTCAATGGACTGATGTTCCATTATTTTGGGTCTCCTCAGATGTGCCTGGCCCTCCTGCTAGTGCCAAATACATAGAAGTGTTCGCCACAAATATCAAGATGTCCTGGGAGCCTCCTCTGAAGGATGGTGGTGCCCCCGTCAGCAACTACATTGTGGACAAGCGTGAGACCAGCAGAGCCAACTGGGCCCAGGTCTCTGCCAAGATCAAGGGCGATGCCCTTGAGTTGAACGTGGAGAAACTGATTGAAGGTCATGAGTACCAGTTCAGAATCCGTGCTGAGAACATGTGGGGGGTTGGAGACCCACTCATCACCAACCCTGTCATCGCCAAGAACCCATTCAGTGAGTCATCACCAGCATTTCCTCTGGATTCATACATACACATAACAACATCAATGTTAGTGAAAAACTGTAGCAAACAGTGCTGGGTCTAAAACTTTGACCAAAGACAACCAGACGGTATATCAGAGCAGCTTATTTACTTACCTTCTGTCAATATATCTAAAGCTTCTTTTCATAATGAGTCATCATTTGGTTGCTTATTTGAAATCTATTTTTTATATCTAAACTAAAACCTAAATTCTGGTGTGACTTCCAGCTGTGCCTGGCCCCTGCGAAGCCCCAGTGATTACTAACGTGGCCAAGGATCGTATGACTGTGAGCTGGAAGGAGCCTGCAGATGATGGAAAATCCACTATACTGGGATACATGCTGGAAAAGAAAGAGACCAAGGAGATAAACTGGACAAAGGTGAACAGGAAGCCCATGACAGAGAGGACCCTGGACATTACAGGTCTCTCAGAGGGAGCCGAGTATGAGTTCAGAGTCAGTGCCATCAATGTGGCAGGGCTTGGCAAACCCAGTGAACCCTCTGCTGGTACCACTGCAAAGAATCCTATCAGTGAGTCTCGACCCCTAAATCTTTGCATAGTACTCTCTTTATGAAACAATATATACAATATTTGCTATTATTCACAGAAATCAAAGACTCTGCATATAATCTTACTTGGGCTAATGTGCCATTCCCCAGCTCCTCCTGGACCCGTTGTGAATCCCAGTGTAACAGACACCACCCACAGCACCATCAGCCTCATCTGGGTCACTCCCGCCAGTGATGGTGGAAGCCCTGTCATTGGATACTTAGTTGAGTGCAAGAGGACAGACACCAGAGACTGGATCCGCTGCAACGTCCCCAGGAACCTGCAGGAGACCAACTACATCATCCAGAACCTCATTGACAAGACTGAGTACCAGTGCCGCATCACTGCCGTCAACAAGGTTGGCTTTGGCGAGCCAGTTGAAGTACCTGGCAAGCATGTTGCCAAGGACATCATTGGTAAATATGATTTTAATTTGATGACAGTGAGCAGAAGGAAGTATCATTGACATAACAAAGTATACAAGTTATAACCTGGATTTTTCAGTAATTTAAAAAGGACTCAAAGCTGGAAATGTGTAGCTTAGATAGATAGATAGATAACCTGTCAACATTGGGAGCGATGCTCCTCCCTTAGCCATCCCATCGCCATTACCATTGTCCACATACCCTTTGCATTTACGAGGGAATGCTAAAATCACCATTTCTCCTCCCATTTTGTAATATACTTGCACAAACTTTTAGCATTTACCATGTTCATCCATCTTGTTCTTGTACTTCATCTTCTTGTTTTATTGGCAGGTGCTGTTCTCATCATGAGATGTTACAGCTAATGTTCTGGACAAACTGCAACTTGAATTAATGGAGGGCAATTTAGCAAACACATCAAATAGGCCAAGCAGTTAAGCTTCCTATCAGCATTATAGCAACCTCATTTTTGTTTAGAAAGGTTACAAATACAAGGATTTATGGGAATAATATTTTCACGGGAGGACAGCAGGAGAGAAGGTTGACGTGTCAGACCTAGACTGGCTGAAAAACTCTACTATGCAAAGAGTTGAAGTTGTATATATATGAGATCCAGAAACACCGCCGCCTTCTATGGTCCAACTCATTTAAGATGGACTGAGGTGAAATTGAAAATCATCCTCTGGTCTGAGACAAAATTTAATTCTTTTTGGAAATCATGAATGCTGCGTTGATGGTGGGGTGGGGGGGCATTAGTACACATGGCATGGCTAACCTGCACATCTGTGAGGGCTCTATTAACGCTGAACCATACATACACGTTGGAGCAACAAATGCTGCCAAGTAGATGATTTCTTTTTCAGGGAAGGCAGGGAAGAAACAAGATTCTGCACATTTGTCAATAGTATGGCTCCGTACTAAAAGAGTACGGCTGCTAATCTGGCTGCCTGCAGTCCAGACTGTCACCACTGAAAATGTTTGGAGCCTTGTAACACATGAAATCTGAAAATTGTAAATCCAGCAAGAATGAGAAAACATTCAACTTTCAGACTGACAGCAGTTGTCTTCTCAGTTCCCAAATGCTTACAGAGTGTTGTCAAAAAAAGAGGTGATGCAACAGTCTGAAATGTGCTTTTGAGATCAAATTGTAAATGAGGACACAATTTTCAAAAAACAATGAAATTTCTCATTTTCAACATTTGATATGTTGTCTTTGTGCTATTTTCAACTGAAGTGTTTTGCAAATAATCACGTTCTGTTTCTGTTTACATTTTACAGTGTGACCTGCCAACTGTTTTGGAAATGTTGTACATTCCTTAGTAAAACATTGTTTTTTATCAATGTTTTTTATTATTAGAGAACACCAAATGAGCAGAATTTTCTGTACAACATTTGGCCTTTGCAGCTGTAGTACTACAACAATAAGACTCAGTCATAATGCTATCCTCTGCGTGCGTTCATACAGTTGCTCCTGAGGCAGAGTTAAGTGCAGAGCTGAAGGAGGGTCTGGAGCTGCAGGCGGGTGCCACCATGAGGCTCCAAGCCATCATCAAGGGCCGTCCAACTCCCAAGATCACCTGGGCAAAGATGAACACAAACATCAAGGACCGCCAGGGCATTGTCATCAAATCCACCAACGCTGACACTTTGGTGATGGTGGAGAAAGTCAACAGATATGATGCTGGCAAATACATTCTGAGCCTGGACAGCTTGGCTGGCATGAAGATGTACACCATTATTGTCAAGGTTCTTGGTGAGTGAAGGACTGTTATCTCAGTTTGTTTGCATTGACTGTACACTGTAGAGGCTGACTGACTGAGACCAGCAGGAGTATGTAAAATTTTGGGTTTAGGTGTATATTTGAAGAGCCACTGTTATAAGTGTTATTGTATCTCACCAGATACCCCCGGACCACCAGTCAACCTGATGGTGAAGGAAACATCCAAGGACAGTGCTTCTATTTACTGGGATGCTCCTCTGATTGATGGTGGCTATGAAGTCACCCACTACATTGTGGAGAAGCGTGACACTGAGAGGAAGGCCTGGTCTATTGTCTCCAACAACTGCACCAAGACATCATTCAAGGTGCCAGATCTGGATGCCGGGAGGTCCTACTGCTTCCGCGTATCAGCAGTTAACCAGCTCGGTGCTGGAGAGTGTTGCGAGACAGCTGACTCAGTCAGAGCAACTGGTGGGTTTGATAACAGAATCTGTGCCTTGCCTTCTTTTGTTTTTTGTTCTTGTAAATATCATACTCATTGTACTCATTTTTATTTTTCCAGAGGAGCCTGGGCCTGTCATGGACTTCAAGACCCTGCTGGTCACCAAGGACTCTTGCACTCTAAGCTGGAAGAAACCCCTCACCGATGGTGGCAGCCGCATCATCTGCTACGTGCTGGAGGTTCTCAATGGTGATGACAAGTACAAGGAGCTAATGAGGTCGAAAAACATGCAGTACAGTGCTAAGGATCTGGTGGAGGGCAGAGAGTACACCTACAGAGTCAAGGCTGTGAATGACTCAGGGGAGAGCTCTGCCAAGGAGCTGACAGTGGTCGCCAAGGATCAGATCAGTAAGTGACCATACTTCTAAAATTTACAAGCAAAGATCTATTTAATAAAGTGTGTAAAGTGTTCAAAGCAGAGTTTTAAAACATTAATTCCTTTCCTCTGCAGTTCATCCTAGCTGTGACTTGAGGGAGCTGCCCAACATGTGCTACATTGCCAAGGAGGGCAGCACCGTGCGCCTGAAGATCCCAATCATTGGCAAACCCATACCCAAGGTCTCCTGGAAGAAGGGAGAAGATGAAGATCTGACAGACACTGGCAGAGTGTGTGCAGAGTCATCTTCAGTCAACACCACTCTCTTGATCAGGGACTGCCAGAGGAGTGATGCTTCTAAATACACCATCACCCTCAGGAACAGTGCTGGAAGCAAAGAGTCCACAATTTTCATAAGGTAGGATTCAAACTGTGCCAGGGCATGCAGTGTCAGAGAATGTCATACAAGGAGTACCAAAGGTACAAGATTTGAATCTCTGTGTCTCCATTCAGGGTGGTGGGTAAACCTGGCATCCCTGTTGGACCCATTAAGTTCAAAGATGTTACTGCCGATGGTGCTACACTGAAGTGGGGTGCTCCAAAGGATGATGGGGGCTCAGAAATTACAAACTACATCCTGGAAAAGAGGGACTCCATCACCAACATGTGGGTGACTGTGTCCTCCGCTGTGGAGACCAACACCATGAGGGTAACTGGTCTCCATGAGGGCACAGAGTACACCTTCAGGGTCTGTGCTGAGAACAAGTATGGTGCTGGAGAGGGACTCAAATCTGAACCCATCATTGCTAAACATCCATTCAGTAAGTGACTGTTACTCATATGTTTTTAAGGCTGAATGTTAAGTATTGGACTTCTCACTGTACAATATCACCGTTTTCCTACAGATGTTCCTGATGCTCCTCCTCCACCTCAGATCATGAGCATGCGCCATGACTCTGCTTACCTGGCCTGGTCTGACCCCAGAAAGACTGGAGGATCTCCTATCACAGGTGCAGTGAGCTTGGACACTTGACCTACCTACTGCCAAACATCTATGTTATTTTGACTTATATTATTGGACATACATGTTTTGTTTGCTTCTTCTTTCTTCTGCACTTTAGTTGATGTCTATATGATGTGCATGTGGCATGTGAGCTTAACACGGATTTTGTTTTTCACTGTTTGGTACTACATTCAGGCTACCATGTTGAGTTCAAGGAGAGGAACAGTATGTTGTGGAAGAGGGCGAGCCCAACCGCCTTAAAAATGAAGGAACACAAGGTAACTGGGCTGACTGAAGGTCTGGAGTACGAGTTCAGAGTAATGGCAATCAACCTGGCTGGCATCGGCAAACCAAGCCCTGCCACCGATCCACATGTGGCCTTGGATCCCATTGGTAAGTGTAAAAAGTGTGAGACTAACAACAAGTATGAAAAATACAAATTTTGTAAAATATGCAACAAAGGATTTATATTTTTTAATCTCTGTATCATTAGATGCCCCTGGTAAACCTGATGTGATCAGCATCACCAGAAGCACCGTGACCCTCCAGTGGACAGAGCCACAGTTCGATGGTGGCCACAGACTAACGGGCTATATTGTTGAGAAGCGTGATCTGCCTTCTAAAATCTGGGTGAAGGCCAACAATGTAAACGTTGTGGAGCCTGCATTCACTGTAACCAACCTGCAAGAGGGTTGCAAATATGAATTTAGAATCAGGGCAAAGAATTCCGCCGGCGCTCTCAGTCCGCCCTCCGAGCAGACAGATACCATTATCTGCAGAGATGAATATGGTGAGATATAAAACCACCATTAAAATGTTGTCTCACTCACGTCTTTGTATACTTTCAGTGATGGCAGTGATCTTGCATAATGCATGATAAATTAAGTTTTTCCTATTTTATCCAACAGCTGCACCAACCATTACTATCGACACTCAAGTGAAGGAGGGTCTGACCGTCCGAGCTGGGGATACTATTGTCATCACTGCTACAAGCATTTTAGGCAAACCTGCGCCAACCTCATGCTGGTCAAAAGGAGGAAAGTACTTTAAACCCTCTGATCTTGTTGATATTGAGACCACTGCAACTTCATCTACTCTGTCCATCAAGTATGCCAGTAGGAAGGACACTGGGGACTACGTCATCACTGCCAGCAATCCCTTTGGCGTAAAGGAGGAAACCGTCAAGGTCACAGTTCTGGATGCTCCTGGTACTCCTGGACCCATTGAATGCAGTGGTGTCTCCTCTGAAAAGGTCACTCTTATCTGGACAGCTCCCACTGAGGATGGAGGCTCTCCTGTCAAATATTACACCCTAGAGAAAAGAGAGACCAGCCGTCTGCTCTGGACTGTCCTGGAAGAGAAGGTCATCGATTGTCACTATGTGGCCAACAAGCTCATTCAGGGCAATGAGTACTTCTTCAGAGTCTCTGCTGTTAACCAATATGGTGTCAGTGAGCCATCTCATTCAGAGGCAGTCAAGATGGTTGACAGATTCGGTATGCATAATTACTATGTTTCTTAATGCATCTTAGATACTACATTTGTGCTTATTTTTTAAAGATCTTTTGGGAGAAGAATACAGAAAATGCAAATAAGTATTCAGTAATGTGTTGCAGAGCAATAATGATTCAGACACACATTCTAAAACCAATGGCACAGCATCAGGTGCAATTTGGGGCTCGGTATCTTGCCCAAAGGTATCATGAGATAGCTTGTGATGTGATTTGGCACTATATAAGGAAAACTGACTTGTAACTGAAATTAATTTCTGTCTATTCACGTAGGTCCTCCTGGTCCACCATCTAAACCAGAGGTTGAGAAAGTTGATGGACATTCAGCCACTGTGACCTGGAGAAGACCAGCTGAGGATGGAGGAAGTGACATCATAGGTTACTGTGTTGAAAAGAAGGAGAAAAAGGGTATGAGATGGGTCAGGGCATCCAAAAAATCAATTTCTGAGCTCAGCTTTGAAGTCACTGGTCTCACCGAGGGCATCGAGTATGAGTTCCGTGTTCTTGCTGAGAATAGAGCTGGCTTTGGAGAGCCAAGTGAACCATCTATGCCTGTCAGAACAATAGTTGTTGCATGTAAGTAAAAAGGAGCATTCAGTTCATTCATATGTTGAGACACTTACATGAAATTTCCTGCTCTTACAGTTACATTTAGTTTTAAAAAACACTAACCTCTTATTTTATGTCTGGTAGATGTACCTGGACCTCCAGTCAACCCAAGAGTCACAGACACAACCAAGACCACTGCCACTCTAAACTGGGGAAAACCTCTTGATAATGGTGGACTTGAAGTTACTGGATATGTAATAGAGCACAAGAAAGAAGGAACAGAAGAATGGATTAAGGACACCCCTTCTTCTCCACTTAGGATCACAGAGTTTGTTGTTCCCAATCTAGAAACTGGTGCAAAATACCATTTCAGAATTAGTGCTGTGAATGCTAAGGGGGCAGGTGAACCTGCTGAAACTCAGGAACTGGTTGAAATTGTGGAGCGAGCAGCTGAACCTGATTTGGAGCTGGATGTTGAGCTGAGACGAACCCTCGTCATCAGGGCTGGCTGCTCCATTCGCCTCTTTGTGCCAATCAAGGGACGCCCTACACCTACAGTCACATGGACCAAGGAGGGTGGCCCTGTTTCACGTGCAGTCATTGACAGCACAGAGTCATTTACAATGCTGATCATCCCTGAGAGTTCAAGGATTGATGCAGGCAAATATGAGCTTACTCTCGAAAACTCTACTGGAAAAAAGAGTGCCTCTATACATGTGAGAGTTCTGGATTCACCTGGGCCTCCTCTTAATCTAAAACCTGTTAAGATTGACAAGGAAAGCATTTCTCTTCAGTGGGAGATACCTCTCATTGATGGCGGAGCCAAGATCACAAACTACATCATTGAGAAGAGGGAATCAACTCGGAAAGCTTTTGCTACAGCTATTACAAACTGCCCAACCACTTCAGTCAGGATTGGTGACCTGGGTGAAGGCTGTGAGTACTATTTCAGAGTGTCTGCCGAGAACGAGTATGGCATTGGTGAAGCAGTTGAAACTGCTGACCCAATCCGTGCATCCCAGACACCAACACCTCCAGAGAGTATTATTCCTACTGATATCACCAAGAATTCTGTGAGCCTGGCTTGGACTAAACCCAAACATGATGGTGGAAGCAGAATTACAGGATATGTCCTTGAGGCCCAGAAAAAGGGAACTGATCAGTGGGCACATGTAACAACAGTCAAGGCAATGGACTTCACAGTCAAAAATCTCAATGAGAATGAGGAGTATGTTTTCCGTGTAATGGCCGTCAACCACTCCGGTAGAAGCGTTCCACGTGAGAGCAAACCCATTGTTGTCAAGGATTCTACTTCCTTGCCTGAATTTGACCTCCGTGGCATATGTCAGAAAACTGTTATTGCCAAGGCAGGAGATGACATCAAGGTTGAAATTCCAGTTATAGGACGTCCTAGACCCACTGTTTCTTGGCAAAAGGATGGCACAGCCCTGAAGCTCACACAGAGAACCAATGTGGAAACTACTGCTGCTACTGTTACCCTCAGCATCAGTGAATGCACCAGAGCTGACAGTGGTGTATATACAATGACAGGAAAGAACATCGCTGGTTCTGTGACGGACAACATCACTGTTAAAGTACATGATGTACCAGGGCCACCCAAGGGACCTGTTAAGATTGTGGAGATATCGCGTACCTACTGCATCTTTGCATGGGAAACTCCTGAGAATGACGGAGGTGTTCCAATCAATAATTATGTGGTTGAGATCAGAGACACCACTTCCCAAACATGGACAGAGCTGTCTTCCACTGTTATCCGTACCATGTTCAAAGCCATTCGTTTGACCACTGGATCTGAGTATCAGTTCAGAGTAAAGGCTAAGAACAGATATGGTGTTGGACCACCCATCACATCAGAGTCAGTGGTGGCTGCCTATCCATTCAAAGTCCCTGGACCTCCTGGTACTCCTGGTGTTGTTGCATTTACCAAGGACTCAATAACAATTGGCTGGAATGAGCCTGTCTCTGATGGGGGAAATGAAGTCATTGGTTATCACATTGAGAGGAAAGAAAGAAGCAGCATCATGTGGTATAAGATCAGCAAGGGTCTTGTGAAAGGAAACATCTTTAAATCCACTGGTCTGGAAGATGGCGTGGCCTATGAGTTCCGTGTCATGGCTGAAAACATGGCTGGAGTAGGTAAGCCCAGCAAGGCCTCAGAAGCAATACTAGCTTTGGACCCTGTTGACCCACCAGGTCAGCCTGTGCCAATATTTGTCAATAAGAATGTTATCACTATTCAGTGGACAAAGCCTGAGTATGACGGTGGATTCAAAATCACAGGCTACACAGTGGAGAAGAGAGAACTGCCTACTGGTCGTTGGATCAGAGCCAACTTCACCAACATCATTGAGACGACATTCACTGTCAGTGGACTGACTCAAGATGCCTCATATGAGTTCCGTGTCATAGCCAGAAACTCAGCAGGTGCAGTGAGCGTGCCTTCTGAACCCTCAGACCCAATTACCTGTAGAGATGACATTATTGAGCCACGCATTATGGTTGATGCTATTTTTAAGGACATTGTTCTATTGAAGGCAGGAGAGTCCTTCAAACTAGATGCTGACATTGCTGGTCAACCTACACCATCTATGGTTTGGACCAAGAATGGAAAAGAGGTTGAGAACACAATGAAACTGGATGTAAAATTCACAGAACTGACAACCACTCTGACCAACAAGGACTCTGTCAGATCAGATGGAGGAGAATTCGTTTTGACTGCCACTAACATTGGTGGATTTGCAAAGCACATCTTTAATGTTAAGGTGCTCGACAGACCTGGACCACCAATTGGACCTCTTAAGGTGTCTAATGTCACGGCTGACAACTGTATGCTCACGTGGGCTCCACCTGCAGATGATGGTGGTGCCAAGATTGAAGGATATGTGATTGAGAAGCGTGAGTCAAGCAGACTGGTTTGGACCAATGTAGTTTCAGACCTTCAAGTTACACAATACAAGGTGACCAAGCTGCTCAAAGGAAATGAATACATCTTCAGAGTTATGGCAGTAAACAAATATGGGCTTGGTGAATCTCTTGATTCTGAACCCACTATTGCAGACAACCCATACGTGGTTCCAGATCCTCCAGAGAATCCTGAGGTGACAGCAATCACAAAAGATTCAATGGTTCTTATGTGGCAAGCACCTAAGAGTGATGGTGGAACTCCCATCACCAACTACAATATTGAAAGGAAAGACAGAATAGGCCTCCGCTGGGTCAAATGCAACAAGAGGAAGGTCAAAGATCTACAATTCAAGGCAACAGGCCTTGTTGTTGGACATGAATATGAATTTAGAATAATTGCTGAAAATGCTGCTGGAGTGAGTGCACCAAGTGGCACTAGTCCATTCTACAAGGCCACTGATGGACTGTACAAGCCAGGGGCTCCATGTAACCCCAGAATTTTGGACACAACCAAATCCTCAATTACTGTCGCCTGGAACAAACCTGCATATGATGGTGGCTCTGAAATCACTGGCTATATTGTTGAGACCTGCATCCCATGTGAAAAGGAGGAAGAGGAGGAATGGACCATTGCGACACCAAAAGAAGGGCTCCTTGCCACCTCTTTCACCATTATTAACTTGAAGGAGAACAAAGAGTACAAGATAAACATCTCTGCTGTCAACAGTGAAGGAGTTGGAGAGGCAGCATTGATACCTGGCAATCCCAAGGCAGAGGACAGGCTGCTTCCACCTGAGATGGATTTAGATGCTGAACTCCGCAAAGTTGTCACTCTTAGAGCTTGCTGCTCACTTAGACTGTTTGTGCCTATCAGAGGCAGACCAGCTCCCCAGGCTAAATGGACCAAAGGAGATGGTGAGCGTATTGAGAGGGCAACCATTGACAGCACAACATCGTACACCTCACTTGTAATTGAAAATGTCAACAGATTTGACAGTGGAAAGTATAATCTTACAATTGAAAACAGCTCTGGCTCCAAGACAGTTACAGTCCAAGTCAGGGTGCTTGATACACCAAGTGCGCCACAGAATCTTAAGATCATTGCTGTAACAAAGGAAGCTGTCACTTTGACTTGGGATCCACCAGTGAATGATGGAGGAGTTAAGATTAAAAATTATATCGTTGAAAAACGTGAGTCCACAAGGAAAGCATATGCCACAGTCAACGCTAACTGCCATCACACCACCTTCACAGTTGACCAGCTCCTGGAAGGATGCAACTACTATTTCAGAGTTTTGGCTGAGAATGAATATGGCATTGGCATGCCCATTGAGACTGGTGAATCAGTTAAAGTGTCTGAGAAACCACAGCCACCTGGCAAAATAACTCTTAAAGATGTTACTAAGACCAGTGTCACCCTCTCTTGGGAGAGGCCAGAGCATGATGGTGGCAGCAGAGTTGGTTGTTATGTTGTTGAGATCCAACCTAAGGGTGTTGATAAGTGGACCCAGGCGGTGATTGTAAAGGAAACAGAAGCTACTATTAGCGGACTCAATGCAGGCGAAGAATACATGTTCCGTGTAGCAGCAAGAAATGAGAAGGGAACAAGTGACCCACGTCAAATTGGTGTGCCTGTGATTGTCAAAGATCTTGTGATTGCACCTGCTGCCAAAATGCTGTTCAACACATTCAGTGTGTTGGCAGGAGAAGATCTGACAGTAGAGGTTCCATATGTTGCACGTCCCAAAGCAGCTGTCTCTTGGGTAAAAGATGGCCAGCCTCTGAAGAGAACTACCAGAGTAAACTTTGGTGCAACAGACACAATGCTGAACCTCAGCATAAAGGAAGCTACTAAAGATGATGTTGGGCAGTACCATATTACTCTTAGCAACACAGCAGGAGAGACAACAGCAGACATTGGTATCGTTGTTCTGGACAAACCTGGTCAGCCTGGTGGTCCAGTTAAGGTGGAAGAGGTCACATCTGACAGTGTAACCATCTCCTGGAACCCACCAGAGTATGATGGTGGGTGCACTATTAAGAACTACATTGTGGAAAAGAGAGACACATCCACAACTAACTGGATGGTTGTATCTCCTAACCTTGCCAGGACCAAAATCAAGGCAGGCAGGTTGAAGACTGGCTCTGAATATCAGTTTAGAATCACAGCAGAAAACAGATATGGAAAAGGCCCAGCTCTTCTATCAGAGTGTATTGTGGCTCAATACCCATACAAGCTCCCAGGACCTCCAGGAACACCTTCCATTGCAGCCTGTACCAAGGACAGCATGGTGATTGCCTGGAATGAACCTGTGAATGATGGTGGAAGCACCATCTTGGGCTACCATCTTGAACGCAAAGAGAGAAACAGCATCCTGTGGGTAAAACTTAACAAGTCTCTTATTACTGACCAAACCTTCAAGACCAGTGATTTGGAACCAGGAATGGAGTATGAATACAGAGTTTATGCTGAAAACATTGTTGGAATAGGCAAAGTGAGCAAAGTGTCTGAGGGACATGTTGCAAGAGATCCTTGTGATCCCCCTGGCACCCCAGAGGCAACAAAGATCACCAAGGATTCTGTCACCATTGTTTGGACCAAGCCTGAGTATGACGGTGGTGCCAAGGTTACAGGCTACATTGTGGAAAAGAAGGAGCTTCCTGAGGGTCGTTGGCTGAAGGCTAACTTCACTAATGTCATTGAGACAGAGTATGTTGCAACTGGACTTGTGCAGGACAATCAGTATGAGTTCCGGGTCATTGCCAGAAATGCTGCTGGTGTTTTCAGTATTCCCTCTTATAGCACTGGTCCTATCACTGCCAGGGATGAGATTGAACCACCACACATCAGCATAGACCCAGAGTACACACAGACTATAGTGGTTAATTCTGGAGACAACTTCAAGATTGATGGAGATGTTCATGGTAAACCATTGCCCTCTATCCACTGGATAAAGGGAGAGCAGGAACTGAGCAACACGATTCATAGAGAGATTAAGAACACACCCACCAAAGCTTGTATATCTGTCAAGGAAGCTAAACTTTCCGATGGAGGCCAGTACACTCTGCTGTTGAAAAATCCAGGCGGAGAAAAGGCTGTACAGGTCAATGTAGTTGTTTTAGATAAACCAGAAGAACCACAGGGACCTCTTATTGTTACAGGAATAACCAAAGACCGATGCTGCCTTGCATGGAAACCACCACTACAAGATGGTGGCAGCAAGATCTCTCATTATATTGTGGAGAGAAGAGAGACAAGCAGACTAGTTTGGACTGTTGTTGATCCAAAAGTGGAAAATATTTGCTTAAAGGTTACTAAGCTCCTGGAAGGAAATGAGTACATCTTCAGAGTCCATGCTGTCAATCACTTTGGAGTGGGTGCACCACTTGAGTCTGCTGCTGTCATAATCAAAGATCCATATGTGCCCCCTGGAACACCCAAGAACTTGGAAGTTTCAGACATTAAAAAGTATTCAATGGTGCTTACCTGGGAGACTCCATCTGAAGACGGTGGAAGTCCCATCACTGGCTACATAATTGAGAAACATGACAAAGAAGGTGTAAGATGGATCAGATGCAACAGACAAACAGTCACTGACTTGACTTTTAAGGTCACTGGACTCCTAGAAAGCCACAGCTATGAATTCAGAATTGCAGCTGAGAATGCTGTTGGCGTTGGTGAGCCAAGCCTCCCAACTGTCTTCTACAAAGCCCTTGATCCCATCTTCAGGCCTGGTCCACCACACAATCCAAGAGTTACTGACACAACAAAAACATCAGTATTCTTGTCTTGGGGCAAGCCTGTCTGTGATGGAGGCTGTGAGATTCAGGGATACATTGTTGAGTCCTGCACTACCACAGAGCCAGCAGTGCCAGCTGAGGCCCCCGCTGAAGACCCAGCTGCAGCAGCTGCCACAGATGCTCCTGCAGAGGAATGGATAATGTGCACACCTCCAACAGGGGTCAAAAAGACCAAGTTTGAAGTTCCAAACTTGAAGGAAAACCAGGCATACAAGTTTAGAGTATGTGCTGTTAACAAAGTTGGAGTTGGCGAGCATGCTGATGTCTCTGGAGTTGTTGTTGCCCAGGACAAGGCAGAAGAGCCAGACCTTGACATTGACCCTGAACTGAGAAAGATTGTGGCCATTAAAGCTGGAGCATCCCTTAGACTGTTTATTCCCATCAAAGGAAGGCCCAGTCCTACTGTAAAGTGGGACAAAGATGAAGCTGCACTTAAAGAAACTGCTCAAGTTGAGGTGACCAGTAGTTACACATCCCTTGTAATTGACAAAATGAGCAGAAATGACAGTGGAAAATACACTGTCACTGTAGAGAACTCCAGTGGAACCAAATCTGCATTTGTTGTTGTCCGTGTTCTTGATACACCTAGTGCTCCTGTTAACCTAAAAGTGAAAGAAATTACAAACCAGTCGGTGACACTAGCATGGGAACCACCTCTGTTGGATGGCGGGTCCAAGATCAAGAACTACATTGTTGAAAAGAGAGAAAGCACGCGCAAGACATATGCAGCTGTTGTAACAAATTGTCATGCTCTTTCATGGAAGATTGAGCCACTCCAGGAGGGTTGCAGTTACTACTTCCGAGTGCTTGCTGAGAATGCACATGGTGTTGGCCTGCCTGCAGCAACTGTTGACCCTCTTAAGGTCTCAGAGGTGCCCCAGTCTCCAAAGAACCTGATTGTTACAGACCAAACTAAAACAAGTATCTCTTTGGCCTGGGAGAAGCCAGAGTATGATGGTGGTAGCAGAGTCATGCAGTACCTACTCGAGGTGCAGCTTAAGGGCCAGGATAAGTGGTCTGGTGTTAACACATTTAAGACAATGGAGGCTACTGTTTCCAATCTGAACCCAGGAGAGGAGTATCTGTTTAGAGTAACAGCAATCAACGATAAGGGAAAGAGTGACCCCAAAGTCCTTGCTGGTCCAGTGATGGCAAAGGACTTAGTCTTTGAGCCAGATGTACGACCAGCATTCAGCAACTACAGTGTCCATGTGGGTAAAGACCTGAATGTTGATATTCCCATCTTTGGTCGTCCTAAACCAACAGTCTCATGGACTAAAGATGGAGCTCCTTTGAAGTTCACTACCAGAGTTAACATCCTCAACACACCAACACATACAACACTGAGCATTAAGGAGGCAGCAGGTGATGATGGTGGCATGTACAGTATAAATGTTGCTAATTCAGCTGGAAAGAAGGACACAACCGTTGAAGTAATTGTACTTGACAAGCCTGGCCCTCCATTTGGCCCTGTGAGGTTCGATGAAATCACAACACAGAGTGTCACTATTTCATGGGACCCACCAAAACACAATGGTGGCTGCCAGATTTCAAATTACGTCATACAGAAGAGGGATACTACTACAACAACATGGGAAAATATCAGCATAAACTGTGCCAGAACCACCATTAAAGTACCTAGACTGAAGACTGGAGCTGAGTACCAGTTCAGGATCATTGCTCAGAACCGTTATGGCAAGAGCCATGGCCTGGATTCATCTGCTGTGGTCGCTCAGTACCCATACAGAGAGCCAGGCCCACCAGGCACTCCTTTCATTTCCTCTCTCTCCAGGGACCACCAGATTGTTGAGTGGCACGAGCCTGTCACAGATGGAGGAAGCTCTGTTCTTGGCTACCATCTTGAAAGGAAAGAGAGGAATAGTATTCTCTGGGTCAAAATCAACAAGACACTTATTCATGAGACTAGTTTCAAGAGTCATCCACTGGATGAGGGTGTTGAATATGAATACAGGGTTTATGCTGAAAATATTGTTGGCATTGGCAGGTGCAGTAAGGTCTCAGAGGGCTGTGTTGCCCGTGACCCATGTGATCCTCCTGGCACACCAGAGGCCATCCATGTGACCAAAGATACAATTATCCTTCAGTGGACTAAACCAGAGTATGATGGTGGTAGTAATATAACTGGCTATACTGTGGAGAAGCGTGATCTGCCAGAGGGCAGGTGGGTAAGGGCAAACTTCACTAATGTGATTGAGACCCAGTTCACTGTCACTGGTCTGACTGAAAATGCACAGTATGACTTTAGAGTCATTGCTAAAAATGCTGTTGGCACCATCAGTAAGCCATCCTACAACACTGGACCAATCACTGCCAGTGATAAGGTTGAGGCACCCAAATTCTCCATTGACCCTGCATTCACCAAGGTCATTATCATCAATGCCGGAGAGACGTTCAAACTAGATGCTGATGTCCGTGGCAAGCCACTGCCAACAATCAAGTGGTTCAAGGATGAAAAACCAATTGAGAATACACTCAGACTAGAGATCAAAAACACAGAACACCACGCAATGATTGTCATTAAGGACTGTGTCAGCATTGATGGTGGAATTTACACTCTCCAGCTGACAAATGTGGCTGGCAGTGAAACTGTTCCATTCAAGGTTGTGGTCCTGGACAGGCCCAGTCCATGTGATGGACCCCTCCACATCACTGGAGTAGCAGAAGATAGATGCACACTGGTATGGCGAGCCCCTCTACATGATGGAGGTAGTCCTATTAAACACTACATCATAGAGAGAAGGGAGACCAGCCGTCTAGCTTGGACTGTTGTTTCTAACAGCTGTGACACCACATGCTACAAAGTCACCAACTTATTGGAAGGCAATGAGTACATGTTCCGTGTAATGGCAGTTAACAGTTATGGTGTCAGTGAGCCACTGCAGTCTGGCGGCATGATCATGAAAACTCCATTTGTTCCTCCTGGTCCACCTCACATTGAGGATGTATCCAACATTGCCCATGATGGCATGACGATCACTTGGTCAGCCCCTGAGACTCATGGCGGTAGTGAGATTACCAATTACATCATTGAAAAGAAGGACAGAAATGGAATCAAATGGACCCGATGCAACAGACAGAAGGTCACTGACCTCTCCTTTAGAGTTACAGGCCTAACGACCGGCCATGAATATGAGTTCAGAGTGGCTGCTGAGAATGTAGTTGGAGTGGGAGAGCCAAGCCTTCCAAGTTCATACTATAAGGCCTGTGATCCCAAGTACAAACCTGGTGCCCCAGCATATGTGAATGTGATTGACTCCACAAACAGTTCTATTACAGTGTCATGGGGTAAGCCTCTGTCTGATGGTGGCAGCACCATTCAAGGATACATTGTTGAAGTCTGCAAGGCTGAGGAGGAGGAATGGGCCATGGTTACTCCCCCCACTGGTCTGCGTGTGAACAAATATGAAATTACTAAACTTACTGAGGGTCTGGAGTACAAGATCCGGGTTTGTGCTCTGAACAAACTGGGAGTTGGTGAACCAGCATCTCTCTCTGGAACAGCTAAGCCAGAGGAAAGGGTCGACCCACCAGAGATCCACCTTGACTCTGAGCTGAGGAAGGGCATCACTGTGAAAGCTGGTGGATCTGTTAGAATCCATATTCCATTCAAGGGTAGGCCAACACCTGAGATTAAGTGGACTAAGGACGAGGGAGACCTGACTGAAAAGGTGGTGGTTGAGAAAGCTCTCAACTTTGCTCAGCTTTCCATTGACTCATGTGACAGGAGTGACTCAGGAAAATACACCCTAAGCCTGACGAACAGCAGTGGCTCTGTGTCTGAGTTTGTTGCTGTTAAAATCCTGGATACACCTGGGGCCCCACAGAACCTTGTGGTTAAAGACGTGAAAAAGGATTCTATCACTCTTGTATGGGATGCCCCACTGATTGATGGAGGTTCCAAAATCAAGAACTATGTAATTGACAAACGTGAATCAACCAGAAAAGCTTATGCAAATGTGTCCACAAAATGCACCAAGACAACATTCAAAGTTGAGAATCTGATCGAGGGCGCTATGTACTACTTCAGAGTCATGGCTGAGAATGAATATGGAATTGGCCAGGCTGTTGAAACAAAGACGGCTTCCAAGGCCTCTGAGGTACCACTGCCTGTTGGAAAAGTCTCACTCACCGATGTTACCAAGACCAGTGCCTCGCTGACCTGGGAGAAACCTGAGCATGATGGAGGCAGTAGAATTGGTGGCTACCTAATTGAGATGCAGCCCAAGGGTACAGACAAGTGGGGAGTTGCAGGAAATCCAAAGACATGTGAGGGCACTGTCACAGGCCTCACAGGTGGAACAGAATACCTTTTCCGTGTTATTGCTTACAATGAGAAAGGTAAGAGTGAGCCAAAGGCACTTGCTGCCCCGGTTGTTGCCAGTGACATGACAGTGGAGCCAAGCATAAACATGCAATTCAACACATACAGTGTATTAGCTGGAAAAGACCTCAAGTTGGAGTTCCCTGTGCTTGGCAGGCCCAAACCTAAGGTCACTTGGACCAGGGATGGTCAGCCTTTGAAGGTGACATCCAGGGTCAATGTGGTAAACACTCCAACAACAACTGGAATTCAAATCACTGAGGCATGCAAGGATGATTTTGGCAAGTATTCCATTACGGCAACCAATACTGCCGGCACAGTCACTGAGGATGTGGCTGTCATTATCCTTGACAAGCCTGGACCACCGACGGGGCCAGTCAAGATTGTTGAAGTGAGCAACACATTTGTTCATCTCTCCTGGGAGCCCCCGTCATACACAGGTGGATGCCAGGTAAAGAACTATATAGTGGAGAAGAGAGACACCACCACCACAACATGGCAGTCAGTCACCACACAGCTTGCCAGAACTGCATTCAAGGTCACCAAGCTCAAGACTGGTGCTGAGTATCAGTTCAGAATCATAGCTGAAAACAGGTATGGAAAGGGTGTGCCTCTGGACTCTAAGGCCATTGTTGTGCAATACCCATACAGACCACCAGGGCCTCCAGGAACTCCATATGTCAAATTTGCAACAAAGGAAATGATGATCATTGAATGGAATGAGCCAGTCAATGATGGTGGAAGTACAGTTATGGGTTACCATCTAGAAAGCAAAGAGAGAAGCAGCATCCTGTGGAACAAATTGAACAAGACTCTCATCACTGATACTCAGTTCAAGATCAGTAATCTTGAGGAGGGTATTGGTTATGAATTCAGAGTCTATGCTGAGAATATTGTTGGTATTGGTAGATGCAGTAAAGTCTCTGAGTCCTTTGTCGCTCGTGATCCATGTGACCCTCCTGGTGCTCCTGAAGCTGTATCTATTTCTAAGAATCTTATTAAGATTCAATGGACCAAGCCTCAGTACGATGGTGGCAGCAAAGTGAATGGATATATTGTGGAAAGGAAGGATCTTTGCTCCCCTGATGGGCGCTGGGTAAGAGCTAACTTCACAAATATAATTGAGACGGAGTATGTTGTCACTAGTCTGACAGAGAATGAGCAATATGAATTCAGAGTTATTGCCAGAAATGCAGCCGGAGTCTTCAGCGAGCCATCCGACAGCTCTGGACCTATTACTGCCACTGATGAAATTGAGCCACCAAGGGCCTCAATGGATCCTAAATACAAAGATGTCATTGTTGTCAATGCTGGAGAACATTTGCTTCTTGATGCAGACATCTATGGAAAACCAATACCCGATGTTGTCTGGCTAAAAGAGGGCAAGGAAATGGACAAAGCCCTGCGCATTGAAGTGAAAACTACACAGAAACGTGCGGCCATAACTATCAAGGATGTAACCAAGCTTGACAGTGGCCACTATGCCCTCGTCCTGAAAAATCTAGGTGGTACAAAAACCTTCCCTATCACTGTCAAAGTCCTTGATAAACCAGGTCCACCTACTGGACCCATGAAGGTGACAGGAATCATGGCTGACAGGTGCATCCTTTCCTGGTCTGAGCCAACTCTGGATGGTGGGGCTAGTATCACTCACTATGTCTTGGAGAAGAGAGAGACGAGCAGGTTGTCCTGGACAGTGGCTGCACCAAATGTAAAGGGTCTGTACAATAAACTAAGGAATTTGCTCCCCGGAAATGAATACATTTTCAGAGTCAGGGCAGTCAACAAATATGGTGTTGGTGATTATCTTGAAAGTGAACCTATCATTGCACGTAATCCTTACAAGCCACCTAGTGCTCCTGGAACTCCAGAAGCAAGTCAGATCACAAAAGATTCTATGGTTCTGTCATGGACTGCTCCAGAACAGACTGGTGGTGCTGACATTGAAGGTTACCACCTTGAAAAACGTGACAAAGATAGTGCAAGGTGGACAAAATGCAACAGACAAAAGCTGGCTGACACTCACTTCAAGGTCGCAGGCCTGATGACAGACCATTTCTATGAGTTCCGTGTTGCTGCTGAGAATGAAGCTGGAATAGGAGACCTCAGTGAACTGTCCCTGTTCTACAGAGCATGTGATGCCACAAGACCACCTGGACCTCCACACCATCCAAAGGTGACAGACTACACAAAGTCTTCTGTGTCTCTGTCCTGGGGCAAACCTGACTTTGATGGTGGTGCCTACATCAAGGGATACATTGTTGAAATGAGGGAGTATACACCTGTGCCTGAACTGACAGAAGAGGCAGAAGTAGCACCAACAGTAGAGATACCCGCTGAAAAAGAATGGACTATGTGCACTCCACCCACTGGTATTCAAGCCACTAAACTCACTATCACAGACTTGAAGGAGGGTGGAGAGTACCAGTTCCGTGTCTGTGCTATCAATTCCGAGGGAGTGGGGGAGGCTGCTAATGTCCACAGCACTGTGGTTACTTCTGACAGGGTAGAAGCACCAGAGATAGAGTTGGATGCTGAGCTCAGAAAGGTGGTATCTGTTCGTGCTGGTGGAACTCTGCGTCTGTTTGTCACCATCAGGGGAAGGCCTGAGCCTGCTGTGAAATGGGAAAAAGTTGAGGGTACACTAACAGAACGTGCTGCAATTGACACTTCCAGTTCATACACCATGCTTGTAATTGACAATGTTAACCGCTTTGACAGTGGCAAATATTCACTAACACTGGAGAATAGCAGTGGTGCAAAATCTGCTACTGTTGCAGTGAGAATCTTGGATACACCAAGTGCGCCACAAAACTTTGCTGTAAAGGAGCTCAAGAAGGACTCAGTCACTCTTGCCTGGGACACTCCCCTCACTGATGGTGGTTCTAAAATAACAAACTACATTGTAGAGAAGAGAGAGTCTGTCAGGAAGGCCTATACTACTGTCACCAGCAACTGCACGGTCAACTCATTCAAGATTGAAGATCTGCCTGAGGGTGGCATTTTCTTGTTCAGAGTCTATGCTGTTAATGAATATGGCCAAGGACAGATGGTTGAAACCAAAGAAGTCAAAGTGTCTGAGGTACCTCTGCCACCAAGCAAAGTTACCCTTGTAGATTTGACAAAGAACAGTGTGTCACTGGCATGGGACAAACCTGCTCATGATGGAGGCAGCAAAGTAATGTGCTATAATGTAGAGTTCAAGCCTAAAAGTGGAGATAAATGGGGCACAGCATGCACAGTTAAGGTACTTGAAGCAACTATTCCTAATCTGACCCCCAATGAAGCCTATTTATTCAGAGTTGTTGCAATCAATGAGAAAGGAAAGAGTGAGCCAAAGGATCTTGGCTTACCTGTGGTTGCAAAGGATGTTGCAATTGAACCATCCACCAACTTACTATTTACCACATACAGTGTGAAGGCTGGAGGTGACCTCACTCTTGAGGTTCCAGTAAGAGGCAGGCCAAAGCCTGTTGTATCCTGGAAGAAGGATAGCCTTCCTTTGAAGCAAACATCATCAGTGACCATCTTAAACACTGCAACCTCATCCAAAGTTATCATCAAAGAGGCTAGCAGAGAACATGTTGGCAAGTATGAGATCACTCTGGCTAACACAGCAGGAACTGTCACAGCAGATATTGGAGTTGTTGTCCTTGATAAACCAGGTCCACCTAAAGGTATCAAGGTAGATGCTGTGACCTCAGATAGTATCACGTTGTCTTGGTCTCCACCAGATTATGATGGTGGCTGCTCCATCAGTAACTATATTGTAGAGAAAAGAGATACAAACACACAGGAATGGCAGATGGTAGCAAGTAATGTTGCCAGAACATCTTTCAAGGCATGCCGCCTAACACATGGGGCAGAGTACCAATTCCGTATCTATGCAGTCAACCGTTATGGAAAGAGTACATATCTGGATTCACCTGGAATCACTGCTCAGTATAACTTCAAACAACCTGGACCTCCTTCTACACCCATAGTGAAGCTGGCCACTAAGTCTTATATGTTGGTGACTTGGAATGAACCAGTCAATGATGGAGGTAGTCCTGTTGTAGGTTATCATCTGGAGAGGAAAGAGCGTTCTAGCATTCTTTGGACAAAGATGAACAGAGGAATGATCAAAGATACAGAATACAAAGTCAATGGAATTGAAGAGGGCATGATATATGAATACCGTGTCTATGCTGAAAATATCGCTGGTATTGGTAAATGTAGCAAGGCCTGTGAAGGTGTAGCAGCCAGAGATCCATGTGACCCTCCAGGCACACCTGTGGTTACTGCTGTTACCAGAACATCTGTCTCCTTGTCTTGGGATAAACCAGAGTATGATGGTGGAGCCAAGGTTTCTGGCTACATCATTGAGCGCAGAGACCTTCCTGAAGGACGCTGGACAAGGTGCAACTTCACCAATGTGCCTGAGACTCACTATGATGTGACAGGCCTTACAGAGAGCAGCCAGTATGACTTCCGTGTCATTGCTAAGAATGCAGCTGGACTGTTCAGTGAAGCATCTGACAACACTGGCCCCATTACGGTCAAGGATGATGTGGATCCACCACGCATCATGATGGATGTCAAGTTCAGAGAGACAGTTTTTGTGAAAGCAGGAGAAGCTCTGAAGATTAATGCTGACCTTGCTGGACATCCAGCCCCTGTTATTTCCTGGACTAAGGATGGCAAGGAAATTGAGCTGAGAGCCAGAATCCAGATTGTTTCAACAGATACCAGCACTTTTGTGATTGTGAAGGATTGCATCAGAAGAGATTCTGGACAGTATGCCCTGACACTACAGAATATTGTTGGAAAAGTTACCATGCCAATAAATTGTGTGATTCTAGATAAGCCAGGACCCTCAGCAGGACCTCTGCAGATCACAGGTCTCACAGCTGAGGAGTGCACTCTGTCATGGGGCCCTCCCCAGGAGACTGGTGGTGCTGACATTACACATTATGTCGTCGAGAAGCGTGAGACCAGCCGCTTGGCATGGACACTGGTGAAGGGAGACATCACAAAAACATACTTCAAAGTCACAGGACTTCTCAAGGGCAATGAATATATCTTCAGGGTTTTGGCTGTCAACAAACATGGACTTGGTGAGGCTTTGGAGAGTGATGCTGTAAAGATTACAGATCCATACACTTTTGCCACTGCTCCAACTAGCGTTGACGTCACTGATATATCTGGAGATTCAATGACCCTTACCTGGTGCAAGCCAGCCGGTGACGGAGGCAGCCCCATCACTGGATATGTGATTGAGCGCCGTGAGAAGACAGGTATGCGCTGGGTTCGTGTAAACAGAGATCCAGTTGTTGAATGTACCACAGTAGCAAACAAACTGCGCAAGGGCTGTGAGTATGACTTCAGAGTCTATGCCGAAAATGCTGCTGGTTTAAGTCCTCCAAGTGAACCCTCTGCAACATTCAGAGCAGTAGATCCTCTGGTTGTTCCTTCACGCCCAACCAAGCCAAAGATTGTCAGTTCAGCCAAGGACAGCGTGTCCATTGCCTGGAAACCACCAACAAATGATGGTGGTACTGCTATCCTTGGATACAGTGTAGAATACAGAGATTACATTCACATACCAGAGCCAGAGGTTGAGGGAGAAGAGGAAGAATATGAGGAGGAGGAGGAAGAGGAAGTAGAGGAATCCCCTGAAGAACTAGCACGATGGATTGAAGCTATCCCCATTACCAAGAGCTTGGAGTTCACAATCACAGGACTAAAGACAGGTGCAGAATATGAATTCTGTGTCAAGGCAGTAAACAAAGTTGGTAGCAGTGTGCGTAGCCCATATTCAGATGCAGCTGCAGCACTGGACAGAACTGCACAGCCATCATTTGATGTTGACCTTGAGATGCGTAAAGTACATATTGTTAAGCATGGCACAGCATTTACTCTCAATGTACCATTCAAGGGAAAACCTGTGCCATCAGTGGCATGGGCCAAGGAAGGTGTTGATCTGAAGGTCAGAGGAACCATTGACTCAACAGAATCCAGTACTTCCCTGACAATTGACAAGTCTACTAGAAATGACTCCGGAGAGTACTGCGTAACTATTGAGTCACCACTGGGAAAAACAACATTGCCCATGGTTGTCAAGGTGCTTGACTCTCCTGGACCCCCTGTCAATGTTATAGTTTCAGCAGTGACCAGGGATTCTGCAACCCTCACTTGGGAAGCTCCAGAAAATGATGGCGGTGACCCAGTGAAGGCCTACCATGTTGAAAAACGTGAGGCCAGCAAGAAGGCCTGGGTGTCTGTGACCAGCAACTGCCACACAATGACTTACAAGGTGGAAGACTTGCAGGAGGGAGCCATCTATTACTTCAGAGTTATTGGAGAAAATGAGCATGGAGTTGGAGTACCTCAAGAAGCCAAGGGTGGAACAAAGATTACAGGTAACATATGAACTGGCAGTTTTTAAATGCAATAGCTGTTAAGTTGATTTTATATAACAATTATCATTTTGATAAAATGTGCATAATAAAATATCCCACTGTCTATTACAGAGGTACCAAGTCCACCCATGAAACTTGGAGTTGCAAATGTTACCAAGGACACCATTACAATTGCCTGGACAAGACCAGAATACGATGGTGGTAGCAGAGTCACTGGTTATGTTATTGATGCCATGGAGAAGGGACAGACCAAGTGGGTGAAGTGTGCCACTGTGAGGACCATGATGCACACCATCAAGAGCCTGAGGGAGGGTGCTGAGTATTTCTTCAGAGTCCGGGCTGAGAACCATGCTGGACTTAGTGAACCAAAGGAGATGATTGTACCTGTTATTGTCAAGGAAATACACGGTATTATCTCTGGGTTTACTTCTGCATTGTGATATTAGTTATGTAATTAATATTGAGTTTTTTGTCCCTATGAAACAGGATTCCATCCATAACATCACATAATAAATAATTTAAAACAATTAAAAAACATGAAACATTAAGGTGACATTACTTATCTCATTGCTGTCTTATTTTTTCAACAGAGGCTCCAGAGTTTGACCTGAAGAACTACCCCAAGAATACAGTTTATGTGAGAGCAGGATCCAACCTAACCTTTGAGATTCCTCTCACTGGCAAGCCCATGCCTAAAGTGACTGTGTCCAAGAACAATGTTGTCATCAAAGGATCCAAGAGGCTGCTAACAGAAGTAACTCCAGACAGTTTAATCATCACCTTAAATGAGAGTATTTCCAGTGATGCTGGCAAGTATGAAGTCACCGCCTCAAATGTAGGAGGCACCACCAAGATCTTCATTATTTTTGTTGTACTGGACAGACCCGGACCTCCTGTTGGTCCAGTCGAGATTGGAGAGGTTGGAGAGACCACAGTATGTCTGAAATGGGCTCCCCCAGAGTATGATGGTGGCAGTCCTGTTACTAACTACATTGTTCTGAAACGTGAAACTAGTACTCCTACCTGGGCAGAGGTGTCAACTAGCATTGCAAGAAGCTCGATCAAGGTGACTAAGTTGACCAAGGGAGAGGAGTATCAGTTCAGAATCAAGGCTGAGAATCGTTATGGTGTCAGCGACCACATTGACAGCAAGCCAGTCATGATAAAGCTTCCATACAGTAAGTCAATAAACTGATATACTATGTGGAGGAAAATAATCTTTTTGTTCTAACATTAATTTTGTATCACGCATTATGAATCACTCTGAATACTAATATGAATGCTGTACATTACAGCCATCCCTGGACCTCCATCCACACCATGGCTCAGCTTTGTATCTAGAGAGAGCCTGACAGTTTGCTGGAATGAACCCGTCAATGATGGTGGAAACCCTGTAATTGGATATCATCTCCAGATGAAAGAGAGGAGCAGCATCCTCTGGCAGAAGGTCAATAAGACAGCCATCTCAGGAAACCAGTGGCGTGTCACGAACATCTGCCCTGGCCTCATCTATGAATTCAAAGTGGCAGCTGAAAATGCTGCCGGTATTGGAAAGATGAGCAAGACTTCTGAAGAGGTGCTTGCCATTGATGCCTGTGGTAAGTATTTCTAATTGTCTCCATTTATAAGGGGACCCACAGCCTCTTACCTGTTGTTTAATTAAAATAACATCTTTGTCACTTTAATATTACAGAGCCCCCAGCAAATGTTCGTATCACAGAAGTCACCAAGAACTCAGTCAGCCTGGCTTGGCAGAGGCCTCCTTATGATGGTGGCAGCAAGATTACTGGCTACAGTGTGGAGAGGAGGGAAGCTGCCAGTGGCAGATGGGTGAAGGCCAACTTCACAAACATAATTGAACTGGGCTTCACTGTATCTGGACTGAGCCAGGATGAGTCTTATGAGTTCAGAGTGTATGCCAAGAATGCTGTTGGGTCTGTCAGTAACCCATCTCTCATTGCTGGCCCAGTCACTTGTGTGGATGCATGTGGTGAGTTTTTGGATTTATATCTATGGTGACATGTTTTGTTTACTATTATTGGATTTAGTACTACTTTACTTATATTACCATATTGTGTCCCACAGGTGCCCCAGCCATTGACCTTCCTCCAGAGTATCTGGATGTGGTTCAGTACAAAGCTGGCACTTCAGTTAAGCTTAGAGTCGGAATCATTGCCAAGCCTCTGCCAAACATCGAGTGGCTCAAGGATGGAAAAGAGCTGGTTGCAACCTCTACCATGTCTGTTGAAAACACAACTGACTCTTCTGCTGTTCTGATCAAAGATGCAGCTCGCATTCACACAGGCTCATATGAGATCAGGATCAAGAATGTTCTCGGCTCAGCATCTGCAACCATCAGGCTTGAAATCTTAGGTATTTAGAAATTCTTGCCCCACCCCTTCATACTTTCATAATTCTGAATTCCTGATCAGTTTAAATGGAGATGCACTTATTTACTATAATCTTCCACCACCCCTCTATTTAATGTTCATATGCTCTTCCTTTTTTTTTCTTTTTCTTTTTCTTTTTTACCTCTACTTAGACAAATCTGGACCCCCAGCTGGCATCATTAACTTCAACTCCATCACAGCAGACAAGATCATCTTTAGTTGGCAGCCTGTGCCTGAGTCTGACCAGGGAGGTTCCAAGGTGACCCACTACATTGTTGAGAGGCGTGAAACCAGTCGAGTGGTCTGGTCAACAGTTTCAGACAAGCACGAGCAGACACACATAACCATTGGCAAACTGCTGCGCGGAAATGAGTATGCGTTCCGTGTAATGGGTGTTAATAAGTATGGAATTGGAGAGCCACTGGAGTCTGAGCCTGTCATCGCTAAGAATGCCTTTGGTAGGTTTTGGGCTGTAGAGTGTTGTGACTATGATTCTTCATGTGAATACATTATTTTTTCTTGTTTAGGTATTACCAATATAATTACTCTGTAACAATTATCCCTTGTATTTATTATATTATTATTATCATTTTTACAAATTCCTTGCTTTCATGAGAAAAAAAAGGAACATCAAAATCAAAATAGTTTTTCATGTTATCATTTGCATTTTCTTAACATGTTTGTTATAAATTTCTACAGTAACTCCTGGGCAGCCTCGTACTCCTGAGGTAAATACCATAACCAAGTCCACCATGGTGGTAGAATGGGATAAACCAGGTGTAGACGGAGGTAGCGCCGTGACAGGCTACTACCTGGAGAGACGCGACAAGAAGAGCTTGCGCTGGATCAGAGTTTACAAAGACCCTGTCACTGATATCAAACAGACCGTCTATCATCTGACAGAAGGAAATGATTACCAATATCGTATCTGTGCCATTAACAAGGCTGGAGAGGGACCATTCTCTGATGTATCAGACTACTACAAGGCTGCTGACCCAGTTGGTAAGTTGTTTAACACTCACAGATTTCCAACAAAAAGAAGATAAACATACACCCCCATCTAACAAAATACATTTTACGTACAGATCCACCAGATGAGCCTTGCAAGCTGAAGGTGGTGGACTCCACCAAGACATCCATCACCTTGGGCTGGTCCAAGCCAGAATGGGATGGAGGCAGTGAGGTCACCAGCTACATAGTGGAGAAGCTTGTTGAGGGAGAGCAAGAATGGGCTGTGATTACCTCAAAGGGAGAGGTCAAGACAACAGAGTACACAGTTCACCACTTAAAACCAGATGTCAATTACTTCTTCAGAGTCTCTGCTGTCAACTGTGCTGGCCATGGAGAGCCTCTGGAGATGACTGAGCCTGTGCAGGCTAAAGACATCCTGGGTAAATTAATCACTGATATGAAAAATGTGAAGTGTGTTCAATTTAAAACACGCATGTTTTGTTTTGTTATGTTGCTAACATACAGCAGTCTCTGTGTGACTTTGAATATTTTTCATGATTTTCACAGAGGAGGCCCAGATTGACTCAGATGTGGCCATGAGAACTCACTACATTGTGAAAGCTGGCAAGGATGTGGAGCTGACTGTTCCTCTGAAGGGCAGACCTGCTCCCACTGCTTCATGGAGCAAGGGAGAAGAATGCATCGATCGTGATCCTAAATATGAGTTCCACCACTCAGATACTACCACAGTCCTTGTTATGCGTGAGGTCACCAGGCTTGAAACTGGAAAGTACACAGTAAAGATAGAGAATGGTGTGGGAGAGCCCAAGACATTGACGCTGTCTGTGAAAGTCCAGGATACTCCAGCTCAGTGCAGGAATCTGGTCCTGAAGGACGTGACTCGTGGAAAAGTTACCCTATGTTGGGAGCCTCCACTCCTTGACGGTGGTGCTGAGATCACAAACTACATTGTGGAGAAGAGAGACTCCTCCAAGAGATCCTATTCTGCCGTAACAAGCAAATGCACAGACACCACATATACCATTGAAGATCTCTCTGAGAAGACATCCTTCTTCTTCCGGGTGTTAGCAGAGAATGAGAACGGTGTTGGTGATCCGTGTGAAACACTTGAGTCTGTGAAGGCTACAGAGACTCCAGGACCAGTCAAGGAGGTTTCTATGAAGGATTCATCCAAGACTTCTGTCACTCTGCAGTGGCTGAAGCCTGATTATGATGGCGGCAGCATCATCTCTGACTACATCATTGAGAAGAAGCTCAAGGATGAGGAATGGTCATTAGGAGGAACCAGCAGACAGTGTGAGTTTGAGGTCAAGAAACTCAAGGAGCACTCAGACGTGTTCTTCAGAGTTGCTGCCAGAAATGAGAAGGGGCAGGGTGACTTTGTTGAGATTGGGCCTATCAAGGTCATTGACTACATTATAACACCTGAGGCAAACCTTGCAGAGTACCCAGATGGCAGCATAAGTGTTCGCCTGGGTCACAATGTGCACATCGAGTTGCCATACAAGGGTAAACCCAAACCATCTGTTCTGTGGCTGAAGGACAACCTGCCTCTAAAGGAGAGTGACCAAGTCCGCTTCAAGAAGACAGAAAACAAAGCCACTTTAATGATTAAGAATGTGAAGAAGGAGAATGAAGGTAAATACACCCTGACCCTTGACAATAAGGTCAACAGAAGATCCTTCCACATCCATGTCATCACACTTGGACCACCATCAAAGCCTGTTGGACCCATCCGCCTGGATGAAGTTAGAGCTGAAAGCATCATGATCTCCTGGGATGAACCTAATGATGATGGCGGTGGAAACATCACCTGCTATACTGTGGAGAAGCGTGACACCTCCCAGCCTGACTGGAAGATGGCCTGCTCCAGTGTACAGGATACTCAGTTCAAGGTCCCCAACCTGATCAAGGGTGCCCAGTACCAGTTTAGAGTGTGTGCTGAGAACAGATATGGTGTCAGTGAGCCTCTGGTCTCCCAGATGGTCATTGCAAAGCACCAGTTCAGGCCTCCAGGCCCACCGGGCAAGCCTGTCGTGTACAATGTTACCAACGATGGAATGACCATCCAGTGGGAGCAGCCCATCTATGATGGTGGTACCCCCATCCAGGGTTTCCATGTTGAGAAGAAGGAAAAGAACAGCATCATGTGGCAAAAGGTGAACACTGTGCTGATCAAAGAAACAGACTACAGGATCCTAGAACTAATTGAAGGTCTTGAGTATTCCTTCAGAGTCTACGCCCAGAATGATGCTGGCTTCAGTCGAATGAGTGATGAGAGCAAGCCAACTATGGCTGTTAGTCCTGTTGGTGAGTGCTGATTTGGACAAATACATTACATATTGGAACTATAATAAGCTAACAAAATAATTTCCTGCTCTAAAACTGGAATAACATGCAGTTAGAATGAAGCCACTTAAGTGGTTAAGTCAAACGAAACAAAGTTAAAAGATGTATCTCATGTCTTTCAGATCCCCCTGGACAGCCTGACTACACTGATGTGACTAGTGACTCAGTGACACTGAAATGGGAGGCACCCAAACGTGATGGTGGTAGCAAGATTGCTGGCTACAACATTGAGAAACGTCAAGGACATGGCCGCTGGTTCAAGGCCAACTTGACTGATGTACATGAGTGCCAGTACACTGTCACTGGGTTGGCAACAAATGAGCGATACGAGTTCAGAGTGATTGCCAGAAATGCCATTGGTGTTGTCAGTCCTCCTTCCAATTCCTCTGGCTTGATTGCAGTCAGAAGTGAGAACGGTGAGTAATGGCAGGAGGCAAATGACAAGAGGGTTTTAATATTGAACCTCAGGAGGAATGGGTAAATAATGTAGCAGATTTGTTGCTAAGTGATCACTGAGTAAAAGTAATAGGCAGTGAAAACCATACCCCTCAGATCATCTTTCTGGAAAATCTTTAAAGCTCAGTAAAGCAGTAAAGCTTCTCGAAACTAATATCTCTGTTTCTCAACACCAGCCTCTCCAAATATTGAGTTTGGCCCAGAGTACTTCGAGGGTTTGACAGTCAAGGCAGGAGACAACATCAGGCTGAAGGTGACCATCACCGGACGACCTGTTCCCAAGGTTGTCTGGTACAGAGATGGTGTGGAGATTACCAAAAAGATGATGGACATTATCAACATAGCTGGATCTAGCACCCTATTTGTCAGGGACGCTGATCGTACACACCGTGGCCTCTACACCGTGGAGGCTACCAATGGATCTGGAATCAAGAAAGAGAATATCCTTGTTCAAGTCCAAGGTACACAGTTTTGACCTTTTCTGTTTATATTACAGTGTAGCTGTTTATGCTACTGTATTTATTTATTCATATTCTAACTTCAATCTCACCCACCTGCATGATACAGACACACCTGGGGAGCCAGTAGGACCCATCACTTTCAGCCACATTTCAGAGGGCAAGTGCACTCTGTCTTGGAACCCGCCAGAGAATGATGGCTGCTCCGAGATTACGCATTTCATCATTGAGAAGCGTGAGACCTCCAAGATCTCATGGGCCTTGGTGTCTGATGAATGTAAAGAGTGCACTTTCAATGCAACAAAGCTCATCAAGACCAATGAGTACCAGTTCAGAGTCTCTGCTGTTAACAAGTTTGGAGTTGGCAGACCTTTAGAATCTAGCCCTGTCATTGCACAGCTTCAATACAGTAAGTGGGCAATCGGAAAAGCTCTTTCTTTTTGCAGAAAAAATTGATTTATATGTTTTTTTTGTTTTGTTTTTTTTTAAATATTTTGGCAATGCAGACATTGCACTTACCTATCAAAATTGTTCCCCTCAGCTACTCCTGATGCTCCAGGTACTCCTGATGCTACTGAGGTGACAGGAGAGAGCATCACCCTGTCTTGGACTCCTCCAACATCTGACGGTGGAAACCCAATTCAGTATTACATCCTGGAGAAACGAGAAAAGAAGACTGTCCGGTTCTACAAGGTGATTACCAAGAAGCCCATTGTTGAATGTGCTCACAAGGTGCTCCACCTGACAGAGGATATGGAATATGAGTTCCGTGTGATGGCTGTGAATGATGCTGGTGTTGGAGCTCCAAGCAACATCTCTATGCCTATCAAAGCTGCTGAGCCAAAGGATATTCCTTGTGCTCCATCTGTGATCTGTGTGTCAGACTCCACCAACACCTCCATCAGCCTGGAATGGACCAAGCCTGTGGACGATGGAGGCATGGACATCCTGGGCTACATTATCGAGATGGTGAAGGGTGAAGAGACAGAATGGAAGAGAGTAAATGACCAGCTGGTTGAAGAAACAAATTATGTGGTAATGGGTCTACAGACAGGAGCTGAGTACAAGTTCCGGGTAGCAGCTGTCAATCATGTAGGTAGAGGTGAGGACAGGGAAATCTCAGAGCCTGCTCAGGCTGTAGACAGGCTAACACCACCACAGGTGGATATTGATGCCGCCTTCAAGCAGACACACATTGTCAAGGCTGGAGGTTCAGTCTGCCTGGGCATCTACTTCAGAGGAAAGCCAATTCCCACTGCCACCTGGGTGAAGGAAGAAGGACAGCTGGGTGTCATGTCAGAGATCACAACTACAGATGGCTACACTTCTCTAAGTATTGAAAACTGCTCAAGAAATGATACAGGCAAATACACTGTTAACCTGGAGAACGCTAGTGGCAGCAAGGCCATTACATTCACTGTAAAGGTGTTGGACACTCCTGGACCTCCTCAGGCTGTTGTCTTCAAGGAGGTATCCAGAGGCTCTGTGACACTTACCTGGGAGCCTCCTCTAAACGATGGTGGAGCCCGACTCCATCACTATGTTGTTGAGAGACGTGAGGCTAGCCGCCGCACTTGGCAGGAGTCTGGTGGCAAGTGCACGCAGCGTATCCTGAAGATCCAGGACCTGCTGGAAGGAGTGCCATACTTCTTCAGGGTCTCAGCCGAGAACCAGCATGGGTTGGGTGAGGCATTTGAGCTGACTGAACCTGTGATTGCCACTGCAGAACCAGCATCTCCAAAGAGACTGGACATCCTGGACACCACAGATAACTCTGTGTCACTGGGGTGGCTGAAACCAGAGCATGATGGTGGTAGCCGCATCCAATGTTATGTCATTGAAGCTAAGCCAAAGGGTACAGACAAATGGATGGTGGTTGGCCACACCAAGAATCTCACCCATGTGATTGAAAAGCTCAACAAGGGTGATGAGTATGACTTCCGTGTGATGGCTAAGAATGAATCTGGCTACAGCAAGCCAAGGGAAACTATAGCTCCTGTACTTGTCAAAGAGCCTCACATTGAACCTGCTGCTGACCTCAGCGAGATCACCAACCAGCTAGTCACAAGCAGGTCTGGCAGTACCTTCACCATTGACATTCCCATCAGTGGTAGACCTTCTCCTAAGGTCACTTGGAAGCTGGAGGAGATGAGGCTGAAGAACTCGGACAGAGTATGCATCAAAGTAGCTAAGGACAGAACCAGCATCTCAGTTAAGGAGGCCATGAGAGGAGATGGTGGTAAATACTACCTGACTCTGGAGAATGTGGCAGGAACCAGGACCTTCACTATTGAAGTTAATGTCATAGGTAGACCCAGTCCTCCAACCGGACCCATTGAAATCTCATCCATCACCTCTGAGTCCTGTGTCCTTGACTGGCAACCACCAGAGGATGATGGTGGCACTGATATCACAAACTACATTGTAGAGAAGCGTGAATCTGGCTCCACTGCCTGGCAGCTGATCAACTCCAGTGTAAAACGCACATCTCTGCACGTCAGTCACCTGACCAAGTACATGCAGTACACATTCAGGGTCTCTGCCGAGAATAGATTTGGTGTCAGCAAGCACACCGAGTCTGAAACTATTGTTGCAGAGCATCCTTTCAGTAAGTACTACTCACTTTTCAACCTATTCACTGATTTAACTTATGAATAACAAAGAACAGAAGTGTTTGAGCATTTCATAGACTGTTAATGTATGTGAAAATGTCTTCTACTAAATCAAGCTAGAACTCAGTTGAATGTGCTCAACAACAAAATCTAATTTTTTGATCACAGCACCTCCTGGCCCACCAACAAAGCCTTCAGTCTTCAATATCTCTGCTAACACAATGACCATTAAATGGGAGGAGCCATATCATGATGGTGGGAGCAAGGTGACTGGCTACTGGATTGAGAAGAAGGAGAGGAATAATATTCTGTGGGTGAGAGAGAACAAGATCCCTTGCTTTGAGTGCTATTACAAGGTGGAGGGTCTGGTCGAAGGCCTGGAATATCAGTTCCGGGTTTATGCCATGAACAGTGCTGGGCTGAGCAAAGCCAGTGAGGCCTCCAAGGGAGCAGTTGCTCAAAACCCAGTTGGTGAGTTTTAACACATTGTAGGATCACAATATGTAGTGATTTTTCAGTTAATTCTCCAGTGCTTCAACATGTCTGATGGAATTTTGATGTGCCTTTTAGATCCACCAAGTAAGCCAGAAGTCACAAATGTTACAAGAACCACTGTCTCCCTCAAATGGTCAGCTCCACTGAATGACGGTGGCAGTCCCATTGCGGGCTACATTATTGAGCGTAAGCCATACACTTTGGCCGGTGAGGGTCGCTGGCTCAAGTGCAACTACACCAATGTTACAGACACTTTCTACACTGTTACTGCCTTGGGAGAGGGGGAACCTTATGAGTTCAGAGTCATCGCCAAGAATGCCAACCAGGTCTTCAGCAAGGCATCAGAGTCCACTGGCTCTGTGCAGTGTAAGACCGACTTCGGTAAGCACTGATATCTGTGATTGTGATACAGTACCACAGATAAAGCACATTTTCACACTTATGACTTTAACGATTCTTAAATAAACTTATGACTGTGAGATGAAACTGTCATTTTTTTACTCTATTTTTTATTTGTTTCAGTGTGTATACAGTATATTACAGTCCCAGTAAAGGAGTCCTATCAATAAATTGTTTGAGAATCATGTTTCTTTTGTCCTCCCACCAGAACCACCAAAAGCCCAGCTGGATAGTAAACTCCTGTCTGAAACCGTGATGGTCAGAGCTGGTTCAGACCTTGTTCTAGATGCTGCAGTGGGAGGCAGGCCTGACCCCAAGGCTTCCTGGTCCAAGGGCAACAAAGAGCTGGAGTTGTGTGAAAAGTACCACCTGCAGTATACCCCCACCAGGGCCATGGCCATCATCAAGTTCTGTGACAGAGATGACACAGGAAAGTACATCCTCACAGTCAGGAACGTAAGCGGAACCAAGACTGCTGAGGTCAACGTCAAAGTGCTTGGTAAGTGAGAGTGTTTTGTTTTCAAGTATTTCAAGCAGTTTCATCCATTGCAGATTATATTATTATTATATTAGTATTAATTTGTCATGGTTTTCCAAAGTGATTTATTTTATTTTATTTTATTTTTTTTGTCCAGATACCCCTGGAGTATGTGAAGGCAGCATTGAGATCAGTAAGATCACAGAGGAGTCATGCACACTGAGCTGGAAGCCTCCTCTCGAGGACGGCGGCGACGAGGTCTCCCACTACATCGTAGAGAGGCGTGACACCAACAGACTCAACTGGGTCATCATGCACGCAGAGTGCAAGGAGTTGACCTGCAACATCACCAGGCTGTTCAAGAACACAGAGTACCTGTTCAGAGTCCGGGGAGTCAACAAGTATGGAGCTGGAGTCTGCCTCCAGTCAGAGCCCATGGTTGCCAGGAACACTTTCAGTAAGTGCAACAGTCCAATCATTGTGAAATATGCTTTAAAAATGTAATATTCCAAAAACCTCAAAAGCCAGACAGATCCTGCTCTTCTATTTTTAAACAAGGATCACAGTAACATGAAAGCAAGACAAATCTGCGCAAGAGCCCTGAGACTATACCTGGTTGCAAACTATTAGTTTTAAAAATTTGAAAAAATTTGAAAAAAGCTTTAAAAAGTTAAATCCTCACAACCTCTAACCCTGAATTACCTCCCATTTCTCCAGCGGTGCCAACTCCTCCCAGTGCTCCAGAGATCCTTGCGTCAGGAAAGGACTTTGCCACGATTGAGTGGCTAAAACCAGAGAGTGATGGTGGTAGCCCATTAATCCATTACCTGGTGGAGAGGCGGGAAAGAAAGAGTGCCCGCTGGGTGAAGGTGAACAGGGATGGAGCTCATCTGGACACCACAATGAAGGTGTCCGGTTTGACTGAAGGCAACATCTACCAGTTCAGAGTGACAGCCATCAACAAGGCTGGAGAGAGTGAAGCCAGTGAGGTTTCTCTGTATGTTGTCTGCAGAGTACCAACATGTAAGTCTGGTTTGTTCAAGTCTAAATGCCTAACATTAGATGCAACTGAAGATCTGATTGCAGATCTTAAATGTATAAATCTAATATCTTTAGTTCTATCTTTTGTAAAATGATTATTGGATAACCATGTCCATGAAGACTGTAGTAAATTCTTGATAAATCTGGTGATGTTCAATTCTGTAATCTCTCCTCTCAGGCACCCCTGCTCCTCCTTCTATCCCACGTATCACTGACACCCACGCTGACAGCATCAGCCTGGCCTGGTCCCGCCCTGTGGAGGACGGAGGAGCTGATGTGATTGGCTACATCCTAGAGATGCAGGAAGCTGGAGCAGAAGAATGGAAGAAGGCCCATGAAAAGACCCTTCGTGGTACAGAGTATGTAGTGACTGGACTTTCTGCAAGCAAGAAGTACTGCTTCAGAGTGGCTGGCATCAACATCAATGGTACAGGAGACTTCAGTGAACCATGTCCTGAGACTGAGCCAGTGGAGAGAATTGGTAAGTCCTCTGGAAAAGCATGAAGTGATTGTAAATATAGAAAGTGTAGCAAGTCACTGATTTGACAGAGACAGTAGAAAGATGTCCCTTTTTATTGCTGATTAAAAAGAAGTAAATATTATGTCTTTCGTGATCTGGTAAAAAGCCATACATGTACATTATCCCTTTTTCTGACACAGAAACTCCTGACTTTGAGCTCCACGATGACCTGAAGAAGACCATCTGCCTGCGTGCAGGCGGCTCTCTCCGCCTGTTCATAAAAGTCACTGGTCGTCCTATTCCTGCCCTTACTTGGAGTAAGCCTGGTGTTGAACTCCACAACAGAGGATTTATTGAAGTCACCAACACGTCCACCACGCTCATCATCGATAAGGTCCACCGATATGATGCTGGCAAATACACACTGGTGGCTGAGAACTCAGCTGGGAAACAAGAAGTGAGCATTCTGGTCAAGGTGTATGGTAAGTTGATGAAAATGAGAAAAATGAGAATTTAATTGAACTGTGAGATATTATAAAGGGCAGTACTAATATTTTCTTTGAAAGTTACTCGTACTAGACCATTTATTTTCCATTGATTTTTTTATGTGATATAGTTGGAAATGTTATTTTGAACAAATTGTATTTGCATTGTTAGATACTCCTGGACCAGCTGGACCAATAAAGATCAAAGAGCTGACCAAGGAGTCTGTTACCATCTCTTGGGAAGCCCCAACTGTGGATGGAGGTGCTCCTGTCAACAACTACATTATTGAAAGGCGTGAGGCCTCTATGAGAGCCTACAAAACCGTCACCTCCAAGTGCAGTAAGACATCCTTCAAGATCGATGGCCTGATAGAGGGTATGCTTTACTACTTCCGGGTCCTCCCCGAGAACATCTATGGTATCGGTGAGCCCTGCGAGACTCCCGATGTCATCCTGGTTTGTGAGGTGCCTCTGCCACCACACAAACTAGAGGTGATCGACATCACCAAGAGCACCGTCACCTTGGGCTGGGAGAAACCCGAGCATGATGGTGGCAGCAGACTGACAGGCTACATCATTGAAGCCTGTAGGTTCGGCACTGACAAGTGGATGAAAGTGGCCACACTGAAGACCACAGACTTTGAGCATACCATTGAGAAGCTGAATGAGAGTGAGCAGTATATGTTCAGAATCAGAGCAATCAACAGCAGAGGAGCCAGCGAGCCCAAAGAACTTGTTACTGCTGTCACTGTACAAGAGCAGAAAGGTAAAACACAAAAAAACTGCTTCCTGTAGTCATATGTGTTTTAAAACCATTTTAGGCAAAAGCATATAAATGGTTTGAAAGAGTTAAAGTTAATAAGAGGTTGCTTTTCTGAAATCTGTATATGTTGGAGATTTTCTGCCCAGCTGTAATATTTAGTGTAACATCACAGCTCAGTCCACAAAGTTACCAACTGTTGATGTAATTAGAATTTTTTTATCTTTCTTTTTCATTTCTAGTAATGCCCATGGTGGACTTCTCCAGTATTCCTCAGAAGGTTGTCAATGTCCTGGCTGGCAAGACTTTGGAGCTGGACCTGCCCATCATTGGCAGGCCTCCTCCCATCTGCTCATGGTACTTCAATGATAACAAGATGAAAATCACAGACCGTGTCAAGATCAAGAGCACTGGCAAGTTCTCCAAACTGACCATGTCTGACACCACCATCAACGACACTGGTGACTACACCCTGGAGGTGAAGAACGCTGTTGGTTTAATCACCGAGGTCATCAAGGTCATCATCCTCTGTAAGAAACCATTTGTCATTTGGTTTCATTATTGCCAATATGTAGCAAATGCAGGTTACAATAAAGAAAAGTTGATTAATTTCTAAACTGCCAGCATTACAGGGAATCAAATCACTTTATTAACTTTACCTTTTAGCCAATGAAGTTGGCTGTAATGAATAATTTCGTTAACGCCCTTTCACCAGCTAAACCTGATGAACCAAAGGGACCCATCAGATTTGATGAGATTGATGCCACCACCGTCACCTGTAGCTGGGATCCTCCAGTCAGAGATGGGGGAGCCCCGATCAGTGGCTATGCGGTGGAGCAGCGTGATGCTCACAGACCTGGTTGGGTGCCAGTCTGTGACTCTGTTAGCCGACCAACCTTCAAGTTTGAGAACCTGATTGAGGGAGATGAATATGTCTTCCGTGCGGCTGCCATTAATCGTTACGGCACTGGAGAATTCTTGCAGTCTGAGATCGTCACCTGTAGGAGCTTGAACAGTAAGACTTCTGGATTTTTTTTTAATAAGGTTACACAGTTAGTCAGTGTTACTATACAAACAGAATTATGGCAACAGAAGTATAGTAACATGGTTCCTCTCCTCTACAGGTGTACCTGGACCTCCTGGCCGTCCAACTATCTTCGATGTGTCTCGTGATGGTATGACCGTGGCCTGGAATCCACCTGATGAAGACGGCGGCCTTGAAGTTTCTGGATACATTATTGAGCGCAAAGAAGTCAGGTCTGACAGGTGGGTGCGTGCCAACAAGAACCCCATCACCATGACCAGATACAGGTCGACAGAGCTTATAGAGGGCCTGGAATATGAACACAGAATCACTGCTATCAATGCCAGAGGATTGAGCAAACCAAGTCTGCCATCCAAACCAGCAGTGGCAACAGATCCCATCGGTAAGAGAACTTTATTATTTATATGATTTTTAGATAGATAGAAACTAAGAATTCATAGTTACAGTGGGTGGCATTGAAAGTCTTACAGGAGCAAGTACAGACTCATTTTTGAAGCAGTGGCTAGAAATACTGACATGCTTCACTTCCCCTCTCAGATCCACCTGGTTGTCCTCAGAACCCAAGGATCACCGATACCACCAAGTCCTCTGTGTCACTGGCTTGGAGTCCTCCCGATGAAGAGGGAGACGCAAGGGTGGATGGTTACCTGATTGAGAGGCAGAAGGTGGGCACCATGGCCTGGATCAAGTGCAACACCACACCATCTCTAATCTGCGAGTACACATTGACTAACATGCAACAAGGAGAGGAGTTAAAATTCCGTGTGATGGCCTGCAATGCTGGCGGCTCTGGAGAGCCTGCTGAAGTGCCTGGAACGGTCACTGTGACAGAGATGCTTGGTAAGGACACAAAGTTTACATTAATTATATCTTCCCTAAGATCATTTGTATGTTTATAATTACTATGGAATAACCATTGTTCTCTAGAATCTCCTGACTATGAGCTGGAGCTCAAGCACAAAGATGTCTATGTGGTCCGCCAGGGAGGAGTGGTTAGACTCTCTGTACCCATTAAGGGTAAACCTCAACCAGCCTGCAAGTGGTCAAAGGATGGCGGTGCAGTTTCCGCTAAGGCCATGATTGCATCCACAGAGGACGTCAGCGAGCTGGTAATCAAGGGAGCTGAGAGGAGTGACTCTGGTGTGTACAACCTCCTGCTGGAGAATAAGGTTGGCAAGAAAAAAGCCCAAATCAAGGTGAAAGTCATTGGTCGCCCAAATGCTCCAGAGGGACCAATGGTCTTTGAGGAGATCCAGGCCAACTCTGTCAAGCTGTCCTGGAAGGTGCCCACTGACGATGGTGGCTCAGAGATCCTGGGTTACATTGTAGAAAGACGTGAGGCAGCCAGAAACGCCTGGTACACTGTGGACTCTAGAGTGACTGACACTCAGCTGGTTGTCAAGGGCTTGAAGGAGGGGACAGAGTACCACTTCAAGGTCACAGCTGAAAATTCCTTTGGCATCAGCTCTTCTCTGAAGTCTGAGCAGCCATTGGTGCCCAAGACTCCTCTCTGTAAGTACTCATCTTTTTCAGTCTTTAGTGTCTTTGAACAGCATGACAACAGACATTCAGTGATGTCTCAGAAAATAACCTGTGTTTTTCAAACCAGGTCCCCCCGAACCCTCAAGCACCCCACCAGAGATCATGGACATCACGAAGAGCTCTGTGGCATTGGCTTGGTCCAGACCAAAGGATGATGGTGGTTCTGCCATCACTGGCTACTTTGTTGAGTACAAGGTGGTGTCAGCTGAGATGTGGTCCCGCCACCAGACCAAGATCTCCTCCACCATGTTTACTCTGCCTGGACTTACCCCTGACGCAGACTACCAGTTCCGCATTGTTGCTATCAACGACATTGGTGAGAGCGAGGCTGGTCCTATGTCTGACCCAGTCACATGCAAGGATCCATTTGGTGAGTATCCTCTCCTAATGAAATGTGATTACTGATAATTAATAGCATTGTAATTATTATAGTTGATGGAATTTTAATGGGCATGGGACAATCAGATGTGAAATCTCACAACAACCAGAATGAATAAAAATGATGATACTGTGGTTATTGTGTCAGTAAGTCACAAAAACAACAGTTAATTAAGCTAATTCGTTTTTTCTTTCTTCCTTTCCAGACAAGCCAAGCCAACCAGGAGAGATTGACACAGTGAACGTGACAAACAACTTCATCACCATCCGCTGGCAAGCTCCAGAGTGTGATGGTGGAAAGGAGGTTCTGGGCTATTGGGTGGAGTGCAGGAAGTCCATCGAGAGCTCCTGGAAGAAGTGCAACAAGCAAAGGCTAAAGGAAAAGGAGATAACCGTGCCTGGACTGGCTGAGGCCACAGAGTACGAGTTCAGAGTGTTTGCTGAAAATGAGACAGGAATGAGTAGACCTCGTAGGACTGCCACCTGCATCAAGACCAAACTGAGTGGTGAGTACACTGAAATACACTGTACAAAAATTATTTGTAGGCATTTACTCAACTTTCTTGCCCAGAGTGACTTTAATGTGAAACATTACTAAACATAATACATTTCCTAAATATACCACTGTGTTTTGTATATACAGTTGAAAGTAAACCAAGCCTGAGAAAGGAAATGGATGAGGTAACTGCCAAGCTTGGCCAGCCTGCTGTCATGAAGTGCCAGATTATTGGCAGACCTGTCCCTGAAATCAAATGGTATCATGCCGGCAAGGAGATTGTGGAGTCCCGCAAGTACGAGATGAGCTCTGATGGCCGCAACCACTCCCTGTCCATCATGACCGATCAGCAGGAGGATGAGGGAGAGTACACCTGCAAGGCTTTCAATGATGCCGGAGAAATCGAGACTACAGGTATCCTGGTGTTGGAGGCTGCTTCATCCTTCCATCCCGATTACCCTCTGAAGGAAACATACTACGCTGGCCTGGGAACCACTCTGCGCATCCATGCCGTCTACATTGGCCGTCCTCAGCCGAAGATCATGTGGCTACATGGGACAAAGACCCTGGAAAACACAGAGGACATCAGCATTGAGAGCACTGAGCACTACACACACCTGATCATCAAGAATGTGCAACGCAGAGTCCACGGAGGCAAATACAGGATCAGACTGCACAACCACTTTGGCAGGGCTGACACAGCATTCAATGTTGAAATTTATGGTATGTTCATGTAAATTTATTGCAGTGACTGCAACAAAGCATGCATTTTTAAAAGTGGTATTATTAGATTTATGATTAATATCAAACAAATACCTCTATTTACAGACAAACCTGACATGCCTCAGGGTCCCATTGTGTTGGATGCTCTCCTGAAGAACTCCGTCATCATCAGCTGGAAGCCTCCTAAGGATGATGGAGGTTGCATGATCACCAACTACATCGTAGAGAAGCGTGAGGACAAGGAGGGCACCGAGTGGGAACTTGTGTCATCATCTATTAATGGCATATCTTGCCGTGTGCCAAACCTCATTGATAGTGCTGGATACTTCTTCCGTGTGTACGCCCAGAATCGCTATGGCAACAGTGAACCACTGGAGCTCACTTCACCTATCCTTATCAAGAGCCAGCTGGGTAAATTTAATCCAATATGAACTGATGTTTCAAATAATTCATAAATTAATGACTAACAATGTAAACACAGTATCACTCACGTACACTGTGCAAAAGAACTGATCTCTGATAAATATATTCCTGTCTACAGAGAAACCATCACCACCTCTGTCGCCAGTTGTTTCTGGAATCACCAAGGACTCTTGTGTGGTTTCCTGGAAGCCTCCACTAAGTGATGGCGGCTCAAAGATCAAGAGCTATTGCCTTGAGAAGAAGCACAAGAAGGACAAGAAGGAATGGAGTGAATGGACTGCAGTGACCACAGATGAAATCAAGCAGACCGTGTTCTCTGTCAAGCGTCTGACCGAGGGCATTGAGTACATCTTCCGCGTGAAGTGTGAGAACCTTGGAGGACAGAGTGACTACAGCGAGGAAACTGCTCCCATTGTTCCAGCCACAGCTGTTGAGATCCGTGCTCCTGCCTTCAAAGAAGAGCTGAGGAACATGAGTGTCAAGTACAAGAGCAATGCCACCCTTGTCTGCAAGATAACAGGACAGCCCAAGCCTGTGATTAAATGGTTTAGACGAGGAAAGGAAATACACTCTGATGGAAAGAAGATCAAGATCCAGGAGTTCAAGGGAGGCTATCACCAGCTGGTCATCACTGAGGCTGATGAGGAAGACTCCACTGTCTACCAAATCAGGGCCACCAACCAGGGAGGCTCCATTTGTGCTACAGTCTCTCTGGATGTTGAAAGTAAGCTAAGAGATTCCCAGTTCCTACAAATATGCCACTTCTGTACTGCACTGACCAAACCATTTTAAAGTAATCAGATTTTTTCATTCAAATAAAAAATGACATCTCACAATATTTCTCTCATTTCCAGTCCCTGCCAAGATCCATCTGCCAAAGAATCTGAAGGACAAGGAAGCCATCCCTGCCCTGCGTGGAGAAGTTGTGAATATTAAGATTCCTTTCGGTGGAAAACCAGATCCTGTCATCACATGGCAGAAGGGACAAGATCTTATTGACAGCAATGGCCACTACCAGGTCATTGTCACCAGATCATTCACTTCTTTGGTCTTCCCCAATGGAGTGGAGAAGAAAGATGCTGGTTTCTACATTGTCTGTGCGAAGAACAGATTTGGCATTGACCAGCAGACAGTTGAGCTGGATGTAGCTGATGTGCCTGATCCTCCGCGTGGTGTCAAAGCCAGTGGTGTCTCCAGAGACTCGGTCACACTGAACTGGGTGGCCCCAGCAAATGACGGTGGCAGCAAGGTCATCAGTTACATCATTGAGAAGTGCCCCACTACGGCTGAGAGGTGGCAACGTGTTGCCCAATCCCGTGACACCCATTACACCGTTATCAATCTGTTTGGGGGAACCAGCTATCAGTTCAGAGTTATTGCTGAGAACAAGTTTGGACAGAGTGCTCCATCTGAGACCAGTGGACCTGTCATGACCAAGGAGGACAAATCAAGAGTTCTGCTCTATGATAGGGAGGTTGATGATACTGGACGTGTACCCAGGGGCAAGGCTCAACACTCCGATGCCAAGAATCTGCACAACAAATATGCCATTGCAGAGGAACTGGGTAGAGGCCAGTTTGGCATTGTTCACCGCTGTGTTGACATAAGCTCTGAGAAGACCTACATGGCTAAATTTGTCAAAGTAAGAGGCGCTGATCAAGCAATAGTTAAGAAGGAAATCACAACGCTGAATCTGGCCAAACACACTAACTATCTCCTACTCCACGAGTCTTTCGACAGTCCTGAGGAACTGGTGATGATCTATGACTTCATCTCTGGTGTTGACATCTTTGAGCGCCTCAACACAGCTGAGTTTGAGCTTAATGAGCGTGAAATTGTCAATTACATTAGGCAGATCTGCTCAGCTCTTGAGTTCTTGCATGGTCAGAGCTATGGACACTTTGATATCAGACCTGAGAACATTGTCTACACAACTAGAACCAGCTCTAATGTGAAGATTATTGAGTTGGGCCAGTCCAGACACCTGACTCCAGGAGAACAAATCAAGATTCAGTATACCACTGCAGAGTACGCTGCCCCTGAGATCCACCAATGTGACATGGTCAGCAGTGTCACTGATATGTGGTCAGTTGGTGTCCTTGCCTATGTTCTCCTCAGTGGACTTAATCCATTCACCGCGGAAACCAACCAACAAATGATTGACAACATCTCCAATGCAGCCTACAGCTATGATGATGAGTCCTTCAAGCAGGTCAGTGTTGAGGCATTAGACTTCACAGACCGCCTAATGACAAAGGAACGGAAGCACCGAATGACTGCTGCTGAGGCCCTGGCGCATCCTTGGCTGACCAAGCCTACAGAGGAGATCAGTGCCAGAGCAATCCCAACCAGCAGGCATAAGAGATACTATCAGACAATGGTGAGGAAAGAGTGGAACACGGTGGTTTCTGCAGCCCGGGTGGCCAGTGGTGGCTCCATCAGGTCCCAGCGTGGTGTCTTTGTCGCCAAGGTGAAGATTGCTCCATTTGAAAACGGTCCTGTTGGAGGACAGATTGGCCATGCTGTAGTGAATGAAGGAGATGATGTGAAATTCATCTGCAACATTGACAACTATGATAGCACAACTGAAGTGACATGGTACTGTGGAGTCAGGCAACTTGAAGCTGGTGACAAATATGAAATTGAATATGAGGATGGTTTAGCTGTAATCACTATCAACAAAGTAACAAGAGCAGATGATGGCACTTACAGATGCAAGATTGTGAATGAGTATGGTGAGGACAGTGCCTATGCAGAACTCTTTATCAACAGTGTGAGATCTTACCGCGACTTCTTCACGACCCGTGTGATCAAGAAAACAAAGCGCAGAGTTGACACTGCCAGAATGCTTCAAAAGCCTCCAGAGTTCACCCTTCCTCTGGTTAAACGTACAGCCTACATTGGTGAGGATGTGCGCTTTGGCGTCACCATTACTGTTCACCCTGAGCCTCGTGTCATCTGGCACAAATCTGGACAGAAGCTCATCCCTGGACATGATGACAGGAAATACACCTTCATCAGTGACAAGGGCCTGTACCAGCTGATTATCCACAACCTTGAGGAAACGGATGATGCTGAGTATAGTGTCGTGGCCCGCAACAGGTATGGCGATGACAGCTGCAAGGCTCGTCTTACCGTTGTTCCTCGACCTAAACCAGCAGACCTCACTCTAAGGCCCATGTTCAAACGTCTGCTTGCAAACGTTGAGTGTAAGGAAGGCCAGAACGTACGCTTTGAGATTAGAGTGTCAGGCCACCCCACACTGAAGTGGGAGAAGGATGGCACGCCTTTAGCCTTTGGACCATCTATTGAGGTTGTCCATGAGGGTTTGGATTATTTCATTCTTCATGTTAGAGACACTCTCCCTGAGGACTCTGGTGTGTACAGAGTTACTGCAACCAACACTGCGGGATCTGCCAGCTGCCAGGCAACACTCAAAGTGGAACGTGTCACTCATGTAAAGAAGGAATATGAGACCAGTGAAAAGAAAAAGGAAAAAGTAGGTGGAAAGGAAGAATTGGACAAAAAGGTGAGGCTGTCTCAGATTTTGTCTGACACTGTTGTTATAGCTCTCCCACCTGCAGCAGTACAAGCTGTCAGGGAAGCAGCCACCATGTTCAAACCTGCTGTTACAACTAAGAAGGGTGAGAAGACTGAAGCTGAGATACAGAAAGAAAAAGAGGAGAGGAAGAAGCGGGCAGACGAGAAGAGGCTGCGTATGCCATATGTCGTCCCCACTCCTCGTGTCATTAACCCAGCTGTTCTTGAGGAGGATGTGGAAATAAAACATTTCAGGCCACTCTCTGACATGAAATGGTACAAAAAGCTGCGGGATCAGTATGAGTTCCCTGAGCCCATGGAGAAAATTCAGCAGAAGAGGATGAAGCGCATTCGCCTCTCCAGGTGGGAGCAGTTTTACGAGGTGCCTATCAGGATCAAGGACCAGTATAAACCTAAGTGGCGCATTTCATCCATGACTCAGGATGACTTGGAGACTGTGAGGCCTGCAAGGCACCGCACTCCTTCTCCTGAGATGGAGGCTTATCATCGGATCAGGAGGAGATCCCTGGGTGACCTGTCAGATGAGGAGCTGCTGCTGCCTGTGAATGAGTACCTGTCAATGAAGAGAACTGAGGAGGAGAGGCTTCGTCTGGAGCAAGAGCTGGAGCTTGGCTACTCTGCTTCTCCACCTAGCCTTAGCCCAGTTCGCTTTGAGCTGTCTGCCCTGCGTCCCCCCTCTCCTAGAAGAGTCTACAGTGATGATGAAGAGGGAGAAGACGTCCATAGATATGACTCCTACAGAGTTCCATCTAAATATGAGGCTGGCCCAAGTTTTGTTGACCTCCGCCAGCGTCACGACAAAGTCACATACAAAGCTCCACGACAGAAGCAGAGGGTATATGAAGAGAGAGAAGATCAGGACCTGCTGCGTCCACACACAACTGCTCAGAGAATCTCCTCTTACAAGAGTGAACTCAAACGAATGGACTTTGAGGAGAGGACTCGGACCTCGAAAAAGGAAAAAACTGTCACTGTTGCGACAATCTCTGAGGGCATTGAATCTGAACACCTGACAAGTTTTACCTCAGAATATATTCCTAGACCAGTCAAGAAGCTCCCAATGCCTGAACCTGAGAGATCTCCTACCCGAGGAAAAGCTATCAAGACAGAAGTGACCCTTCCAAAAGTTGACTTTGCATCCAGGTATGAGGAGAAGAAGCAGGCTCTCAGATCAGAGAGAAGATCAGTGGAGAGTAAGGTTGAGGTGGTGACACAGATTCCCTTCAGCCTTGACCACGCCCCACGTATCACCATCAGGATGAGATCTCATCGTGTACCCTATGGCTCCAGCACAAGGTTCACCCTGAATGTCCAGGCCAAACCAGAGCCTGAGGTCAAGTGGTTCCACAATGGGAAAGAGATTCACCAGAGTAGCAAATTTCACATGACCAACATCAGTGGGGTTCTGACTCTCCAGATTATCAACTGTGTGACTGAAAATTCTGGCACTTACCGTGTGGTCTGCAGGAATACCAAAGGAGAGACTTCTGACTATGCTACACTGGATGTAGCAGGAGCAGAATACGCTGCCTTCTCTTCACTCCGCAAAGATGAGGAGCCTCCATCCTCCCATCTGCCTGAAATGACCAGAACAGAGGTGTATCATGTGTCCTCCTCTAAAACAACAGTGCAGGAAACTGTGACTGAAACTGTGAAAGAGTCCACCACTGTCGTTGAGAAGCCAAGGGAGAAACCCAGTGTTCCTGCCAAAATCCTGACCAAGCCACAGTCCCTAACTGTAGAGGAGGGAGATCTTGTCAGGTTTGAGTGTGATGTGGATGGCGAGCCAGCACCTTCTATCACCTGGTTACATGAAGGAGGAGTTGTTGGTTCCTCTGCCCGTCACCACATTGTCTCTACTCAGTACAACTCCCACTTTGAGATCTCTGCTGTTGAGATGTCAGATGAAGGCAGCTACTCTGTTATGGTGGAAAATGCTGGAGGCAAACAAGAGGCCCATTTCTCTCTGACCATCCGCAAGTCTGAGTCTAAAGAGAAGGTAGTAGCCCCTGCCAGAGTCACCTCTCCAGAGGCCAAGTCCCCTCTTGCCAAGTCCCCGGAACCAGTCAGATCTCCTCAGAGAGTCAAATCCCCTGAGCCAATCAAGTCGCCGCAGAGAGTCAAGTCTCCAGTCTCGCCAAAATCCCCAACACCAAAATCCCCAACACCAAAGTCACCAACCCCCAAATCTCCTACTCCATCTGAGAAGGAACGAGTGACTTCTCCAATGAAGTCAGCAAAGAGAGTGATGTCACCAACTCTTGAAAAGAAGCCGTCCTTCTCTGCCGGGCTGAGTGATGTCACTGCAGCCTCTGACTCTATTGTCAGGCTCTCAGTGAAGGTGACAGGAGAGCCCAAACCAGAAATCTCATGGATGAAGGATAGAAAGGTAACTATTCAAAAAAAAAGTATTCGAATACTCAAATCATTCTACTTTTCATATTAATCCTTCACAGATTAAAAAAAAAAAAAAAAAAAAAAAACAGGAATGGAAAACTTATTATGTTGGTTTTTAACTGTATTTTCCTGATTGACAGGCTCTGAGTCAGGGTGGAAAATATGAAATATTTGAGGAGCATGGCTCAGCTTATCTTGAGATCTATGAATTGGAGGTTTCTGATAGCGGGATGTACAAGTGTACTGCTACCAACAGTGCTGGAGCAGTGTCTACAACGTGCACAGTCACTGTGCAAGGTAAGGCTCCATAAGCAGGTGCTCGAGGTTGTCCTTCATTAACATGCAGCTACAAACATTAAAACTGTGTCCTTCCATAAAATCTTACATTTATTTCTGTTCTAGGCTCTAAAAGCTTGAAGACAAAAGCTGAAATCTCTGAGGAAGTCATGAAAAAGGAAATGGTCCATGAGGAGGTCCTGTCCTCTATGAAAGAGGTCAAGTCCTCTTGCAGCCAGATGTCTGTTACAGAGGGCCAGTCTCTGACTCTGAGGGCCAACATCCCTGGGGCCTCTGGCAGCAGGTGGAGCTTTAATGGGGTGGAACTGGCCAACTCAGAGCAGTACAGATATGGAGTGTCTGGAAATGACCAGACCCTGACCATAAGGTCGGTCAGTCAGTGCGAGCAGGGGATCATCACATGTCAAGCTCAAACAGAGCATGGCCTGGTCCGCTGTCAGTTTGATACCGTGGTCATGGCCAAGCACTCAGATCCACCCCACTTCCTGTTGCAGCCCAGGTCCCAGAATGTGAATGAGGGACAAAATGTCAAATTCACATGTGAAATTGCAGGAGAGCCTTCCCCTGACGTGGAGTGGTTGAAAGACAATATGATTGTAAGTAGTTCTCTTCAGAAAGTTACTTATTTCAAAATAAAGATGAAAATGTTCAATGCAGTGGTCTTCAAACTATTTGTAAGGTAAAAATCATCAATAGAAATCTGTGCAGCTGACACAATTTACCCTGTCTCTCTCTACAGATATCTGTCACATCAAACATTAGACTGAACCGCTCTAAGAATGTGTTCACTCTGGAGATATGTGAAGCCACCGTTGCAGACAGTGGGAAGTACACAGTAAAAGCCAAAAATCAGTTTGGACAGTGCTCTGCAACATCCTCCCTCAACGTCTTCAGTAAGTTCCCACTGTGTTTGAACAAAACACAATTAAACACACTGTGTCTCAGTGTGTTTAATTGGCTTTGATACTAAAGCTTGTGATGAAAAATGAGACTTTCATTGCACCAGAACAAACGTCTTCAAACTAATTCAACTTTCAAACACGGACATGGAAATCTAAGGCATTCAAGCAACCCAGCTTACCATCAGTGTATGCATACAGTGTATTGTACTTGTGCACATTGTGATGTGAGCCATGTGCTTGTCATTTGCATCCTCTCAGCTCTTGTTGAAGAACCAGCAAAAATGATTATTGTGGAGCAAAGAGTTTCTACTGATGCTGCTGCCAGCATGCAGAAAAGTTTATCTGCTTCATCAGTTCGTATGGAGGCTGCCATGCAGGCTGGCAGTTACAGCAGCAGCTCCCGCTCTGCTGCGGCCGCATATTCGTTTGAGAGCACGTCTGCAACTAGCATGTCTGCCATGATGGCTGAGTCAATGGTTTCCATGAGCTCCAGCAGCCACATGAAGGAAATGTCTGCTCACTCGCATGTTGAGGCCTCCTCCTCACTGAGGGCCCTCACTGCAGGGGTCAAAAGAGGTGAGATGCATTTTACACGTTGCCTGAATCTGTAACTTAAACTCAGAATAACTGTAAGTGTGTCCTGATTGGTCCGAGCATCTCTGTGAATGAAGACAAATAAGGTGTGAAATGAAATCCTGCTTGATAAAAGACAATACACTGTTCCTCGCATGTAATCTTCAGGTGCTGCGCCATCGGTGTGTGAATTCATATGTATGTCGCTTTGGATAAAAGCGTCTGCCAAATGACTAATTGTAATTGTAATTAAAATGAAAGGAGCTATCATATTAGCACCATCAAATCACTCTACTCCTCTACAGTAACTCTTCACAAAAGGTGCAGCATGGTCTACAGTCATCAGACAAACGTCAATTGTACAAATGCTCAACCAACATTGTTGACTCACTGGTCATTTATGCCTCATTTCCACTGCAAGGTAAGGCTCGATGCGACTCGCTTGGAACCGTTTTCCACTGGCAAAAGTTATGGATAGCACCTTGTACCTGGTACTTCTGGTATCGCTTCGGTCGAGGTTCCAAGCGAGCTGAGCCATTGCTAAAAGATGAAGTGAAAACACTGTAGACCGCTGATTGGCCAGAAAGAATCATCATCTCATTGTCTGCGCTCTGATGTAGGATTTTTCGTCTTTTTCTCAGCAGTCTTTTGGCCTGCAACCTTTTCTGAAACAAAGTTTGTCTCCTTGCTGTGACAAACAGCCACAACACCCTCCCTTCAATATCTTCCATTGTTCCCATGTTTGTCACATTGAAGATGATGTCACACAATGTCACTAAGAACACTGTGGCTTTACTGTCTGCAGTGGAAAATTAAACCGAGAAAAGTTCCTGGTACCAAAAGTGAGCTGAGCGAAGTGGAGCTGTACCATGCAGGAGAAACCAGAGGCTTTAGCGACCAGTGTAGCTAATTATTTTCAAATATGAGGCAAAAGGTGTTACAAATGTGTCCAAACACAGTAACTGATGTCAAACCATCTCCCTGAAAACTGTCTTATTTCTGTGACTAAAACCTTCGTCACTGACCTCCTTCTTCTCCTCATTAACAGGCGTTCCACCAAAGATCGAAGCTCTTCCGCAGAATGTCAGCGCCGAGCCGGGGAAGCCCCTCACTTTGGCAGGGGTGTTCTCTGGAGACCCCATACCCTCCGTCCAGTGGGTTCACTCGGGGCGGACCCTCCCCAATGGGGACGATCGGTACCATGTGGAGAACACCGCCGACCTCTCCACCCTCGTGATCTCTGCAGTGAAGGAGGGCGACGCCGGAGCGTACACCCTCCGCCTGTCCAACGAGCTCGGCTCCGACACTGCAACCGTCAACGTTCACATTCGGTCAATGTAAAAAGAAAAAGAAAAAAGAAAAAAAAAAGTTAATTTATGTCCCCTGTTCCCCTCATCCAGAACCTTTTTATTTAGTGAATTAGCAACAATAATACTTGATAAAGATCTGGATTTCTGTTCTTGTAAATATGAACTATTTTTGTACCAATCTTGACATTAATTTATGCCAAACTAGACTAAAGTCTAAAGTTGTTATAAAATGTGCCATATTGGACAATTATGACTTAGGATTTTTGAACCACTTTTCTGTGACATGTACATAATGTATATAGCCGAATTTAACGGTTATGGGAAATGTATGCATTGTTATTTATGACAATAATATTAACTGAAACAAAAGAACAAATGTTTTAACAGGAGAAAGTTTCACCTGGAACGAATACCCTGTCAAAGTGAGAAACTAAACTGTGTGCCTCAACGGTTCGTTGAAGTCTTTAAGATTGCCTCAGCAGGTAGAGAGGCTCCCTGCTGACGTTATAAACACAAACAGAAAGACTAAGTTATTGTTTTGGACACGCCTCCGTGCGTGACAAATTACAGTTTCCTATGAGTTGTACCATGAGTGTAAGACCCTGAGTGCTGTTTGCATCACCCTCATGGAAGCAGCATGAACGGCCTTGTGCTCAGACTGACTGTGTCATACCACCATGATTTGATGACCAGCTCAGAGTGCGAGCGGCCTGCACTCTGAGCGTTTAGATCATTTTAATGAAGAGCGCTGTTTCTGGCACAGGACAGCCGCACTGGCTTCTGAACGCGTAACATCTCCTGGCCACTAAAGAACAGGAAGCCAAAGGCAGCTCTGCTGTGCAGAAGCAGCGCCGCTCTTGGAGGACAGTTAGCTAACGTGTTCGTGTGTTTGAGTGCGAGTGTTTGTAGCTTTTAGTCTTTTCACCTTGTCAGTAGTCAGGGTCTCGTTCCTCCACCGCAGTGACTCCATCACCTGTGAAGAGAGAAAAGCAGACGGGTTTCCTGCACTTTGATTTAATTGATCTGTTGATGTAGAAATATATTCATCCTCCTTGAGTTTGATGCATTACTGATTTAATAAAGCATGATTTCAGCACTACTCACATGTTCACTCCTGGTTCTTGTGTCTTTGTTGTTTCCTGCTCTCACTCATTACTGTACTCTAGTAAGTACTTTACATGTCAGAGGGGGAAACTGTGTGCTTGCTTTCTCTCTCTCTCCTCTGACATCAGCAGGGTCGTCAGTGGCATTGGCACCACCTGGGTTCTTGGAGGCTGTGGGCCTACAACACTCTCCTGGAGCTCAGTTGCTGGCGCTCTCCCCTGCCTGCGACAGCTCCTGGGTTTTCAGGTGTGTCTCACAACACACACGCACATACTCCCACACGCATGCACCCACTTACACCACTGATCTTACAGACCACACATGCTATGATTAGATTAGGTTGCCTTTCTTTATTATCTTTCTTTAATAAATACTTTGTTAATTGGCTTTTGTGTGCAGCTCCCTCTTTGTCATGGCCGTGCGGCCCGGTTCGTGACATGCTCCTATAGAATACAAATGATGAGCTGATAAATTACAACCTGTTAAATATGTCACTGGTGGTTTCCATCCTTTGATAAAGTGTCAGGCATGAAAGTACTCGACCGTACGTACCGTGTTTTTCTGGTGTGATTAACTTCATTAGCTTCAGTCGGTCTTCACATACAAGGAACTGGCCTTGATTAACCACCATCCAGAGTCGTATGTTGAACATGTGACATACATGCTGCTGGAGTGTCAAGTTTCATCTGTGGTTCATTTGAGAGCTGCCACACTTCCAGACTTCAATCACTCCACACCGCCAATCATTTTCTTCATCAAACGTCCACCTTGAGACTATCCACCAATAACGGGTTTCACCTGTTCAGGTGTGTGTTGGTCTGAGATCGTTTCCCTCAAACAGGAAGTCATCCCTTTGAGGAACGTCAGCTGTGGTGTGGATTCACCTTCATTAGCTTTAGCTCGTCCAGTATCTCCTGCAGGGCCAGACTCGCCTCAGGACCTGGTCTCCTCTGGGGTCTGTGATCCGGTCTGCTTCTAACAGTCCGTCTCCGCTGACCGGCCGTCCACTCTGAGGTGTCTGTCTGCAGATGTTTTGATCTGTGATCACGTTCATCGATCCTCCGTCAGGTGTGGTGGAAGAATGTAGTGACAATCTGAACACCTGACATCTTTCTCATCCAATCAGTTTCTCTGAATCTGATCAAACCGCTTTCTAATCGATCAATCACTGACATTCATTGATTTTCACTTGTTCTATATGTTTATGTGAAAGTCTTACGATTAAAATGAGTAATTAAAACCGTATTAATACACACAAAGACTAAAATCAGTGGTGGAAGAAGTAGTCAGATCTTTCACTTCAGTGTCCCACAGTGAAGAAATACTCTGTTACAAGTAAAAGTCCAGCATTCAAATTTTTACTTTAGTAAAAGTACAAAAGTATCAGCATCAAAATATGCCTACAGCACAAAAACTAAAAGTACTCACTATGCAGAAAAATGTGTATTCCATTACTTTGAATTTCATCCCGAGGATCATCTTATCAATAACATTACATCATAATTTATTGATTATTGAGAAGTATCCTATAGCAGAAAGTACTTCGACACTGTCCTTAATTAGTTGTGAATGTACTGTGTTGTGGGAGCTGCTCTTCCCTCCACAATGAACACTTGGATTGATGGACGCGGTCACTCTGAACAAAAGTAGTGATCGATGCACAATATACGTGAAAACTGACTGAAAGCAAACTCAAGTTCCGTCGCTGCTGTCCGTCTGTCTGTCTGTCCGGCTGGAAACCAGACTGACACACCGACAGCTGGAACTACACCAACCATGCGACCGCAAACACAGTAAATGGAGAAAACATATGTAAAACACTGATTTTCTGTGGTATCATTATGAGTTTATTGAGCTTGAAGGAGAACAAGGCTACATGCTGTGGTCTCATTTCCAGCTAATATGCAACCAAATATATTCATCTGCAGGCATCTATGTACAAAACCAAATTCAGGTGGACATAAAACCTTTCGGCATCAGTGAGTTCACACTTGTATTACTCAGTTCCAGGAACATTTCCAGTGAGTCGGACAGTGTTACCTTCCAAAGATCCAGATCAGCTCTCAGTTCACTTTGGGTGAGTGTTTCGGGCTCATTTTACAGGAAACAGCAGTGTAAAATGTGTCAACATGAACCAGATGACTCCTGCAACTCCCTCATCTTCATCTCCTCCTCTTCGTGTTTCACCTCCGCCTGAAGCAGAGAAGCTGACAGCGATACAGTTTGTTACTTTATGTGACTGATGGAAAACTAGACTAAAATAATCGACTGTTAGCAAACCACAAGCCCCAAACAGTCTGATCGACACATCTGTCAGCTGGGGTCTTTTCTTCGTCTTTAAAAACAAAAACACACGTGAAGTAAAGGTTTAAAGGTCCAACGTGGAGGAACTACGACAGAAATGTTCATATAACATTCAAACTGTTTTCATCAATGTTTAATCACCTGAAAATAAGAACTGTTGTGTTTCTGTTAGCTTAGCATGAGTCTTTATATCTACAGAGGGAGCAGCTCCACCGTGCTGCACTGCCATGTTCCTGGTATGGTATCATGACCTGGGGCCTGTTAGATTAATCCTCAATCTGTTAGCATGAGATCATGACCTGGGACCTGTTAGCTTTAGCATCAATCTGTTAGCATGATATTATCACCTGGGAGCTGTTAGCTTTAGCCTCAATCTGTTAGCATGAGATCATGACCTGGGGCCTGTTAGCTTTATCCTCAATCTGTTAGCATGATATTATCACCTGGGACCTGTTAGCTTTAGCCTCAATCTGTTAGCATGATATTATCACCTGGGACCTGTTAGCTTTAGCCTCAATCTGTTAGCATGAGATCATGACCTGGGGCCTGTTAGCTTTATCCTCAATCTGTTATCATGATATTATCACCTGGGACCTGTTAGCTTTAGCCTCAATCTGTTAGCATGATATTATCACCTGGGACCTGTTAGCTTTAGCCTCAATCTGTTAGCATGATATTATCACCTGGGACCTGTTAGCTTTAGCATCAATCTGTTAGCATGAGATCATGACCTGGGGCCTGTTAGCTGTAACATCAATCTGTTAGCATGATATTATCACCTGGGACCTGTTAGCTTTAGCCTCAGTCTGTTAGCATGAGATCATGACCTGGGAGCTGTTAGCTTTAGCCTCAGTCTGTTAGCATGATATCATCACCTTGGACCTGTTAGCTTTAGCCTCAGTCTGTTAGCATGATATCATCACCTTGGACCTGTTAGCTTTAGCCTCAATCTGTTAGCATGGTATCATCCTCACTGCTGGTAGCAGAGTCATTGATCTGCAGCTGGATGTTCTCTTCGTTCTGTGGAACCACATGCTGGCCTCCTCCACTGACCTGCTGCCCCTCATCCAGCACCTCCTCTGGACCTGATGCCACCACAGACTCCCCACCAGGAATCTGGAGGAAGGAAGATGGGGGGAGGGGGGAGAGAGGAGGAGGAGGCTGGAGGATTCCCTGTAAGAAGAAACAAATTTTATACTTTGAGTAAACGTCTTACTGTGACCTGATTATTGGTTATTGATAAGTGTTTTTCTGACCTGCAGCTGAGCAAAGATCTTGGGCTGCAGAGAAGAGAGAGAACTGAACAGCTGAACAGCTTCAGGAGACAAAGAGTCGCTGCCGTCCACTGCAGACAAAGACATGAAGGTCAGTCAGAGGACAGCTGTCCACTGCACCATTAATCGTTAGGGTGCTGTGTCCATGTGTTTACACACTGTCAGGAGTCAAGTCTGCATTCGTTCATGTCACGATGAGAGCGGATCACAGTGTTTGTGTCAGCAGGTAACCTTCGTGAAGGAAGTCTGCCATGTTTTAAAGTCTACGTGTGAATGTGTGTTTGAACTCTTAGGTGAGTAATTTATCTCATTATCTTTACTTTAACTAACTGACTTTTTCTTGATGGTGTTAGTGATGTTTGAGAGGACAGAGTGCAGTTAGTCAGGTGTGTGTGTGTGTTACCTTCAGCAGCAGGAGTCAGTGTCAGTGTGACCGTCTCAATCAGAGGGTCACTACTTGCTTCAGTCCACTAGAGGGAGACACACTCACTTTAGAGCACAGAAACACTTTGACCTTCTTCACACACAACTGATCCCTGATCTGTTTTGTAACCACAGACCATTTTTATGTAGAGGTGCTTCACGTCCTGACCTAAATAAGGCTTTGGTTCTAAGTCAAGCCGGGTTCAGACTACACGATTTCAGCCTGATAACGGCTGGACCGACAGTCGCAGATTGACGGTTTCACTCCTGCAGCGAATCATAGTGGACGATAACAGATGCCTCATCTGAAGCTTCACAACGCTTCACGAGCAGGTGACTATCAGGACTCATGAGTGTGTGAGTGTGTGTGAGACCTCAGCGGAGCTGCTGGTCAGCCCCAGGGCCTTCTGGGACTCATGGATATGGTTTTTGATGTCGTTGACGGTGGGGAAGTATCTCAGGTTGTGTCTCTCTGGAAGGCCATCACATTTAAAGAGTTCCTTCTCCACAAAATGCCTGAGACACACACACAACACAGAATACACAACACACACGTCAATGTGTGTGGCGGTCAGAGGGCGGGGCCAGGTGTTCAGCTCTGCTCAGGTATGATTCCTACCTGAGCTGTTTGCGGACACTGTAGACCTGATGATGACCTGCTGCCACCAGCTGCCGGATCCTCTCAGCCACCCGCGGGTGGAGGCGAGACGGGATGACTCTGTTCTGATGGGGAGGGAACTATTAGCATGCAGGTAACAGAGAGATGCTAACAACAAACTGCCATCATTATCAATTAAAACAATCAATAATCAGATGTTCAGGCAGACGGATGGACAGACTGGACATGTTTAGTTCCACCACTGGTTCAGACTCCTGGATCTTCCTCAAGGACCCTGAGAATTCTCTCAAAAATCTATAAAACCTCCGCAAGGACTCCTGGAACCTGCACAAGGACCTCTAGAATTTTAAAGGATCCTGGTAACGTCCTTGAGAACTATTAACATTTCCTCATGGACACAAACGTCTCCTAAGGACCTTAACCTACTCATGTACTGCTGGATCTTCCTCAAGGGCCCCCAAAACTTCTTCAGCAACTTCCTCAAAGACTCCAAAACCTTCTCAAAAACTCTTGGAATCTCCCCAGTGAGTGCTGGAGGACATTCAATCATTCCGTGACACCAAGAACTTCCTGAAGGATTCCTTGACCCTTCATAAAGAATCCTGGAACATCCTCAAAAACCCTTGAGAACCAGAACATCCACAGGAACTCTTTGAATGTTCTCTAGGACCTTATAAGTTGCTCCAGTGACTAACTACCTCAAGGACTGCTAGAACATTCTATAGGACTCCTTAAACCACCTCAAGGACTCTTCAAGGGATTCTTCAAACACAGTTTAACCCTTTAAACCATAAGCCTTTTTCTGGATACTTAGATTTTTTTAACCCATTTTCAAGGGGTTAACCCCTCTCAAGGACCACTGTGTCCTCTACAAGGACCCTTGGAACCCCATTCTCATAAGCTCTTCAAAGAACTCTCGATGATTTTTAACCTCCTCAAGGACCTCTTGAACCTTCTTAAAGATTTACATAAGTGCGTGACTCCTTAAACTTCCTCAAGGAGTCCTGGACTCTGTTCAAGGACTTTCTAGAAACATCTTACCTCTCAGTACTGCTCTCTCCTACCTGCTCTGCTTCCTCCTCCATCATCTCCTCCGCCTCCTCCTCCTCCTCTGGCTGGGTGGGGGGAGGGGGGAGGTCAGGGAGAGGCGGGGGGACAGGGGGCGTGTCCACGGTGTGATACAGGTGAGCTCTCTCTGTGGGGAGCTGCAGGTAAAACCTACAGAGACAGAAGCAGGTTAACATGCTGACGTGTGTTTGGCTGCTGAGTTCAAGCTGCAGGTGTCCATGTTGCACCTGATGACCCCTCCTGTCTCCAGGTTCTGGTTCTTCAGACTCTGGAAGGCCTTCTCCTGCTCCTGTCTCACCGTCTTCCTGTCTGCTGTCGGCTCTGATGGGACTCTGAATTCTGGAAACTTTCGAACTTTCTTTATGTAGATCCTGAAACAGACGAGGGTCACTGTGCAACCTTCATGGTTCAGAGGCCGGGACACCTGAGGAGTACTTGTACAGTGTGTGTGTGTGGTTTACCTGGCGGGACAGGTAGCTTTGTATGAGAGCTCAGCAGTTTGTTCAGAGCTCTTGTTGGACTGCAGTCCTTTCCTGCGAGGTCCGAACTGACACTCCATCGCGATCGCTCTGCTGCCTGAAACACAGGGAGCGCCCGACTGGCTCAAAGCTGCTTAATTCACACTCACAAGTCTTTTATTTTACACAACATCTAAAGCTTCGTCCTTCCCTCATTGATTTCTCTACATCTTCCCATGTGTTCATTGTGTCTTTACGTCTGTCTTCTTCCCTTATTTGTCCTCCCTTTCTGTGCTTTCTTTCTGAACTTCCTGCTGTCACAGTTTCTCCATGAACTGACCGTTTCTTCTTGTTGTTTACAGCCATGGTACTTTAAGTACATGCTGCTGATAGTACTTAAATGCAGTTTTTCTGACCACAGTCTGAAACAACTGCTGGAGATAAAGTTACAACAGATCAAATGAACAAAAGCATCATCAGAAAAATAACTGGAGCTGTGCTGACCTGTATTGACGAATGGGATGCCGTCATAGGGGACGTACTGAGACTTCCACATTAATCTGGTTGCTGGTTTGTCCACAGATGGAGACTGACGAGTCCCAAAGACACAACCAGTCTGCTGCTTATGGAGCAACAGGATGGCCTCCAACTCTGCCTCTGAACAGCAGAAACCTCTGTAGGAATCTCCCAACTTCTACTGACGGCAGAGGAGAAGGATGGCCATGTTTGATACATTCATAACAAATAAACATGTACGGACCATCTGTTCAGACTGACCTGAGCGTTACGCAGTCTCAGGGCCCAGCTGGGGGAGCCGGAGGGCAGCGGCTTCATACGAGTGGAAGCATCCAGACTGCTGATAGCAGCACACACTGTTACCTCACAGACTGACACACACTCTCAAATAATGACTTTAAACTCCTTGTTTCCACTTCCAGGCATCACATGACTTTGCTGCATCCAATCATCTACAGACCACTGGTTAGCAGTTTTACCAGAGAGCCATGAAAATGCATCTGCTGAGAGCACTTCCTGAATGACATGGATCGTGGGAAACGGAGGCTGGTGAAGGAGGCAGAGTCTGAAAAGAGTCAACCAACCTGGCGGCTGCTGTCTGCTTGCTGCTGCTGGAGTCTGTTGCCGTGGTTACTGGGATGTTGACAACAGCACCTACAAACAGACAAACACAAATCCATAATTAGCAACTTTAAATGGCATCATAAAGGTCTGATGACATCATCATCCTCCCCTCCAATCAGAATGCTTCCAGTACAGCTCCAGTACCTGCTGGGCTACTAGAGATCACGGCCAGCTGGGACCCTGAGAGCTGATTGGACGGGATGACAAACACCTCTCTTCCCTCTGACTGGCCCGTCACGATCAGCTGACAGGAAACACAGAAAACTCCTTTAATTTTAGAAAATAGTGTAAAAAAACTGTGCTAAATCAAAGAACACTCACCATGCGTTCGGCAGATGGTGTCTGACCTCGCTGCTCCACGATGATCAGCTGACTGTGACACGTCGCTGAGGGCGGAGCCAGCACCTGTGATGTCACCCAGGTGTCAGCAGCTGGATCAGAGGGGGCGGGGGCAGCTGCAGGAGGAGGAGGAGGGTTTGTTTCTGTGGTCACAATGGCTGCTGACGATGGGCAGGGACAGTCAGCTGGAGGGGCGGAGCTTAGAGCAGCATCTGTTTCAGGAGAGACAGGAGGGGAGGCGGGGCCACGCTGGTCTGGTCCAGGTTCTGCAGACTGGAGTGAAAAGTCAAAAGCTAGTCCATCCACACAAAAAAAAAAAAAAAAAAAAAAAAGTCAGTGCCAACTTTGATTATTGGTTCATATAATTAAGATGAAGTGATGTCACACAAATCAAATTAACATAAACAGCAAAGCGTTTAATAAACATGTGACAGCTTTACTTTCATGAGGTGTTTTCACTGAAACCAAAAAAGAAACAAAGCTGACACTTTGCAAAGGGAAAAGAGAATGAGAAACAGATGGTCTGTATGTTGTCTTTAGCCTAGCTTAGCACAAAGACTGGAAGCAGAGGGAAACTGTTAGCCTTGCTCCATCAAAGCCCAAAATCTACAGCGTGTTTCTACCAAAACTCCTGCTGGTGACTTATTGTGCTTTTATTAATTAGTAGAGAGAAACTACTGTCAGATTTAGAGGGGGAGTTTTGGTGGATTCAGTGTCAAACGTGAGAAGGCAGATACGGGTTTCTGTAACAGCACGTTTATTAAAGGTTTTCACTCTTAATGTGTGGGATTTTAAAGCACTTTGGAAAATGTCGTCTGATCTGATGCTGACTCCTGACCTGCCTAACATCGCCTTTACGGTAAAATGAGCTGAAAATACTGGAAAAAAACTCATCTAATGTCTGTCAGGCCGTGGTCTCAGTATTTTCTCAAGCTTATTCCAGATATTTTAATTCTGCTTTCACTTTTCTCCACGTATGACCGGCAAAGTGGTGCATCACTTTATTTCCTGCCAACATGAACTCGGAGCCCCTCCTGAGGTGGTCCAAGAATCCAGACTTGACCTTTGTGTACTCACATCAGTCTGTCTGACCTGTTCAGGTTCAAGACTGCTGACATCTCTGTGGGTTCTTGTCTCCATGGTAACTGCCCCAGAGTCACCTGTGAAACATCTCTTTCATTGAAAACACAAAGTACATGATTTTCATTCACATCCTCAAAAATCATTTAGAGTACAGTACATACGAGGCTGATTTAAATCCCCCAAAATATCAACTCATAACATCTAATAACTGACGAACGGCGTGCGAGCCAAGAGTCAGGCCTCCAGAGTAATAATTTAATCCACTTGACTTCAATGAAACACACTTTAAATGTGAACATGAACATCAGCCGTCTGTCCTTAGATAAAACAAACTGATGTTCATCGCCAGAATTAATTGTGAATACATGAAATGAGCTCTCCACTCCATCTTATCCTCTGACGGCTCCAAAAGCTCACACTGTTAGCAAATGAATTAGTCCAGAAGAAAATCTGTGTTTAAAAACTGTTTGGGGGCGGTCAACTAATTGAACTTTAAAGTTAAAACTGTAAAATCACAGCGGACTGACGGTAGAGAATCACTATCAAACTCATTATTTCATGATCTGAGAAAGTGATCTTAAAATCGACCACTGAACGTTTCAAATGTTTGGCAGAAACTAGTTTGATCTTTATTCCGCCATGACGGCTGATTAGTTAGCATGAAGCTAACAGTGACCCGGATGCCGCCGTCCGTGTAAACAGTCAGCGATTAGCTTAGCGTTAGCAGCAGTGAGCTACTCTCAGCGGTGCCGCAGAACAGACGACTGACCGGACTGAAATATTTATACGAGCGATGAAAATGAAAACGAGTCTACTCGACCTCGTCTTCAGTCTGTCGCCTCCCTCCGCTTCCGCTCACCACAATACGATCGCTTTTTCCCAACAGGACTTGAATGTCTGCTGTTTGGACCCTAACAGGACACCGTCGTTTGGGAACAGTTGTTTTACATGGTTAGATCCACTGGGGGGCGCTGTGGTCGCTGAAAATAAACACAGTCAGGACACCTCAAACTCCATTTACAAATCCATCTGCTTTAACCTCTTCCTGCCTCCGAATGTGCACATGTTATGGATGATGATGAAAAAAATAACCTAAAAAACGAATGGAAAACATCCACTCTTGATTTCTCTTACACTGAAAATTCAGACACAGTAATGTGCAAAGAATGCCAGACCTAACTCCATGAAAACAATCTCAAATGGACAGTTTAGAATTTACAGTTGTATTTAAGAATATCTGTCCAAACAACATTTAATAATCTGACACTTAAATGTTTTTCTCATTGACCCTCAGATATACATTCCTCATAGAGGAAATCCTCAAATAATTTCCCCTCGAATTCTGATTCTGAAAATACTGCAAAAAAAGTAATAGATGGGAAGGATCCACTCTTTCATACAGTAAGTCTCTGACAGCAGTACCTCATATTCAGTGATGTTTAAAAGAATGTCACACCAAACTCCATTTAAAAAATCTGACATTTTAACATCTTCGTGCTTCCCGCCAAGCATATGCGCCTTCTAGGTAACACTGTATAATAGGATATAAATAAGAAGGACCCACTATTCAATTTGGCCATTGGCGTAATTGTCAGTGGGTGTAATCAAAACCAGCCAGCCCCAGCCAGTCACAACAGCGCAGCGAGAGCGGAAGTGAAGAGAGCGGCGAAAGGCCAACCAACAAATTTAAATTGTTGCCGGGTCAACAAGTAAAAGAAAGAAAGCCTGTGTCCAAAAGGAGGTATGCTTGTGTAACGTTGTAAACACTCAAATAACTTAATGGTTTTTGTTAGCTGTTGAACTGTTAGCTAACGTTAGCTGTTTGGTAGTTTGCTAGCATATGGCTAATATGAGATACATTAGTTAACAGGGGAGGACGGTTTGAATGGGTCAGGATTTAAGATTAAGACGTTAAATACGGTTTCATTGTGACAAACAGCAGAAGGCTGGACTTAAATTCAGTGACGGATAATGATGGAATCCAAAATGTCTGCATTAGAAATAGGTTGTTTAATCAAAGTTTTTGATTTTATGGTGTTTGGTCTTTCTGAAATGGGATGAAATCTCACCCCCTGCCATGTTTAACCAAAGTTACACCCTTGAATTTGGCACGTCTTGCGTGTTTTAAAACCTACAAATACTACTTCTACAGAGACGCAGTACCAAGGAATATCTGAAGTTCAAAGTACTATCTAAAGCATGTGTTCGTACTTTATTGCGTGTTTACATAAAACTGTTATTGTTGTCATTATAATACGATAATTTGCTGCTACAACCATGACAAAAAACTACTATGTCTACTTTCTAATTTACCATACATTACACAGTAAGCAGCACATTAGATGATTCAGCAGAAAACTTGAGTCATGTGTAAATAAAACACGTTGAAGTGATGAATCCTCTGCACTTTATTCAATGAAAAACTTAAGATTGTGATATTTTTAGGATGTTTTTCATGTATGGAATAACAACATGAAACACTTGTATGATCCACCAAAACTGACCAATTATCTGAAGGACTGCTCAACATGCTTTGTGTGAGTACTGTGTGTTAACCATAAGGACTGTTATCTTTGAGCTTGCAGAATACAACACTAACAGTATACAGCAGTGGTAATTGGTCCCATATGAAAGTATAGAAGGTGTAATAATGTATACAGAGTATTTACACTATTGAAAGGTTGAAACTACCATACATGAATGCACATGGATAACCAAAGACATAGACAATATATTTGACAACAGACAGGGAAATGCAAATATCCCAGAATAATCAGGAACCAGAGGGATACAGCAGTTAAACTAGAGTGAAATATCAGGTCTTTTATCAACAATATACACTTCTAGCCGTGGCAGAGACTCCGCATCCTGCATTTGTACTGCATGTGTACTGTCTAAAATATTATACAGTAACTAGGATATGATCAGGCTGAGTTTAAAAAACATATCTACAGTTTATGAGCTTCTGACAGCTAAAGACACATCAGAAATAATGTTTTTAGTGATTTGATATTTCATGCAAGAGGCTAAATGTAGTAACAGATGACATGTAGGCATAGATTCTATTCACTGAGCATTATGATAACTATAAACTACAGTAAATGACTTTAAAGGGATAACCCACCAGTGTATGACGCTTTCTGGCACATTCTCAGTACAGTGTTTGCATCACCAACATGAAAGTTCACCCTGAACTGATTCTATTTGTCTTCACCCTGAACCAGTCAGCAGAAAGCTAAATGTGTGCTCACAGTCAAGACACAACAAATGTTAGAGGAAATGTGACTGAATATTAAGTGAAAGCAAAGATAGGCGTGGATGCAAATATGCCTGAATTGAGGCAAAAAGCCATCAGAGCTGAAAATGTTTCCACTTCAGTTAAAAAAATCACACTTATTCCAAATCTGTGACTCAGTGAAAATGGACGAAAATGTCAAAAAATGTCTGACAACGAGATTTGAAGTGAAAACAAAAGGGACTCCATAAAACTATGGCTAGTCCATGTGATCAGAGGGGGGGTAACACTGTTAAGCTGGACATATTTTCTAGTCATGATGGTCAATCAGCTGAGTCAGCAGTAAAGAGTAAAAGTCTAAAAATTATCTCTGTTTGAAGGTACAGTTAGGGGTTAGCCATCCTGTAGGTTTAGTCTTAGAGTTAAGGCAAAGATTAGGTTGATAAACAACTTTTTAGGTTATGGATTTGTTAGCTTATCCAAAAAGAAGGTACACGACACTGTGTGTGAATTTCATACCAAGTTTTTAAGGAGTCCCAAGCACAAACACGCTCGTTGTACATTGCAAGTTAAAATCTGTGATGTCATATATTGACTGTTTGGGGGTGAATGAAGACTACAAAAACACTCTGGCGGGCTAAATTCACCTGAATGATGTGAGGTGAAAATTTGTTCCACATTCAGTCTGAACACACATGAAGTTCTCAAATCATTCTGAGATACCGTGAAATAGTGAGACACTTCATAAACCAGAGCAAGCTAAACCAGGGCTAGCTAAACCAGAGTAAGCTAAACAGCTAGCTAAACAAAAACTAGCTAACAACCAGGCCCACATTCTGTGTGTGGGAACTAATTGTTTGACCTATTATCTATTGAATAAAATTCATTGAGGTTATTCTTGGTTGCAGAAAATAGTTAGCATCCTGGAACTGGTGTATAGCATTCTGCTTTTACAGTTAGCCTCCTGAACTAGTGTACAGTTAGCTCTGGGCCAGATAACATCAGCCTTCACAAATTTCATGTAAAACGAATCATTCCCAGCACACATCCATATGTACACATATCTAAAAACGTAGAAACAGTACAAAATACAAAAACAACAACAACAAAAAAAATACATTTTTGAAGGCATCTTAAAATGCAATAAAGTATGACAATATGTGGTTGTTTACAGTGTGGTTGGGAAGAGGACAGAGAAAACTGCATTATTTTTAACCTTAATACCTTAACAAGAAAAGCTATTCTGAAATTTACAGAAAACAACTAAAGTGCATGAGGTTTACTAAATGTTAAAAACTTAAAGGAGCTGTTACGGGTGTGATAACAATTTGTTTAATCGGTCCAAGGTGCTTTCACCACCACCACCACTTTCTTTAGTTTGAAAAATGTCACCACAAAGTCTACTCGGAAAATCTGACAATGAAAACATTTTCCACTACAGCTACTACCACTAAATGCATACCTTGTGAATAATAAAATATAGCGTCTCTCATACACTGACCATCACTTGCTTACATTTAACCTAAACTTAAAGTACTAATTTTCAGCATCTATAACACCTGCTGGATGGCAAAAACGTTGGACCAACTTATATTATGATATGCTAAAATAAAGTGCTGCAGATCCTTTATAAACTGAATTTACTAGACCAGCGGTGCATGTTGGCAACCCCAAGTGTCAAGAGGTAAGAACTGCTGCTTTCGAGGGCTGGATTATGATGAGAAGACGTCTGCAGGTTTACAGAAAAGTCCAAAGCAGAGCATCTTTAATTCACAATTTGAGTTACTTTTCAACATAACAATTGTTCGACCATCAGATCAGCATTTAGTCTGAAGCTCTGTCCTAAATCTACAATCAAAATCCCACTAACTCTGGGTGGACTCGGGACTAACACAATACAACATGTAAATAAGACAGCTTTGGAGTTGTTCAAAGGCCTATTTTGTCCACTGGATGAAATTTGTTCTTCACCTTCTTTCTTCTGACAGTTCAGACAGGTTTTCCTCTCTCTTGATCTTCTGCTCATCTTTAAATAACAAGAAAAAAGTGAGCGCCTCATTTTACATTAGTGTTGTATGGGTACCTGAGGAGGTTGTACGTGGCCAAAGTCACACAGGTCACAAGGCTGATGGTTTGATGAACTCGGGAGCAACGTGGCTTATTTCTCCTTCCATTTCTTCTCCTATCTCCAAATGTTCTTTTGCTTTCCAACTTCCTCCATCCTTCCAGCTCTAACACGGCCATCACAGCAGACCTCACAAGGAAGTTAAGACTACTTCATAAAAGAAAGTGCAAATTAGAAGAATAAAGATCCTCCATCAAGAATGCTTTTGTCAATCTGTTGATAAATCTGAGCCAAAGACATTTTCAACAGGAGGAGGCATCATAAGCTGACTGCATAGCAAGGATAAAGGTTCAAAGCAAAAATCCTTCTTCAAATCATACAAAACACTGTAAGACACAAGAAACGCAAATACAACGAAGAATTTTCTAAAATAGTGTCACTCATATTAGTGTAATTGCACGAGGTCTCCTTTATACGATTTGCTAGTTCTCTAAATAACACTAACTTTGTTTAAAGTGCTTACAAAGTATGACTACGAACTTGACTCAATCTGACGATTAGCCATTGGACACTTCTACGAGCCACAAGATGAGTCATAGCAGGAGTCCAAATATCAACCAGAAAGGATCTTCCTTAGCTTCACTATTAACTTAAAGACATTTTGAAGCCTTGGTAAATTTCAGTCCTCATGTAGGATCGAGGCCATATTCACAAGCAACTGACCATGTCCACTATCGACAAGACTTGTTGCAACAGGGACCGACAAGAAGCAAGGGAATCCCCTCAGTTCACCAGCTGGACAAAACAGGACAAATATTTGGGTTCTGAAGGCCACATCTACGAGCCACAGGTGAGCCTGTTGGACCAAAGTCTACCAGAAACAAACTTCACAAAATCACCAGCAGAGATTTTTCAGCTCCTGGGCAATATTGTTACTGCGATACCAAGGCCACACACATTATGAACTGACCACACCCACAACCACAAGCCTCGTCACACTCATTGAGAAGTTACAGAATCCCCACAGTTTACCACCAACACAAGTACATTTTGAACATCTTGGGCATTTGCGCTACACAGGCAGGGTCAAAGCTGAAAGTCCAATGTCAACTTGTCACGGAACTGAGCCCATCGGCAGCAATCCCTCAAAAAGAGTCCAGCTGAATCAAGGAAGGATGTACCAAGAAATCTGAATCCCAACTCTCTGTTCTGAAATTTTATAAACAGCTCCTGTAATCTGTTTGATCTCATGTTTTGTGACTTCTGTTCAAAAACTCTTTACTGCGGGTCATTTCCTGTGCCTCTGATTTCGTGTTATGTCAGTTCAGTGCTTGGGAGGCTGATGCAGCAGACAGTAACCTTGATTTTCCACAACAAAAGAGAAGGAAGACAAAGAAGTGAAAAATGAATCTGATCTGCTTTAAGAAAAGAAAACTTAAATAAGCAATTTTAGAAGCAGGTCATTCCATCAGGCTCGGAGGTTGTGGTTGCTGTGGCTCCACCTCCAACCAAAAAGACAGCCATGCTGGATTTTGACTGATTGATTTTGGGGATGCCGATATTTCCTGCTCCATGAGGACCAGAAGTGAAATGGGCCTGGCTGCTGCTACTACCACTGTTGTTGAACTCTAAGTCCAGGTCGAGAGCTGTATCCGTGGAAACGACCCATGAGGCTGGACGCCATTTTTTCAGGGTGTATGGAGTCTTGACGCGACGTTTTATTTTCTCTCCTGAAGCACTCAGACTGCCATTCTCTATCAGAGAAACATCATCTAAGGGGAAGAGCAAAAAAACATTAGAAAATGAATGCCTGTATTCATACCCATCGATAATTAAAACTACAGGTAGATTGTATGAGCGGTGTCAAAACCATAATGTTTTAGGAGCTTGTACTGTTTCACACTCTCTATGCCACTGAATGCAAACTTAGTATTGTAACTTTATGGTACTTTTGCCCTATTTGAAGTGGAGCCAAACTCAGAGGTTAAAATTAATTTGGGCGTCCTTTCTAAATATGTGGTGTCAGACGGTGGCATCGTCACTACTTGCGGGGCTAGCTGGTGTGCCACTGTGGCTGCAGAGGTAACTGGGAACATGATGGCTTGCTGGGAATAACTAGCCAGGTACAATAGACCCTAATTGGCTTGGTTGCTAATTTATATTTGTATAATCAAATGTCACAGCTGTCTGCAGACCATGCTGCATCTCTTTTGTGAGCAGATTAGACCGCTAGACTTTAACATCTGCAATTGGTAACTGGCACAAATTTGCTGTTCATTGTATGGATCTGTGCAGATATACTTTGCTTCTGTGTGGGACTGCACTGATCATGGCAATTTCAATTTCAATTTCTTGTCTAAGATTGCTGGTCTGACTGAGCCCACACAGAGCCTTGACACACCAGGCCATTGTGCACCACTCGTCCAATGTTAGGAATCTGTAGCTGACATTTGGTGAAGGTCTGTATGATGTGTCCAGCACCATTGGTACTTGTAACATTTATTGGTTTTTCCATCCACCAATTTGGTCCAGAGCAAGACATCTAGGCCTTTGCACAAGTTTGACTACAAAACTGGATATTCATGGTCCTTGGAGGATGATTCCTAATGATGATTCCTCTTGAACAGGTGTAATTTTTCCTTAAACACAAGGGAAGACTTCCTGAGAAGACAGGAAGAAGCAGTATCACTGTCGCATATGGTAACTGCAGTTTTAAAGACCGTCAGACCCTTCACTGAATTGTGAGGACAGCTGAGAGGATCATATGAAATTAATGAAAACATAGGAAGCAGCATTTCTTTCCTAGGAACAACATCTTTGACCTTGACTAATATCTTTGAATTGGAGTTCAACATTTAAAATTTTGAACCTAGTATTTTGACCCCTGTTCAACTGAAGGAATAGCACTGCACTAGAAAACGAAAGTAATTCAGCATTTCATCTTGGCTCACCTGATGAGATGCATGATGAAGACAGATCCAGGGAACAAGGACGCTCAGGCCTCTTGACTTTGGCCAGTCTCATCTGGGTCTGCAACAGACCTGGAGTTTGTGGATCTAAGGTTGGACTTTGTGGAGCTGAAACTTCTGGGACTGCAGCATCTGCAAGAGCTGCGGTTTCTAAATCTTGAGATTCCAAAGCTGTAGCTTGTGGGACAGGATTTTCTGATGCTGGGACCACCAAAGGTGAAGCTTTTCGATTCACAACTGGAGCTTCTGGATCTGAGGGTTTTGGGACTTGAATTTCTGGATCTCTGCACTCTGGGATAAGTGCAGAGGCAATAGAATGGACCAGATCAGCCTTTGGGCCTCTGGTAGATTGAGTGGTCAATAGTGGCTCTGCAAAAGGGGCTCTCGGCACACATGGGCCTGGACCTGAGCCTTGACCTCTATCTTGGCCAGTGCAAGGGTCCTGTAGTGTTTGGACATGGCCAGATGTAGTGCTTCCTGCTGGAGCAGAAAGCAGAATTTTATTTTCCAGATTTGAACCTGAAGCATTAGCAGGGGATCCACTGCTGCGCTGACTTGCCAGGTGTGGCTCAGATTTAGTACTGTTGATGCCCCTTCCCTCACTGACCTCTAAGCCAATCATCCTTTCAGGTTCAACCTCTAAACCTTGGATCTTGACATCTGACCCCAACGCTATCTTATTGTTGTTGTTGTTGGAGTTTGAGCCTCGTCCCGACAGGATGTTTCCAGGTCGTGACTGATGATGATGGTGAGGATGAGGGATGGGTTCGCTCTCAGCAGGTGGCTGTTCCCTTCTCAGCAGTGGTTCATGCTCATCAGGACTGGAGTTGAGCAGGTTCATACAGTTGTCCTCTCCTCCGGCTATCCCTCTCACCATCTTGTCGTCGTCCTCCAGCTGCGGCCCTGCCAAATTGGTTCGACCACCTCCTAAAATTCCATTTGTCACCAGGGTGGGGGCACCCGCACTGTAGCCATTGGCAACAACCATTATTGGGTGGATTTTGGTCCCAGTTGCAGTACTGCCTCTCATGCTGGTGTTGTTAGTCACCGTGGTGACCAGGTGGGGCTCTACAGCCGTGGCAACTGTTACCGTGTTCATTTTAGCAACACCTGTTTCCACCTGAAATACAGTACATTCTGAATTAGTGATACAATTAAACTAACAATTTCATAATAATCTTCTGCTTCAGACTTACACAGTGAGGACTTGAACTTGATCAATTGGTTGGTTAACAGGATCAGCCAATGTAACCCCTTGACTCACCAAAATTTTAGGCTACAGATGGCTGTATAGTAGTTTGATCTTGTTTCACAATTGTATTTGACAACCCACGCTAAAGATTCCATGCTTGAGAATCAGAATATCAGAATAACATCTTCAAGGTCATAACACGTAACCTGCTGAGATTTCATTGGATGAGAAATATTCCATAATTCTTTTGAGTCTTGATTCACTTCAGTGATCTGAATCTGTCTGAAGTGGAGCGAGTGTAACGCTGTGTTCCCACCGAACGCGATGAAAGCGATTTAATCGCGCGTCAAATGAAATCGCGTCGCGCTACACGCTCCGGTTTTGATGCTGGTCCAATATGCAAAAAAACGCCTTGTCGCAGCATCGCGTCGCGCAACGAGCGCGCCCAAACAACAACATTTCTTCCGCCATTCATTCTCTCGTCGACCATGGCTGAGATAACCACCATCGCTAACCACCATAGTCCATACACCTCGCTCACGCTCACCCAGGCCTGGTCTGTCTTGTTCCTGACCCTGTAGAGGGGACAGGAACTGTCACACAGCTCTGGGTGAGCGGTGACGGCAACAATTATCTGCTCCTCCATTGTTTCTGGCGGTTTGATTTGCGCGGCGAGGGAACACCAGGACGTCGGTACGCCAGCACGTCGTTGACGATCTTAACGCTGATAGGCTGTCGCGGCGCGTCTTCATGCGAATTCGCCGCAAAAGTTCAATTATTTCAACTCGAGCGATGAAGCGATGGCGCGACGCGATGGGAGCGATTTTCGCGGCCAGCGCGTCCATCGCGCCGCACAATCGCGTCCAGCGCATCGCCCGGCGCGATGACGCCTCAAATCGCATCTTTATGGCAAGCCGTTCCTGCCAGAAATACGCCACATTCAGTCACGTTTCAACTTCATTACGGCGTAAAAAACGCCTTTTTTTCAGATTTTACGCCGTTTTTTACGCCGTAATGCGCAAAAAGAACGCCGCTTTTTACGCCGTAATGAAGTCCTCCAAGAACGCGTGTAAAAAACGCCGTTTTGCGCATCAAAACGCGCGTAAAATACGCGCGTTTGTGCGCACCATAACGCGCGTAAAAAACGGCGTTTTCCTAGTATGATAATAATCTCCACCCTTCTTTTCTCTCAGCCACTGAACTTGAAGCGTCTGCGCCCAATCGCTGATCAAGACAAGCAGACCAAATCAGTTCAGCACAGATCACATTCCATAAATTAACTTCGTCGTCCTCTCCCTTATTTATTTATTTATTTATTTATTGGTCAACGCTTCTATGTTATTGTTGATTTTCATTTTCTTGGTCAATGCTTCTATGTTGTTGATTTTCACTGGTTTACTCCCTGGCCAATGAAGTGAAGAAGTGGTACAGTGGTTAGAGCTCTGGAGACACACACACGTATGTATATGTATATGCAGCCAAAATATATGTCTATATATCCTAACAATGCATGGAAGGGGAGTTTAAACAACGACAGAAATGAGAGGAAGTACAAGTACACACAGGCTTCTGCCACCATGTTTACTAACACAGGGCTGCAAAGTCAGTGGGTTTACATCCAAACAAATACATACAATACAAAGGATTCGAGTAATTAATGCCACTCGCACCTGTAAGCTAAAAGGTCTCTGTTTCAAAGTCCTGAGCTCTAACCACTGTACCACTTCTTCACTCCATTGGTCATGGAGTAAACCAGTGAAAATCAACAATAACATAGAAGCATTGACCAATAAATAAATAAATAAATAAATAAATAAGCATGGCAGAGGGCGACGAAGTTATTTTATGGAATGTGTTCCTGCCTATCACCCAAAACTACAAGAGAAACTACAAGGTAAGTCAGGACAAACTTTGCCACAAAGGAGATCTGTGCTGAACTGATTTGGTCTGCTTGTCTTGATCAGCGATTGGGCGCAGACGCTTCAAGTTCAGTGGCTGAGAGAAAAGAAGGGTGGAGATTATTATCATACTAGGAAAACGCCGTTTTTCACGCGCGTTATGGTGCGCACAAACGCGCGTATTTTACGCGCGTTTTGATGCGCAAAACGGCGTTTTTTACACGCGTTCTTGGAGGACTTCATTACGGCGTAAAAAGCGGCGTTCTTTTTGCGCATTACGGCGTAAAAAACGGCGTAAAATCTGAAAAAACGGCGTTTTTTACGCCGTAATGAAGTTGAAACGCGACTGAATGTGGCGTATTTCTGGCAGGAACGGCTTGCCATACATCTTTGCATTGACTTTGTATGTAATCTTGTCGCGCGATCTTGCGACATCGCGTTTGGTGGGAACACGGGGTAAGGATGCATAGGGATTAGACCCCAGTAACACCAGTAACTGGCTGAGCTTTGGTTCACTTCACGACAAGATTGGTTTGATTATTCCTGTTGTGATATAGTTTTATCAACAGTGGAGTATTTACTTCAGGTGATAGCACTGGATCTCATTTGCAGCGACAACTTTCTCAGAACAAAGATACATCTGCAGCACCGCCATCAGCGTTGCTACATTGACAGATAGCTCATTAGCTTGGAATCTAACTGAACTTTTTTTTAAAAAAATTTAGTTATTTTTTGGGGCTTTTAGGGCGGCAAATGAGCCGCAGGTGGGAGTTGAACCTGCAGCCACTGCAGAGGACTGACAGCCTTAATACATGGGGCACACAACTGAGCTATAGGGGCGCCCCCTACTGAACTTTAAGCAAAAGTAAGTGAAGTCGCTGCAAGATATTAATGGTATCACTTCCAAGACTTTGAAGGAGGTCACTGATGAGTTAGTGAGGCAGGATTCTAGTTTTAGTGGTGTAAAATGCATCAACTAGTGTAGAAAAGATCTCATTAGTTCTGGATTAAACAGGGAGCAAATTAACAGAACATCTTCTGGACTGTGAAAATTGGGCTGCAGAAACCAATACAGGCTGGGTCAAGTTGGAAAGGGGCATGCAGGATCCAGAGAGGTCCCACTTCCTTTGTGCAATCTTTTCACAACTTCAGTGGTCACCAGAGAAAAATGGATGCCACAGGGCTTTGGTACCACAATCTACCTGTGCCACTGTCTGGATAAGGTGAATACGTCTATAGAAAGTGACTGATTGGTAATTGGTGGTTTAATGAGATTTTGGATGGAGGACCAGTCTAACCAGATCAGATCATATCCTGCTGTACCTGTCTATGGTTTGACTTCAGCTTTCCCATCATAAGTCGAGAAGACGCTGAGGAGGTCTCCTTGGTTTTGGGGAGAAGGTGGAGGCTGGTGGGCCTCTGGAGCAGGTTCTGCTGTTTAGGGAGGGGGTGGATAGATGAGGGGGGAGAGGTTTCAACCCCACCAACAGCCCCCAGGTCACCCTGAAGAGTTAACGCTGACTTGCTTGCCTAGATGAACCACAGGAGCAGATTCTTTGTTACTACATACATTCAGTAGCAGCCACATAAGCTATTCAGTGAGGTTTTAGAGGTATTGAATCTCTGTAGCAAGTATCTTCAATAATAGTAATACCTCATTGGTGTGTAGTAACAGTAATGGTACCTCAGCAGTTTGTAGTACCTGATGGTAAAGCAGGTTGGTTGTTTGCTGCTCTGTTGAACCAAACTGTTTCTGTGACTGTTCCAGCAAGTTTTCATGAGAAGTTTCAATCAAGTTCTTATCAACCTGTAGAGACAGACACAGATGTTCAAACCATACCGGTCTGAAACTGGCTCATAGGGAGAAACTGCAAAAATAAGAACAAATGAAAACTAAAAACCTCTTTGGGGTCAAGTTTGGTGGCCTCCAAGTCTTCTTCTGTCAGCTGCAGGCAGACTGGGACACCGGTAACAGCACCACCTAGAGGACAGCAGGGACAGTTACAGCACTTACTGAGGACACGACCACAGTAGTTCACATAAATGTCAAAATGCTAATTACTTGCCAAATGTGTATCTGCTGGCTGTATTTAGATTGTTTACTTAAGTTTCCCCATCCACATCAAAATGCCACACCTAATTTTAGTCCAATGGTGGCGACATTTCTGTTAAAATCATGTTTCAAAGGCTGACAGGACGGGACGTTAGTATGAATGGAACGGTTAAAGCAAATATCTGAAGTTTCAAGATTTTCTAAATGCATGAGTTTAGTATTCGGGTGAGGGGTGCCGGTGGGTTGTGTGGGTAGTTGTTTCTTCTTTGCATTTGTAATGTGTTTTCTTCCACACCAGTATTAACGTGTGTCCAGAGACTGTGTATGACTTACCGGTGTGTTCAGACTCAGAGATGCTGCAGAGGATGCTGGCAGGTGCCTGGACAGTGGTGGCAGGCACACTGCTGTCTGAACTGGACGACCGAGCCTGACTCTGACAGACCGATTGAGAGAGAGAGAGAGAGAGAGAGAGAGAGAGAGAGAGAGAGGAATGAACATCATAAACTAACGTTTTTTGATTCCTCATTCATTGACCTTTTACCTGTGCCTGTTGCCGTTCATAGTTGATGGAGTTTCTGTTCTTTTCAGCACCTTCAGCTCCACTCGTGGTTGTCTTGACAACTGATGCTGGGTGGCTGTCTCCCTGGAGATTCTTGACCACGCCCACCTGCAAATCCTCAATGTAGGAAGAAGCAGAAGAACCCTGAACCTGAGGAGGCCAGCAGCCGTGAGACAGATTCCTGAGAGAGAGACCGAAATCAGGATCAGTCCTTTAGTTATTGTGTGTACACCTGTGGCTGTGTACTGCTCTGTGTATACCTGTGGTTGTGTATTGCAGTGTGTGTACTCAGCAGTGTGAGTTCAGACAGTCTCTCCTCTGCACACTGAGCGGTGAGTCGAGCTTCGGCGTCCTGATCCCAGCAGTCCTCCATCGTCTCCTTCAATGAACGCAATGCCTAAACACATACACAATTACACAAAGTCAGCAATGGAGCACTACCGTCGTCACCTCTGTCATGGAACACCTGTCTACTTATGTACTACAGCCCAAAATGAGTACATTTACAGCACTTTTCCTGAATGATTACAATGCAACGTACATGGTAATTCTCATTTTGTTCTATCACAATAAATTGAAAAATAAAACAAAAGGAATATTCTTTAATTGACCAGACACTACACAAACATTCTGCGGAACATTATTTTAACATGGAATGCAAAAACAGCCCAAAGACTGCTCTGCTTTGTCGCCTCTGGAGCAATGAGGTCTTTATGACATCATTTTTCTCAGACTCATTTTTCAGTCAGTTCTATCAAGGTTTTACCTGTTGGTCGGCTGCATCACTGCACATAAAGGAAAAAAATAGACTGGCCATGTTAAAATTAGATAAGCAGCGTGATGCACGGCTTCCGTGGTCAGTGTAGCAGCTCTGCAGCCGGCATGCTACAGCCGGTGTGTAACGCCGTCCATGCCCCATGTACTTTGGCTGTAATACTAACCAGGCTGTTCTCCTTCCAGGCTTCAGGGAATCTGGGTCTGAATTTCTCTCTGGCGACAAGGATCTGCATCTCCTCAAAGCTCGGATGATTCCCCAGCTCTGCCTGGAATGCCAGCTGGTACTCTGGTACTGCTTCACCTAAACACACATACACATCAGCTACATTATGCTATCACAGGCCCTGCTATTATCTGTAGAGTGTAGTCTGTCAGCATGACATCATGACCTGTGACCTGTTAGCTTTAGCCTCAATCTGTTAGCATGACATCATGACCTGGGACCACCAGAGGGCAGCAATGACTAGCATTCCTCCCTGTCAACTATACTATCTAGTCATTTAGTAAACAAGATGAATAAGACATTAAAGGCATTTATACATAAATAACACAATGATAGGGAGAAATGCTTAAAATGGAAACCCAAAAAACTAAACTAAAACCAAGAGAAACAAGGTGAGTCATTAAATTTGATTTATTTAACAGTGGGACAGGACTTAATGTGGGACAGGAGAGTGGTCCACAGCCTGGGAGCAGCTCAGCTACCTTCAGTTCTGAGCTCAGAATGAGGAGCTGAGAGGGCTGCTGGGAGCTCTGGCGCTTCAGGAAACGTGTACGACCAAACAGCAGACACAGAGCTGTACCTGTGCCCGCACAAGTGGTACCAGAGCCCGTCGTGGTGGTCAGGAGGCAGAAAGCTAAACTGCTGGCAGCAGACAGGAAATGACTGATGTGAAGCTGCGCTGAAGCCACGAACATCAATGACAAGAAAACAATGAGATCGACAGAAGATAGAGGAGGAGCTGAGTCAGAGAGACACCGACCAGGCCGCCATCTTCCTGCCGTGTACTGCAGCAGACATGTCCAGTCTCTGTCTGTCCTCTGTCCTTTATTTGTTCAGCTTTGTTGTCCTTCGCTGTTCTGTCTGTTCGTACAGACTCATTGTGTGTTCACATGTTGGCCAATACTGATTCTGGTTCATCCTTTCACTTCGAATGAAGAACTTTGACTTGTATCAGAGTATTTTCATGTTGTTTTATTGGTACTTTTACCTCAGTAAAATATCTGAGTGCTGCTTCCACCAGGCCACCGTTTCCTTTATATTCAGGAACAGATCTGACATGTTTATATATCATGAAAACTTCTGTCACGTATGATTTGACTCACTGTTATTTGTGTTATATGTACACTATGAAGTATGTTTGCTGTGTGTGTTGTGTTACGGTGTTGTGTCACCTGGGAACAGGTGTGAGCACCTCCTGAAGCTCTCCCAGTAGAGCAGACCCAGGGCGTAAACATCCACCTGCTTCAGAGCCGCCTCGCAGTCCCTGAGGTTCAGAGCTCCACCCAGAACCTCCGGAGCCATGTACCGCACCGTCCCCACCTGCAAACGCACACAGAAACACTTCCACCTCATCACCATCATCATCACCATCATCATCATCACCTCTCCGCCTGCCCCGGTCACATGACCTGACCTCAGATATGGCCATGGTGTCGTCATCTCCAGGGCAACAGGGTCGGCTTCCCGTCAGCCTCATGGACAGACCGAAGTCGGCGAGGACGCAGGACAGATCGGCTCGGACTAAAACGTTCCTGCTGGTCACGTCTCTGTGGGCCACGGCTGGTTTGTACTGGTCTGAGTGGAGACAGAGGACACACTGGTCTGGATCTGTCACAGAATCATCAGCTTCATTTCTTTAATAATCTGAAGAGTTTTAATGTTTGATCACCAGCAGAACTGATCTGTCTTCTTTCCAGACAGAAACAAGTGAAGAAACAATAAGGACACAATAAAATTCACCTCAGTCGATAACTGGAGCCAGTGGCTCTGAGGCCGCGAGGCCATGTGACTGAACGTAAAGTCAATTCAAAGACGTGGACGCGGATGAAGTCCAGACTCCGGCATGTTCTACGTCTGCTCCAGATAACGAGATGTTCATCTCATGATGTTGGTGTGAAAACTGTGTGTCGGTGGTGTTTCTGCTGTCCTTCATTTAGCAGCTCGTCAGCTGGATTTAGTGTGACTGCAGAGGAAACCAAAGACGCCGATCCCGTGGATGAGAGGGCAGCCAGCCAGCTGCTGTGAAGATGTGGTGCACATTTAAATGGAAGGTGAGCATTTTTTAAGCTGTGATCCTCAGTGAGTCACTGCTGATCAGCAGATTTAATGAGGAACAGCTGATCCACTGTCAGCAGCAACAAACTCCCAACAATAAATCTGACAGCCTGGATCTGACTACAGGCCTCTGAGGCACCACCAGGGGGAGCCGTCCCACGTGAAGCTGGACTTCCTGCTGAGTTTTAATGAGCAGCAGAGACCGTTAATTACCTTCATCATGAGCAGTGAGTCACTTTGGCCTTCAACATGTTTGACATTCAACAGCATCATTACTGGAAGCTCAGCAGATTTAAACAGGAACAGAGTCCAGTTTCAGCACGTCAGCAGCTGGGACACCAGACCAGTCCAGTCCAGACCAGTCCAGTCCAGTCCAGTCCAGTCCAGTCCAGTCCAGTTCAACTGAGCCTGAAACCAAAGTAAACTGGCAGCTGTTCCTGATCCATGTGGACTTCATGGTTTTAGACGCTTTTCAAAGGAAACACTGTGAACTTTAACCCCCAGCTGTGCTGCTGACATCGAGTAATAGGCGCCTGAAGAAGATTTTTATTTATATCTGAATATTTTTTACAAATACTTTATCTGAGACTTGGATGGAGCTTTACACGAGTCCAAGTGCAGTAAAAAGTGAATATTTTTCATGTTTTCTTTGACGGTGCATCCAGACGTCTTCCTATATACTTATCAACATCAGGGCTGCCACGATTAGTCAACTAGTCACGACTACGTCGACTGTCAAAATCATCGACGCATCGTTTATTTATTTATTTATTTAATTTTATTTTTGAAGCTTTGATTTTCTCTCAAAACTGCCGCTGTGCCCTCCGCTGCCTTGGCTGCCTTCTGTCCTTGACGCACATGCACAGTAGTGGTAATCGGCGTCAGCTGTGATGTCACCGGACTGCCTGACCGGTATCATGGTTACCCGGCAACGGAGCTCTAAAGTTTGGGGTCATTTTCACAAAACAGAAGACAAACATGTGCAATGCAAAACCTGCGAGGCAGAACTTGTCTTCCATGGCAGTACGACGGCGATGCACGAGCGCCTGAAAAGGAAGCACGTCGTCGTGGCTGGTTCACCTTCTGACGACGAAGAGGGACAGTCGTCTCGCTAAGCTAATTGGCAAGGTAGCCGCTAACATTACCGTAAACATTGAGCTACTTACTTACATTGATAGCTGTAAACGTTAACATTAACGACGACGATTTCATTAGCCTGACCACACATTGAAAAGAGAGCAAGCCTTTCTCCAGCACATGGAGATGCTAACTTTCCTGGCCATGAACAGGAGCCGTGTGTAGATTGGATTATACAGTCACAGTTGAATACAGCTGTGAGCACTGAGCACAAAATGCACTTTTGATATATTTGAGTGAGACCAAAACTTGATTTTTGTGGATAATGTCTTAGTTTCAGGTGCCTACCTCATTTGATTTTGTACTATTCAATACTTGAAAATGTAGCTGTGTTTCATGCCAGAGACAAATGAAGTATTTATTTTTGTGTCCTTATTTTACTCAGCTGCACTTTATGCTACATTTAAAGAATTGTTTGTTGCTACAAAGTTCATTAAAAGTTGAATGAACTATCATCTTAATTGTCTTTATTTTTAGTTAGCACATACCTTAAACACCTCAAGCTGGAAGCTAAAGATGTTATATAAGAGCAGCTGCATGCTGGTGTGATAAGCTGCAATTTACGTGTGCTCCGACTAGTCGACCAATCGCAAAAATAATCGTTTGTGGCAGCCTTAATCAACATGCATACATTTGGGCAGTTGTATATATATTTAAGGTATTTAACCTATTTTTTGGCCGTATTTGTCACTTCAAACTGTAATTTCTCTCTTAGAACTGAAATCCTTTAAACTCTGCTGTGATTGGCTCCATCTTCACATGGATGAAGAGAATGAGCCACTTCTGCTCAACTCAGACTGTCACTGGCCACTCTGGTTGATAGGCTTTGTATGGCAGACCGTGATTGGTCAAATGAGGTGTCATGTGACACCAGAGACTCCACAGAGGAACTGGAGACAGGGTTAGGGTCTATCTGTCTCCAGAAGCTCTAACAGTTAAAACAGGAGACGAGCTCATCGTCTGCTGGTGTGAAGGAGAAAACCTGTTTCTGTGGATTCTTCTCATGTTCTGGACTAACTGTCTTCACTGCAGTGCATGTCCCAGACCTTTGTGGATGCTTCAGATCGGTTGTTCAGAGTGGTTTCGATCTGTGGATCACTGAGACGTCAGCGGTGAGAAATGGCTGTTGGTGTGCTGTTGGTGTTTATTGAGCCTCCTGATGTGATTGGATCTTTAAGTGGTTTGAATCAGTCGATTCATGAGAATCTGAGCTTTCTGTTTAATGAGAATAAATGTGAAGAACGATAAAGAGCTAACTTCTGCTTTATCCCGCCGGTGGGTCGTCAGAACGCTGAGGGTCAAAGTTATTTTTAAAGCTTCAGCAGAGAAGCAGAAGGCTGGTCTGGGGTCAGCACTGAACTGGATCACAGAACATAAAACTGAGCAGACAAATCCCAGTTTGAAGCCGTCCAGTGGAGACATATCTGGAGGAAAATGATTACAGCAGTATTCTCCCATCATGCAACACTTTGGGAGAGTGAATAAAGTTTTAATCTTTTAATTCTCCCTATGAGGTCAGAACAGTTTCAGGTGTAAATTATACATGAGCTGACTTTATCTGCAGGAAAGATGAAAACATCTACACGATTATTTATTCTTCATCTCATCAATAAATCTGATTAAAAGACCAAAACGACGGTTCAGCGTCTCACAGCTGATTGATCTCTGAGCCTCACTGTTGTTCCTTCACCATGAACAGACACACATACAAACATGTGGACTCATCCGCCGCTGAAAATAGTCCCAGCAGATGCTCTTTGTCCTCCAGTTTGTCTGATAGAAACTACAGCGAGCAGCTGTTTGATGGAAGCACAGAATGAAATAATAAAGATGATGATACCTCCTCTGTAGAGCTCAGTGTGCAGGAAGGCGAGTCCTCTGGTGACACCGTGGGCCATCCTGCAGCAGGTAGACCAGTCCACAGTGTGGATAGACAGGTAGCGAGACAGGCAGCCCTGAGAGAGACAGACAGACTTGTTTCCTCTTTGTGTGGCACCAGAGGACGACGTAAGTTTGCTCATTCACACTGAAGAAAGTAAAACGTGTCAAATTGTTCATTCTTGAAATAGTGGATCTGAATCGGGATCAGTTTGAACTGAGGCACTAAAGTCTGTGTCCAGAGTGTCCGTTAAAGTCCTGGGACGAGTCAAACACCGTGTTTATTGACAAATGTGTGGACGTCTCGTCGTGTTGTGACACCTGAAGCGTGCGCGCTGAAAGGAGTTGAAGTAGAAGCTCAAAGACGATGAACTTTGATCTGAGTTTGTGATTCTGCTGCGTCCCCCAGGACAGACTCAACTCGCCGTGCCTTACCCATCATGCACTGCAAGGCCAGATCTCCTGCTCTCCGTAGGAATGGATGTAAGATACTGTCTGTGTGTGTGTGTGAGAGTGTGAACAGACATTTAAGCTAGTAATTACTGTCTGGCTGTGGGGGGGGGTATAAACAAAAAGCTAAACAAAAAAAAAAAGGCCTACAATTGTTTATGTCTAAGTTTGTGAATTTGTGTGTGTGTCTGCGTGCGTGCGTGCGTGCGTGCGTGCGTGGTCAGTGGCTCCAGACAGGAAGTAGGAGTGAAGGCGCCGTCTTCAGCACAATAACATCACTAATGGACGACGGACCTTCAGACCACCCTGACGTCTGCTGCCCCCCACAGGCTGCAGAGTTCATTACAGCCACAATAACCCAACACCCTCCTGATCAAACATCTGTCTGAACAGCAGTCCAGCTAAAATGTAGGTTTTGGATCATATTTCAGAAAAACATCAACAATAACCTCAAAGCACTTTGTTCAAAGTAGTATTCATGAAGTTCTTGAATACTTCTGACTCACAGACAGAAATAAATGGATATCTACATTTACAAAGATTTATCTGTTAGCCTCTAAAACTAGTTTTTGCAGAAGTTATGCTAGCTTCTGAAACAAAGTGACTTCCTGTTTATGTAGTCCATTGTGACTGGAAGACGACAGCTGACATGCACGTGAGCCCTGGTTGGTTATTCGGCGTCTTACATGTGGGTAGAACTCCAGGAGGATCAGGAACTCTGGTCGTCCATCGGCCGTCGTCCTCTCGTCGGCGGTCAGGAAGCGAGCGATGTTGTCGTGTTGCTGCAGCAGCGGCAGACAGTAGATGGATCGCTCGTTGGCAAAGTTCTGCCGATTGGCTGAAGTGAAGAGTTTCACAGCCACGCAGCGCTCGTTAAGACAGCCGCGAAACACTGTGCCGTAACGACCCCGGCCAATCAGCTGCCAGGAGGAAGGAGAGGGTGTGAGAGACAAGCAGAGAGACGGCCTTGTGGAGTTCCTCAGGAACGTCCTTTCACAAAAACAGGTGAAAAGATGTTAAATGTCCACATTAACTCTGAATTCAACTGGTCATTCTGTCTCGATGGCCCCGCCTCTTCTTAAAGGGACAGTCCACCAGTGTTTCATTTCCTCACAGTCAAACGACGTCTTCCGATCACGAGCCTTGTCAGGATGACGTCATGATGTCCTCAGGGTTTGTGATGGAGACTAACAATGTTTTTTCGTGTGTGTGTGTGTGTGTGTGTGTGTGTGTGTGTGTGTGTGTGTGTGTACCTCCAGTAGTTTCAGAGTATCCAGGTCGACAGCAGCGTCTGTGTTTGCTGCCTCCATCACATCCAGAGCCGACAGACTGTGTTTCTTCTTCCCTTAACACACACACACACACACACACACACACAGTTTGTATTCATTATCATTATTAATATTATTATTACTGTCCTGACTGTATGTGTGTGTGTGTGTGTGTGTGTGTGAACACCTCTCATCATTCGGTATCCCAGGAACAACGCTGTGATGACAATGGCTGCTATGGCAACGGTTACCAGGGCGATGAGCGCTGTCTCCTCCCGCCGCATTGGCTGGTGAGCTGTGGGTGATGATGACATGCGTGTTGGGTGAACACGAGGCTGAACGCCCACCGAGACGCGCTGTGACCGGTCTGTGACCTCGTGTCATCTGTAGCATAGATGCTACAGAACAAAGAGTACCAGGAACAAACGTGTGGTGGTTGTTTTGTTCACAGCACACCAACGCTCGAAAACAACGGAGAGCTGATGAACGTGGAGTACTTCCTGCTCACCTGCATGTTTCACGACTTCGTGTCTCCACAGCTGGACGAGCTCCTACATGCAGATCAACTGTGGACACTCTTGTTTTCTTAGCTAGCTGTTAGCTCGAGTGAAACAAACATCAACAACCTCTAAAAGTACAAAGTGTTTGAGCTGTGTCGCTAATGACGCAGCTCGTCTGATGTCATGTGATTGGTGAGCGCGGAGCGACCCCCTCACCTGTCTGCCTGTTGTCCCGCCCATCTGTCTTCATCGCCCTCAGGGCGGGGGTGTGGGCGGTGGGCGGGGCCTCGGTGAAGTTGGCGTTGCAGAGGTCTCGGCTGCAGCAGCAGAATCTGTAGCTGCCGTTCTGTATCTGAGAGGGCGTCGCTGTTACCAGGCAACGGTCGCCACGGCACTCCTGCTGGTTGCCAGTGTGAGTCCAGCAACCTGGACGACGGACAAAGACGTTTGGTTTGATCCGGACGTTCACACTCACAGTGTGTGTGTGTGTGTGTGTGTGTGTGTGTGTGTGTGTGTGTGCGCGTGTGTCTCACCTTGCTTGACCAGGTGTATTTCCCCGTCTGGTCTCTTTTCCCACAATCCATAACAGCGGGAGCCACGGCCGCAGCGAATCGTGCCGTTGTCTCGCACCGCTCCTCGCAGCTCATTGGTCAGCCCGCCGTGAGGCTCTGCCCCCTCCAGGTCCGTGAAGGCGCACTCTGTGTCCTCCAGCTGAAGCCCTGCAGGTGTGTTTCAGGTGAGACACAGACGACGTGAACTTAGCGACGATCAACGTGTGGACAATCGTCCTTTAACTCTGGACACTGGTCAAAGAGTCCCACTGTCTCACTGTCCGTCACCACGTCACCAGTCCTGGTCCTAATGTCGTGGCTGTGACGTCTTGACTGCAGACACAAAGCTTGGATGTGTCTCACTGGGCTCATTGAGTTCACTGATCAGTTATTGATCCGTTACTGATGCTTTAACTGTTCAAACTGTTGCTGTTGACCTTCGACCGGGGCGGTCTGGGACAAGAAGTCGGCCCTGGCGTTTTGGACCAGACCGCCCACCACATTCGATAACGCACACCTTTGTGCATTTGGCAGCGTTGGCTTGAAGAGCCAGTTTCTCTGCACCTCCTCTTCGTTTTCTCTCCATTTTCGAAGATCCTACAGATCACGTTACCGACTCAAAGGAGGGGAAGTGTTTCATGATATGATTGGGCGATATGAGCCCTGTCACGTGTCAGTGAAGAAACTAACCTATGGGCCGCAGACCAGTGTGTGTCAAGGGCCGGTCGGCGGTTACGAACAAACTCTTGCTCTGACTTTTTTTTTTTTTTTTTTTTTTTGCCGAATGCATTACGCCGGCAGGACCGAAGCGAAAGGGGTTGGTGGTCAATGATGTGATTGGACCAGCCCAATGTCAATCGGGCCGCTGATCAACGGTCTGGTAATATGGGCCGGTCAGACCAATATTTAAAAAAAAAAAAAGTGACCGACACTCAGCCCAAATAGCACGTCGGCCCACCGGGAAAATGCCCACTAAGCCAGATGGTCAGTCCGTCCCTGCCTTCGACCCCATGAGGTCAGAAAGACGAGCAAAGTGGTTTGAGTAAATCTTTATGTAACCATTGATGAGTGGTGAGCTTCTCACGGACGTCACTGATTGGTTCTGTTCTGTCATCAGACGTCATGTCTGAAAATACACCTTTTAGCTGTCTTTGGCAGGTGAACCTAAATGCTACATGTTCATATGATCGCTCACAAACCTTTAATGTCCATCAGATCAGAACGTTCACGTCTTCAAACATGTCCACGTCTGAATATCTAACAGCGTAAAGCTGCCAGAGCTCCCTTCACGAGGACACCTGGACCTACCTGCTTAAATAAAGGCTGAATAACAAAAGATGATATGAGATTTTGAGAAGCTCATAAATGGAAGCAGAGACTCAGAGATTTCATGAGATTTCTCTGATCCAGATCAGGTCTTCAGACACACACTGTACATGTGAACGAGGTCCAAGTAAAGTCAGCACACACACCAGCCTCACTGCCTCGATGAAGACTGACAGCGCTGCCTCAGGCTGCTGATGTCCTCCTATAAGACCGCTATTAGTCCAATGTCCCAACATCGCATCTAAAGACCTTCTCACGTCTCTCAGGCCGCTCGAGTTTGATGGAATCTGAAGGAAAGGTGACCTGCAGCGTGTCTGCGTGACCAGCAAACGTCCTGAAGACGAAGATTCATCAGTTTGTTTTGGAACTAATGAGGAAAATTCACCAATTCAGTGAAACCAAAGTAAACAAAAACTGATGGAAGTCAGTGAAAATGTTACTGCAGTAAAAGTATGTGAGTAGAAGGAAAAAAATGTACTATAAGTATTCAAAGTACTGCAGTCCCCTGTGTCTGTTGTCCTCTTGTCTCTGGTCTTTAGATCATTGTGTCTCTGTGTCTGTTGTCCTCTTGTCTCTGGTCTTTAGATCATTGTGTCTCTGTGTCTGTTGTCCTCTTGTCTCTGGTGTCTTTAGATCATTGTGTCTCTGTGTCTGTTGTCCTCTTGTCTCTGGTGTCTTTAGATCATTGTGTCTCTGTGTCTGTTGTCCTCTTGTCTCTGGTGTCTTTAGATCATTGTGTCTCTGTGTCTGTTGTCCTCTTGTCTCTGGTCTCTGTAGCTCATGGTGTCTCCTCATTCATGTCTCAGCAGGATGTCCCTGTTGGAGTTGGTTGAGGTGGAGCTCATTTTAACTCAAACTAATGACTCTTTTCATGCTAATAAGCTGGAATACACTGACTTTTTAGTCAATTGTGCTGAGAACTGTCTCTCATGTCATTCAACAAAGGCAGAGGAAATGCTGTTTGAGCTAGCTAGCTTGTTAGCAGTCAGTTAGCTTGTTATTGGGGTAGCGGCTGTGTTAGCGTCTGAAGCCGGTCTCTGTAGTGGAGCAGTTTACGGAGGCGCTTCACGTGGTGACACACAGCTAATAAGCTGCGACAGCTTCCTCCATTTAGACTCTAGCCGTTAACATCAGACCAGTTTGTACAAACCAGCTGAGTCACTTACTGAAAGATCTGAGGTTTCATGTTGCCATAGTAACAGCAGCTGCTGCTCAGCCCACGTCTTGGTTTGATGAACGACAACAAAGCAGATCGACGCCAAAGTGTGTCAGCAGCAGAGTAACACGCTGACGGAGCGCTGAGCTGTGATCAATACCAGCTGTTCAACGACGGCGTCACATGAAAACACATTCCCTCATCAGCTGGTGCCTGAGATCAACCTCACACCAGACCAGCAGACACACCGGATCAGGGCCATCCACCACATCCGTCCAAGGTCAGAACGTCTCTCAGCAGATGCTGTGGGGGCTGGACCTATGATTGTTTAATATTTTCACTTTCTCACTAAATTGTTTTTGTGAGTCTATCAGCACAAACACACTCCTAAAAACTTGTAAAATGCATAAAGAAAAGTGGATACTGAACTAGAAAAAGCTCTCAGGGCTCCACCAGACGGCATCAGTGCTCAACACCAAACCCACAGTTCAACTACCAACGATTGAGTCCTGATCTCTGCTAAAACTCCTCTTCAGGATCCAGGAAGTAAACAAAAATACTCAGTTTGAGACTCAATACAACAGTTGGCCAATGAAAATGAACCCAGGTAACCCCCTTCGCGGGTCCGCGGGTAGAGAGGCTGGAGCTGGAGGATGAGCCCTGAATGCGGCACAGTTATCGGCTCTGCTAGTTAATGCTAATGCTAGTGCCACAGAACCGCTAGCCACTGATCTGGTTTTGGCTCAGCAGCTGCTAACACAGAGCTCAAAGTCAGTCTGTCACCTTACCGTCAGCCAGAGGATTCAGCTGAGCTGGACTTTCAATCCAGTACAGACTACTTAGCTAACTGATGTTAGCATGAGGCTAACACGTTAAGTTTTATCATCACTAAACTGAAACAAGTTACAGCTGAAAAACTGGTTCTTTCAATTAGATGTTACTAAATATTTACACCCACTAACTGCTGGTGTAACTGTTAGCTAACTGAACCAAGCTAACGTTTAGAGACGGGTGTACGTAGATGCTACGTTAGCCGCTGCTGTTCATGTGTCGTGGTGGTCGATGGACGCTGCGCCTGTTAAAATCATCACAACTCAAGTTTCAACCAGTTTCTCAAGGACTCACCTCAGGACGATAATGAAACTCAACGAAAATAATCTAAAGGTTGATTCTGATTGAATCTGATTTTCTCTTACTGATGAATCACTTTGATAAAAATGATTTTTGTTCCTGTGACTTAACGCTCACAGATCAAATTCAGCATGTTGGTGAATAGTTTTATTAGAAGATCCAAAAATGTCGTCTTGTACCGATTACACGTGTCAGAAGCTGCTGCGAGAGGACGAAGACGCCTGAATGTGGTCGACCCGATGAACGCCGTTTAACGATGGTTCAGGCTGAAGATTTGGCATCATGTGACTTCCCTCCAGTTACCAGAAGTCATCCTGATCACATCCCTGAGTGAGTACAGGACGTCAGTTAGCTTAGCATAACGCTACAAAGATTCATCTTTCAGCATCGTTGGAAGTTAGCCGAGCTCATGATGCTACAGTCACTTCCTGTTCAATGGACAGCAGTTTCCTAGCAACAGATTAACACAGTTTTGATTGGTGGAGACGTTTCTTAAGTTTTAACGTCGTCCCCCGCTGACTGAAAAGTGAGTGAGAGCTCAGGAAGGACTGAAGGATCCAGGAGGATCCAGGAGTCCTGCAGACCTGAGCCTCCTGCACAGCTCTGTGAGGGGGGTCAGTGTCACCTCACAGGAATCTGACTGACCCCTCCCAGACTGAGCTGGAGCCAGGAGGAGTCTCAGTGTTTAGTCTACTGTGAACACACACACACACACACACACACACACACACACACACACACACACACTCTCCTTCCTCTCATTGTGTGTGTGTGTGTGTGTGTGTGTGTCTTATCAACTACATCACAACGAAAACACAAAAACTGATGCAGACTGGCTGACGACAGTGTGTGTGTGTGTGTGTGTGTGTGTGTGTGTGTGTGTGTGTGTGTCATGAGTTAATTGCAGGAACCTCTCATGAACAAACAGGAATGTGAGCCGAGTCGCTGATAATCTCAAAAAAAGCCTCAGAAAACAGAATCTGACATTCGTAGAAAAATGTTTACTGTTCTGTTAAATTTGGTTTGAGTGTCGACCAATCACAGCTCAGAGTTCATATTTCATATTTTTATAGAGTCTTAACTTTGTACAGTGGGTGAAACCCTGATTCTTAAAGTCTGGACTCTGTAACAGTTAAACCAGAATCAATCATCAATAATCAAACTGTTCACTGACAGCAGCTTCATGTGTTCATCTCCCTCATCCTTCATGTGTTCATCTCCCTCATCCTTCATGTGTTCATCTCCTTCATCCTTCATGTGTTCATCTCCTTCATCCTTCATGTGTTCACAAAGTGGTGAACTCTCTCCATCCTCTGTGATCCACTGAGTCTTTCCAGGACGCCCCTTTCACACCCAATCATGATGCTCTCACCTGTGACCAATCAGCCTGTTTACCTGTGGAATGTTCCAAACAGGTGTTTTTGGAGCGTTCCACATCGTTCAGTCTGTGAAACGTGTTGCTGCATCAGATTCACAATAAGAGATATTTACAGAAATCAATGAAGAACATGAAATATATTGACTCTGAGCCGATCTCAGGTCAGTTTGTGTCAGAGGATCAGATCAGCTGATCACATTCTGATTATTGATGTTTCACACAGAGTCCCAGCTTCTGTGACTGCTAAGCTAAGCTAAGCTAAGCTAACGCTGTGTCCTGTAAGAGTGAAGACATGACCTGACTGTGTGTGAACTGACCGGTGACAGCAGGAAGCAGCATGACACACAGACACACCGCGAACGCTGACGAAGCTCCAGGCACAGCCGCCATGTTGGATCCGCCTCACAGGTCTGAGTCCACGTAGACGTCACACACACACCGAGACACGGGCCAGCATCACTGATCCGGGGTCAGATTATCCTGAAGGAAACGAGACAAGATGTTCAGTCAACACAGAAACTCAGTGAAGGTTCAGTCAGATTCTATGACTCGTTTGGATGAAACGAGCTTAACGATGTGACTGGACCACCAGGCCCAGAGACCACCAGGCCCAGAGACCACCAGGCCCAGAGACCACCAAACCCAGAGACCACCAGGCCCAGAGACCACCAAACCCAGAACCCACCAGGCCCAGAGACCACCAAACCCAGAACCCACCAGGCCCAGAGACCACCAGGCCCAGAACACACCAGGCCCAGAGCCCACCAGGCCCAGAGACCACCAAACCCAGAACCCACCAGGCCTAGAGACCACCAGGCCCAGAGACCACCAAACCCAGAACCCACCAGGCCCAGAGACCACCAAACCCAGAACCCACCAGACCCAGAGACCACATGTAGTGTGAACATTAGCAGCTCATTCGTGTCTTGTCAGGTCTCAGAGGGACAGCGTGTCTGCTGTGAGTATTACTGTAGTATTTCTGCAGAATACTGTGTTTTAGACTGTAGGTACTATATGTGAAAATATGTTTGTGTTGGCATCAGCTGTCAGTTTGACACCTTTCACGCATGTCACGGGGGGTGTGGTTAGAGCAGTGATTGAATGAATGAAGGGGCATATATTCACCCGTTCACAGCGGCGGCGGATGGAGAGGGGGTGAGTAGGGAGAGTGTATTTTTTTGTTGACCGCATAATCTAACAGAAAACTAAGTATTCGAAGACCTGTCTCAGCTCTGCCTCGCTTAGCCTGTTTGTTCTCAGCGACCCCGACTTCTGTTTGGAGTCACTACATCGACGCAGAGGATCGAACCGTCCTTCAGGACTCGTACTCGTGTAGCGATGGTGCCGATGAGGTAACGATACCTCGCTGTGAATGAAGCTCAGCGTGTTTCACCTGCTGATTATTCAGGTCAGATTCAACAGAAACACGTCCGATTATCGACTGAAAAAGAAAAATACACTTCAGATAATCTCAGAATCTTCTCATTTGATTTAGACTCACATTCCATTTATTGATCTATTGGTTGATTCCTCCGTCGTTCAGCGGGCTGCAGGCCTGTTACTCTGACAAAATACACCAAAACTGTAATATTGATACATTTAGTATATATAATACGTATTCTAATAGATTCATATTTTTACAACATTTCTGTTGTAATTATAGTAAACAGTAAAACCACAGTGTCTTTATGTTTTCATGTATTTTATACCTCAAACTGTAACTGTGATGATGTCAGAGTATTGGACTAAATATTGATCAGCGGTGAATTTATTCTCAGACAGAACAAAAGAGCTTCTTGACTTCTGTGACAATTGTACTGAACAGGAAGTATTAGCATGGTATTAATACTCTTTATGGCGTACTGATGCATCAGTGGTGTGAAATATTTTAAACCAATAATCATCTTGTATTGATCAGCTGACCTCACTGTGTTTTATAATGTTCATGTCTGTGTGACCTTCATGATCCATCTGTGCCTCAGGAACACACCTGTACTACACCGGCATTGTCATCACACACACACACACACACACACACACACACACACACACACGGTACAACATCACACATGACACACGTGTGTGTGCTGTCACTAATCATATTCCAGGCTGTTATTGATCACCTGTGATGTTTGTCCGCAGGTAAATTTAACGGCAGAGCAGCTGAGGATGGAAGGGAGTGGCACACACGCAGACACACACACACACACACACACACACATGCATCGGTCAGTCACACGACCACACGTTAACGATGTGTGTGTGTGTGTGTGTGTGTGTGTGTGTGTGTGTGTGTGTGTGTGTGTGTGAGTGAGTGATAAAAACCGTTCTTACCGAGGAGGAAGACTCCGGCCGGCTCCGCAGGGGATGAAGCAGCCTGTCTGTCTTTCTGTCTGTCTCTCTGTATTCCAGGTCCGTTGTGATCCAGCTCAGTCCGGTTCGGTTGGTCCTGGTCCGGACTCTCTTCCTCAGGACCGATCCGGATCCAGCAGCAGGTTCGTTCAGCAGAATCAGAAAATCCGCAGAAATGAAGCTGCGCTCCGTTTCTCTGCGGCCACATCAGACTGTGAAGCGACTGAGACTACAGCAGCCTGAGCTTCCGGGTCAGCCTTCAAAATAAGAGCCCCTTTAAATACGTATGTATTTTCCTGATTATATTGACATACTTGTCTGAAGTCACATTTTCAGCTGAACAGAGTGAACGTAGTACTTTTACTTCCACAGTATCTTCATTTGATTTCTGGACATTCAGGTTTTTCTAATGACGACCACAAATCTCTTCGTTTGTTCACCAGAGTCACTGATGCAGGTGAAGGTGTTTCAGGTTAAATGACTCTGCTCTTTTACTTTGAAGGCAACTGTACTCTACTTCCTCTTTCCTGTCTGGAGAGAGAGAGGGAGAGAGACACACAGAGAGACGGACAGACAGAGAGACAGAAGGACCACTGAGGGACTCAGAGAGAGTTCAGATTCTGGTCCAGCAGGGACTCGTTGTCTCAGCTGTGTCCCTCCAGCGTTTTTAAAGCAGCTGGTTGACGGTTTCATGTCCTGAAGATGATGAATTCATTTCTGCAGACAGACGTCTTCACATTAATGAAGAAGCCAGCAGAGACGGTGATGAAGTCACAAACTTCAGGCTTCACTCATCAGTGAGATGAAAGAAAAGATGGTTTCAGTGTAGAAGAAGAAAAAACGTCCTGAATGAACTGAATGAATCATCAGGACCTCAGACTAAACTCTGATGAAAATAAGCTCTCAGTTCTCGTCCTCTCGTCCTCTCAGACCTCAGTTTCATATGATTGTCCACGATATCTGAGTCAATGGTCTTGAACAGTTGTTGGTCTTTGACCAGTGTTAAACTGGTTTCAAACAAACATCAAAGGCAAAAAGTGCGACGTCAGTCTTGGAGATCATGTGTCTGACAAACATGACGTCTGTTTGAGGTTGCAGGGAGCTGATTGGTCCATTACTGTTCTCTCTCTACATGCTGCCACTGGGTGGCGTCATTACAGAGCACAAAGAAGGTTTTTATGCAGACGACAGACGACTGAACGTCTGTGCCGAAGCAGATGATGCTGCAGCTACAGTCTCCATCACTGACCGTCTGTTCATCAATAAATCAATAAATCAATGGATGAGAAAGAATTTCTTCAAGTGAAATGAGACAAACTGAAATCCTTCTAGTCTGCCTGAAGCAAAGAGAGAAATGCTGTCTGATAATCTGAGATTAACCCTCTGGATTAAATCTGAGTTTTCAGTCTCCAAGTCTCACATCAACCAAAACTTCATGTTCACCTCAGAAACAGCTGAAGAACGACCATCTCTAAACCAGCAGGTGCTGAAAAACTGATTCATGGCCTTAATTCAAGCCGACTCGATGACTGTGACGCTCGATTTACTGACCTCCAGAAGAAAAACACTGAGAGACTTCAGCTCATTCAAAACTCTGCAGCTCCACTATGAACCAGAACCAGGAGCAGAGACCACATGAGTCCAGTTTCAGCTGCTCTGCACTGACTTCCTGTAACATTCAGGACTGGTTTTAAGGTCCTCCTCCTCCCATACAAAGTTCTGTGTGGACTGGGACCTGAACTCTGTCATCATCTGCTGGTTTACTGATTTTCTTTGAGCCAAAGACTCAAAGCTGTGGAACAAACGACCTTCAGACATCAGGAAGAAATTCACTGAATGTTTTCAAAATAAAGCTGAAAACTGATCTCTGAGCTTCAGCCTTTAACGTGCTCGGACCTCCTGACAGACCTGAAACTTTGAGCTTGATTGTTTGATTGATTATTCGACTTCTTTATAAATGTTGTATTTAGTTGATGTTACGCTTTCTTTGAAATCTGTTTTAACTTGATTTGATTACTGTTATCCTGTGCTTTTATTTTCCATCTCATGTTCTGATTTTCTTTGTTTTCATCCTCATTCTGTCTCATTTTTATTGTTATTATCATGTTGGTTTTACTCTCCATCTTATGGGACATGATCTCTGTTCGGTCTGTGTTTTTATCTGAAGCACTTTGAGCTGGATTTTTTTAAGAAAGACACCAAAAGAAGAAGTTTAGTATTATTTTTATTGTCGTCAACATCATCATCATCATCCATCATCTTCAGCGTCTTTGAGCTCACGTTGTTCTGTGTGAGGATCAACATCAACAACATGGATCAGACCTTTGGTCGTCATGACGCTGAGACCACGTCCACAGACCAGAAGCACTTCGTCATCATCATCATCATCAACTTCCTTCTCAATCATGTGAGCGTCTAGCTGAGGGTGCCCCCTGCTGGTGAGGCTCAGCATCAAGAGAAGAAGAGACGGTGATCAATGACCCGTCACAACCAGGTAGGACCAGGTTCAGGTCAGGATCCTTGAGGACCAGGTTCGGGTCTGGATCCTTTAGGACCAGGTTCAGGTCTCATCCAGAGGTTTCTAGAGTTTGATATAAGGTTCAGTTCAGTCTGCTGAGAAGACGTGACCTGAGGTCAGCTTCACCCTCAGTTTGTCCAGGATCTGTTCATGAGTACAGTCAGAGTATAATAATCTCAGAGTGAGTGAGATTAGACAGAGGAGAGATTAGCACCTGTCAATCATCTGATTCAGTCCACCTCTGAGTCTCACTGACATGAAGACAGAACAAGTTTTCATCTCCGGGCGGAGAAAAAAATCACAATTAGAAAAGAAAACAGAAACTCATCAGCTGATCGTCACAAACGTCTGCACAAAGTTTTAAAGTCAACTTTTAAATTCAGCGTCGTCAGTTTTTGTTCTCTACTGACCGATGTACAAATATTTAATACTTCACAAATATGGATTAGGTGAGACGTTCAGGGTCCCACAGGGACCCCTGAGGGCCTCCACATCTCATCTTGGCTCTTATGCAGGAAGATTTTAATAAAGGACATTAATGAGACAAAAAACATCAATATTCAACTAAGACTGAGACACACTCAGACTGACTCACTTTGACTCAGTCTGACTCAGTTTGACTCACTTTGACTCAGTCTGACTCACTTTGACTCAGTCTGACTCACTTTGACTCCGAGACTGACTCAGTCTGACTCAGTTTGACTCAGTCTGACTCACTTTGACTCACTTTGACTCACTTTGACTCAGTCTGACTCAGTTTGACTCACTTTGACTCAGCCTGACTCACTTTGACTCACTTTGACTCAGTCTGACTTTCTTTGACTCAGTCTGACTCACTTTGACTCATTCTGACTCACTTTGACTCACTTTGACTCATTCTGACTCACTTTGACTCAGTCTGACTCACTTTGACTCACTTTGACTCAGCCTGACTCACTTTGACTCAGCCTGACTCACTTTGACTCACTTTGACTCACTTTGACTCAGTCTGACTCACTTTGACTCACTTTGACTCAGCCTGACTCACTTTGACTCACTCTGACACAGTTTGACTCACTTTGACTCACTTTGACTCAGTCTGACTCACTTTGACTCACTTTGACTCAGCCTGACTCACTTTGACTCAGCCTGACTCACTTTGACTCAGTCTGACTCAGTCTGACACAGTTTGACTCACTTTGACTCACTTTGACTCACTTTGACTCACTCTGACACAGTTTGACTCACTTTGACTCACTTTGACTCAGTCTGACTCACTTTGACTCATTTTGACTCAGCCTGACTCACTTTGACTCAGCCTGACTCACTTTGACTCAGCCTGACTCGCTTTGACTCACTTTGACTCAGTCTGACTCACTTTGACTCAGCCTGACTCACTTTGACTCAGTCTGACTCAGTCTGACACAGTTTGACTCACTTTGACTCACTTTGACTCAGCCTGACTCACTTTGACTCAGTCTGACTCAGTCTGACACAGTTTGACTCACTTTGACTCACTTTGACTCAGTCTGACTCAGTTTGACTCAGTCTGACTCAGTCTGACACAGTTTGACTCACTTTGACTCACTTTGACTCAGTCTGACTCACTTTGACTCACTTTGACTCAGCCTGACTCACTTTGACTCAGTCTGACTCACTTTGACTCACTTTGACTCAGCCTGACTCACTTTGACTCACTTTGACTCAGTCTGACTCACTTTGACTCACTTTGACTCAGTCTGACTCACTTTGACTCACTTTGATGTCCTAAACGTCCACCAGCTGCTGTTTTGACAGGATGTCTGTACTTTGTATTTGGTGTCAGTCGTTTGCTTTCTGTATGTTTGTCTGTGCTGATTCGGTCCTGCTGCTGCTCCAACACATTATCTTAACTTATCTAATCTTATCTTATCTCATCAGGCAGCTGCAGGCAGCAGCAGGGGCTCTCGGGGGGCCGGGGGGCCTGGTGGTGGTGGTGGGGGGGGGGGGGGTTTGGGGGCCCTGCATTCGGTGGGTCCGGCCCTGTCCGGGTCCTCCTGTTGCAGCTCTGCTTTCAGTCACAGAGCAGTTTGCAGCTGAGCGCTGGAGAGGAAATTAGACTGAGGAAGAGGAGGAAGAGGAGAAGTTAAACTGAAAACCAGCAGCAGCAGCAGCAGCAGCAGGAGGAGGAGGAGGAGGAGGAGGAGGCCCGCTGATGAATGTGCTGATTCTTGCGCCGTGCAGCACAGACCCTCCTCAGTTCGTGTTTTCTTCGTGTTCAGACTCGGAGCGTCACGTCTGTAAGTGTTTCTTCCTCCTCTTTTCATTCATCTTCATCAGTTTCCTGCTCGTTTGCTGCGTCAACGCGCGCGTTTTGCGCACTTTGACCGTTTGCTTTTTGTCGACTTTTAAAAAAGAGACGAAGAAAAAGTGTCAGGAGGAGGAGTCAGTCATCAGTTCATCAGCTAATCAATGAGTTCAACGGCAATCAATAACTGACCGTCCAGAGACAGAGAGGGCGGCGTGAGATGAGATGAGAGAACATAAGATAAAAGATAAGATAAGATAAGATAAGATAAGATAAGATAAGATAAGATAAGACTTTAGTAATCTGACGCAGGGACTTGTTACAAACAGCAATAATAAAAAAGTTGTTTTTGAATTATTGATCATTTAAATTCTTTTACTGATTTCTGTACCAGTGTGAAACTGACAGACTTCATACTTTTGCCCCTAAAAACGCAGTAATACTCATATTAATGAGAATAATTCACACAGAAAACCTCAAACGAAACGAGTTTTTATCGTTTTCAAAGCGACATGAAGGAACGTGGAGTCAGCTGAAAAACCTTCCAGAAGCTTCAGTTTTTCCAAAGTTTCTTCTTGAACATGTTTGGTGATGAAGATGATGATGACTGACGTCCGTCCACACGGTCAGACTCTGTGTTTATTCAGCAGAGTCTGACCATTGTTTGGATGAATAAACAGAGAATAAATAACATGATCGGTCCTTTCATTGATCTCTGTGGATCAATACGTTTGATGGAGCAGACGCAGCAGAGGAGCACCAGTGTCTGAACTGGGACTTGACTGGATGGATGTGGGAAACAGAGTCTGTCAGGATGTTTATGAAACGCTCGGCTGACGTGAAGGAATCTCCTCCGATCAAAAGATCCAACCTGGACGTGAACCCCGGTGCATGCTGGGAACTTTACCTTTGAAGTTTCTTCTGTACAGAAAGTCTGAATGTCTCCTTCAAGCTGCGTCTTTATTGTGTCTCATTTTATCGAGTCCAGTCTTTGCTTCCTGTTTTATTTTGAAAAGCTGCTTTCCAAAAGGTACAGATGTGTTTTTTGTATCATTTAGATCAGATATGGATACTTTGTGAGTGTCTGAAGTCTGTCCACTGGCAGAGAGACATCTGTCCACACACAGACAGACAGACGTCTGCTCACTGACAGACGGACAGACGTCTGTCTGTCAATCCAGCTGCTCCTCGTCCAAACAGGCAGAGAACAATCAGCAGTTATTCAAATATTAGAGCAGAGCCGGAGGAAGTATTCACAGTCTTTACTACAGTAAAGGTACTAATACTACACTGTACAAATACTCTGCTAAAGGTAAACGTCCTGCAGTGAAAATGTTGTAAAAGTATGTGAGTATAATCAGGACAAAGTACCTCAAGTACTGAAAGTAAAAGTACTGCGTGGAGTAAAGTGTCCTCTGTGTCTGTTGTCCTCTTGTCTCTGGTCTCTTTAGATCATTGTGTCTCTGTGTCTGTTGTCCTCTTGTCTCTGGTCTCTTTAGATCATTGTGTCTCTGTGTCTGTTGTCCTCTTGTCTCTTTAGATCATTGTGTCTCTGTGTCTGTTGTCCTCTTGTCTCTTTAGATCATTGTGTCTCTGTGTCTGTTGTCCTCTTGTCTCTGGTCTCTGTAGATCATTGTGTCTCTGTGTCTGTTGTCCTCTTGTCTCTGGTGTCTTTAGATCATTGTGTCTCTGTGTCTGTTGTCCTCTTGTCTCTGGTTTCTTTAGATCACTGTGTCTCTGTGTCTGTTGTCCTCTTGTCTCTTGTCTCTTTAGATCATTGTGTCTCTGTGTCTGTTGTCCTCTTGTCTCTGGTCTCTGTAGATCATTGTGTCTCTGTGTCTGTTGTCCTCTTGTCTCTTGTCTCTTTAGATCATTGTGTCTCTGTGTCTGTTGTCCTCTTGTCTCTTGTCTCTTTAGATCATTGTGTCTCTGTGTCTGTTGTCCTCTTGTCTCTGGTCTCTGTAGATCATGGTGTCTCTGTGTCTGTTGTCCTCTTGTCTCTGTAGATCATTGTGTCTCTGTGTCTGTTGTCCTCTTGTCTCTGGTCTCTGTAGATCATGGTGTCTCTGTGTCTGTTGTCCTCTTGTCTCTTGTCTCTGTAGATCATTGTGTCTCTGTGTCTGTTGTCCTCTTGTCTCTGGTCTCTTTTGATCATTGTGTCTCTGTGTCTGTTGTCCTCTTGTCTCTTCAGATCATTGTGTCTCTGTGTCTGTTGTGCTCTTGTCTCTGGTCTCTGTAGATCATTGTGTCTCTGTGTCTGTTGTCCTCTTGTCTCTTGTCTCTTTAGATCATTGTGTCTCTGTGTCTGTTGTCCTCTTGTCTCTTCAGATCATTGTGTTTCTGTGTCTGTTGTCCTCTTGTCTCTGGTCTCTTTAGATCATTGTGTCTCTGTGTCTGTTGTCCTCTTGTCTCTGGTCTCTGTAGATCATTGTGTCTCTGTGTCTGTTGTCCTCTTGTCTCTGGTCTCTTTAGATCATTGTGTCTCTGTGTCTGTTGTCCTCTTGTCTCTGGTCTCTTTAGATCATTGTGTCTCTGTGTCTGTTGTCCTCTTGTCTCTGGTCTCTTTAGATCATTGTGTCTCCTCATTCATGTCTCAGCAGGATGTCCCTGTTGGAGTTGGTTGAGGTGGAGCTCATTTTAACTCAAACTAATGATTCTTCTCACCGATCGATCGATCGTTTGCTTTGGAAACATTGTGAAAATAGTGAGAAATGTGGTGACAAAGAGTCCAAAGTGACACCTTCACCATGTTTGTTTGGTCCAAACAGTCCAAAGCTCCACATGATTCCAAACACATTCAGATCATTGAGATCATTGAGAGGAAAAGCAGCAAATCAAACAAAGTAACCAAAGCTTCAGATAAATGTAGTTTAGAAGTAGAAAGTACAATATTTCCTTCTGAGATGGAGTGGAGTACACCTACCTCAAATTTGTACTTCAGTACAGTACTTGACTAAAAGTACATCAGTGGATATTACAATATAGCATGGATTCTGTTACAAATTTATCCCACTGCTGTATATCATGACTGGGACCTGGTATCTTTAGCCTCTGTTAGCATGTTATCATGACTGGGACCTGTTAGCTTTAGCCTCTGTTAGCATGTTATCATGACTGGGACTTGTTAGCTTTAGCCTCTGTTAGCATGTTATCATGACTGGGACCTGTTAGCTTTAGCCTCAGTCAGTTAGCATGATAATATGACCTGGGACCTGTTAGCTTTAGCCTCAGTCTGTTGGCATGATATCATGACCTGGGACCTGTTAGCTTTAGCCTTAGTCTGTTAGGATGATATCATGACCTGGGACCTGTTAGCTTTAGCCTCAATCTGTTAGCATGGTATCATGACTGGGACCTGTTAGCTTTAGCCTCAATCTGTTGGCATGTTATCATGAGCGGGACCTGTTAGCTTTAGCCTCTGTTAGCATGTTATCATGACTGGGACCTGTTAGCTTTAGCCTCTGTTAGCATGTTATCATGACTGGGACCTGTTAGCTTTAGCCTCTGTTAGCATGTTATCATGACTGGGACCTGTTAGCTTTAGCCTCTGATAGCATGTTATCATGACTGGGACCTGTTAGCTTTAGCCTCTGATAGCATGTCATCATGACTGGGACCTGTTAGCTTTAGCCTCTGATAGCATGTCATCATGACTGGGACCTGTAAGTTGAAGGCAGAGAAACGTGAAGTTTTTCCTCCTGATAATCTGTTAATGACAAGCACAGATGGACGAGAGAGCTTCACTGACCTTTCTCTCTCTCTCTCTCTCTCTCATGCTGAGTTTTGGCTCAGTGATGAAACTGCTGTGTCTGTGTCTGTGTGTGTGTGTGTGTGTGTGTGTGTGTGTGTGTGTTATTGTGTGTGTGTGTGTGTGTTATTGTGTGTCTGTGTGTGTGTGTGTGTGTGTGTGTGTGTGTGTGTGTGTCTTATTGTGTGTCTGTGTGTGTGTGTGTGTGTGTGTTATTGTGTCTGTGTGTGTCTTATTGTGTGTGTGTGTGTGTGTTATTGTGTGTCTGTGTGTGTGTGTGTGTGTGTGTGTGTGTGTGTGTGTGTCTTATTGTGTGTCTGTGTGTGTGTGTGTGTTATTGTGTCTGTGTGTGTCTTATTGTGTGTGTGTGTGTGTGTGTGTTATTGTGTGTCTGTGTGTGTGTGTGTGTGTGTGTTATTGTGTGTCTGTGTGTGTGTGTGTGTGTGTGTGTTATTGTGTGTCTGTGTGTGTGTGTGTGTATGTGTGTGTGTGTGTGTGTGTGTGTGTGTGTGTGTGTGTGCAGACTGGACACCCTGCGTCCTCTCAGACTCTCAGCTCTGGTTTCTGTGTTGCTCGTCTCTTATCTGTGTTTCTGTGTGACATCACGTCAGTAGAAACTGTTTTATTGATCTTCTATCAGCTCTGCTCTTCTTCCTGTTTCCTGGTTCAAACACAGCTGCATCCACAGTGTTACTGGCTGCACACTAACAAGTACTCAGCTGTTAATACCTCAGAGGAGAAATAAGTACAAGTACACGGACTGTCGAGTCGCCTCCATCAGTCTTGAAGAAGTTCTCTTGTAAGCCGAACACCGATTGGCTGCTTTTCCTTCCTCTGAGCTCCGGCTCATCTCAAACCATCTCGGCAGGGTTCAGGTCAGGTGTTTGTTTGGAGAGCAGGTCATGTGATGCAGCTGTCCATCACTGTCCTTCAGGGTCAAACAGTCCTCACAGAGGCTGGAGGTGTGTTCTGGGTTACTGTCCTGATGAAAAGCACATGATGGTCCAGCAAACCAGCTGACCTGTGGCTGCAGGGTGCTGTGGTAGCTGTGCTGGTTCACGGTCACACCTCCACCTCCTGCTGCTTCACAGTGGAGCCACACCTGCACATACCATCCAATCACCTTCTCTGTGTCTCATGGAGACACTGCATCAGACTGGAGTCCAGGTCTCTTCTGGTCTTATGTCCAGTCCTTGTGGTTCTTGGTTGGAGCAGGTCTCTTCTTCTTGCTGGTCTCTCTCAGTCTTGGTTTCTTTGCAGCAGTTGGACCATGAAGGCCTGATTCACTCAATCTCCCCCATCAATGGATGTTGAGATGTTTCTGCTGTTAACTGCTGATTTCTGAGACCAGTAACCGTGATGAACTTCACCTCTGCAGCAGAGGGACCTCTGGGTCTTCTTTCCTGGATCTGTCGTCATGAGAACCAGCTTCATCAGCTTTTAGTGGTTTTTGTCACTGATCTTGAAGATACATTCAAAGGTCTTGAAGCTTTCTGGACTGACAGACCTTCATGTCTTAAAGTAATGATGGACTGTGGATACAGAGGTCAAAGGAGACTTAGTGCTTAAGAAGTCCACAATCAGCTGTCAATGTTCAACTGGAGATGGTTCAGTCTGCACCACCCAACAAACTCCTCCACCAGACCTCTGTTTTACTCCTCCTGTTGTCCACTGATACAAACCACAATGGTAGAATCACCAGAGATCTACTGCAGATGACATGGTGGTGACTTACAGCTGAGGACAGGTGGAAGGACAACAGGAGGGGTGAGGACAGTCCAGTCCCTAACCGGCAGCTCTTCTGTCTTACAAACTGTGGCCTGCCGGCCAGGTAATCCTTTATCCATGAGTGCTCACCTGTGCAGCCTTGAGCTTAGTTTCTACCATATGATAAACAGTAAATGAAGGAAGGTATGGACAGCGCTAGTGTCAGTTAGCTTTTTAGCATTAGCTTGCGTTAAAGGTTTCATCAGGTTAAAAAATTTCACATTAGCGTCTGTGTCGTTCGCTTTTATAGGCCTGGACTAACAGCAGTTTTAGCTTGTTTATCAGGCTAACACCAGTTAAACACACCTAAAGGTCCAAGAAACGATATGAAGCTAGTTTTTTGTATTAGCTTCTAACTGCTACCTGACAAAAGAGTGTGCTGTAGCTAATGTTAGCATGCTAACACTCTAAGCTAAGATGGCGACCATGGCTCTGGCCTGGAATCGTCACCTCCACATGCTCCATCAGCTGTGGCTAATGAACTTTGACATTTTGGTTTAAATGTTTGGTGCGAGCAGGATTAGCATTAGCATTATCAGAGGACTACAGCAGTTTTTGGATGCAGCCTTGTGTGGCCTGTTTAACTGCGAAAATGTGGCAGGACGTTTGTTTTTATATAAAGAGAAAATGTCTGGAAATGATCAGCGATGGGACAGAAACACGGTGTAGTTTCAGCATGAATGTGGACTTAATAGGAAGCAAAGGTCAACTTTAAGATAAAAATGGTATTTAAAAAGAGAAAAGACAAGTGTGTTTAGCAGCTATTAGAGGCTTTAAAGCCATTTAAGGCAGCTGGAAAATGTTTGCATGTATTAGCAGCATATTTTCAGTGTGACAGCAGAAAACGACAGCAGGCCGATTCTGTTTGTTCTGAAAACATTCAGCGCCTGTTGCTCTCAGACCGAACCATCTGGTCATCCAACAAACATCCAACCGACACAACATGAAGTCAAACAGCCTGAAATAACTGACGGCTGGTGGAGCGCTCGTACTGAGCAAACACCCTGACACCGCCGCAAAACATCACCCTCCCCATAGACCTCCACTATAAGAGAGATTCTCTGATTCTCTGATTCTCTGATTTCTAACTGGTTTGTTTTCAGTGGACATCAGAGACAATAATATCAGTCTCACCGTTTCCTGCTGCTGCGTGTGATCCTGTAGCACTGAGGCTGAGCTGGGATCAGCCTGCAGGCTCTCCAAGAGTCAAAAGGTCAAGAATGAAAACAAAGATGATCAGTGAAGTGAAAGTCATCAGTGAACCGACCTGTTTCCTTATAAGGTCAAAGATGGAGCGTGTCACATGTTCGCCGCTGATCTCACACACACACACACACACACAATGTTTTTATCTTCATGTCTTTGATGTGTTCATCCCTCATCAGACACACACACACACACACACACACACACACACGTTTGAATTTTTCATCCAGTTTTTCATCGAATTGAACAAAGTTGTGAATCTTGTCGTTTTCCTGCGTCGTCGGCCTTCGAGTCTCTGATTAGCTTCAGAACTGTTTGAATCAGACGATTTGTTGGATTTCAATAGCTTATTCCTGATGGATTTCGATTGGCTTAGAAAAAAGAAAAAGCATCATAACCAATGACTGACAGGCAGCTGGTCAGTGAACGCTGCACAGACTCAGACGCCATCGGGCTTAACGCGACGCAGCCAAACTCTGATGGATCGTTATAACAGAGACACGTTACAGCCAGGTGTCAAGAGCTATTGATCTTTTACTGATCGGCGTGCTGACAGCGAGCTCGACCATCGGCCGTGTACAAGTGTGACGACAGCCGGATGTTTACGTGTTGGTACTCCGTCGATGTATTTTAATGGAGTTGTGTGTTTCCTGTCTGGCAGCGCGATGAGTGACGTCCAGTTAGCTTCAGCCTCCTCCACCGTCTCCCAGATGACAGCATGCAGTTCCCGTGGCAACGAGCCTCCAGCGTTCATCCTCCCTCCCCGCAACGCCCGGGTGGTCCTGGGTGGAGACGCCCGACTGGAGGGGAAGGTGAGACACTCCATCATCAGTCTGTCTGCTGGGTTGAACTCAAGAAACAGTTCACATCACGAGGTCTTTAAAGTCCAAAAAGTTCATCTTCTGGAGCAGGAGCGCGATCACGATGGCTCCGTCCAGCGTCTCAGACACCATGAGTGAACGTGGTGCGTTTGGCCCGAACCAAAGGTCGACAGAGGTCACCGACAGCAGGACGGTTTGTCCTCAGGAGCCTCGTTTCATTCAATCCTCCAATCGTTCTGATTAATGTTAGATGGCAGAATGTAAACGTAACACAGCTGCAAGGAAGCTGAGTGAAGCCAGATTTAATCACTTCATACCGAACTATGGACACAAAACAGCAGAGGAGACGAGAGAGGGACAAGGGAGGAAACAAGGCAGGAAACAAGGAAGGAAACAAGAGAAGAGACGAGAGAGGGGCGAGGGAGGAAACAAGGAAGGAAACAAGAGAGAAGACGAGAGAGGGGCAAGGGAGAAAACAAGAGAGGAGACAAGAGAGGAGCAAGGGAGGAAACAAGAGAGGAGGCAAGAGAGGGGCAAGGGAGGAAACAAGAGAGGAGACAAGAGAGGAGCAAGGGAGGAAACAAGAGAGGAGGCAGAGGGGGGCAAGGGAGGAAACAAGAGAGGAGGCAAGAGAGGAGGAAGGGAGGAAACAAGAGAGGAGGCAAGAGAGGGGCAAGGGAGGAAACAAGAGAGGAGGCAAGAGAGGGGCAAGGGAGGAAACAAGAGAGGAGGCAAGAGAGGAGCAAGGGAGGAAACGAGAGGAGGCAAGAGAGGGGCAAGGGAGGAAACAAGAGAGGAGGCAAGAGAGGGGCAAGGGAGGAAACAAGAGAGGAGGCAAGAGAGGGGCAAGGGAGGAAACAATACAGGAAACAAGGAAGGAAAGAAGAGAGGAGACAAGACAGGAGACAGGAGAGGAGACGAGAGAGGAGGCAAGAGAGGGGCAAGGGAGGAAACAAGAGAGGAGACAAGGAAGGAAACAAGAGAAGAGACGAGAGAGGGGCAAGGGAGGAAACAAGGAAGGAAACAAGGAAGGAAACAAGAGAAGAGACGAGAGAGGAGCAAGGGAGGAAACAAGGAAGGAAACAAGAGAAGAGACGAGAGAGGGGCAAGGGAGGAAACAAGGGAGGAAACAAGGAAGGAAACAAGAGAAGAGACGAGAGAGGCGCAAGGGAGGAAACAAGGCAAGAAACAAGAGAGGAGACGAGAGAGGGGCAAGGGAGGAAACAAGAGAGGAGGCAAGAGAGGGGCAAGGGAGGAAACAATACAGGAAACAAGGAAGGAAAGAAGAGAGGAGACAAGACAGGAGACAGGAGAGGAGACGAGAGAGGAGACAGGAGAGGAGACAAGAGAGGAGACAGGAGAGGAAACGAGAGAGGAGATAAGAGAGGAGACGAGAGAGGAGATGAGAGAGGAGACAGGAGAGGAGACAAGAGAGGCAGCAAGGCAGGAAACAAGAGAGAAGAGGGAAGGAGACAAGAGCAGAGGATGTGAGAGGAGAGGGATTAAGTCTTGTGACCGGCTGTGTCCTGCTGAGAAGAAGTCGTCCAGACACATCAGCACTGACTTGTTTCTCTTTGCTCTTCCTGTTCAGTCCAATTCAGTTCTGGTTCAGTTCTGGTTCAGTTCTGGTTCAGCCCTGGTTCAGTTCTGGTTCAGTCCTGGTTCAGCTCAGCCAGTTGAAGATAAAAGCTCCTTTCAGTAGAAACATGTTTCTGCCTCAGATTCCGAGAAGAACTTCCATTATCCCACAGTACTTGAATGCACCGTCAGAGCATCGGTTTACAGCTCAGAGGCAAAACACAGAGATTGATGGAGCTGCAAAGCCTCATGGGAGTTGAGCACGAAGTCATCACACATCTGCACGCCACATGTTGCACACACACACACACACACACACACACACACACACACACACACACTTATTTCAAACTTTCCTCCCTGACATTTAATCAATAATGTTTCACCACATCAAAAACAAGTAAATGCATTTTAGGTGTACTTCGTTAGCCATGCTAGCTGCTTGTCTCTGTCGATGCTAATGCCGTTCAGTCCTTCACCGCTTCGGTCCAGACTGAAATAGACATGATGAGTTGTTGGATGAGCTTTGATGATCCTCATTTCCACCAGCCTCAGCTGAACTGTGTGTTTACTGCTAATTAGCTAATGTTAGCATACCCATACACTAATGCTGATGTTAGCATTTAGCTCAAAGCACCACTTTGTCTCAAAGCCTCAGAGCTGCTAGCATGGCTGGACACTGCGAGTCTCGTTTCTTACTCGACTGGAAAGTCAAACAGGGTCCAACTCTTAAATCTGTTAGCCAATCAGACGAGAGTAGAGTCCCCTTACATGATGTGTCAGTTCCAGCCACCGTCAGGACCTCTCACACCTGTGACCTCTGTTTTTCAGGTGCGTGGTCATCCTGAGCCTCAGGTCAAATGGTTCAGAGAAGGGAGGCCTGTGATTGGTGGAGAGCGCTGTGTCTTGAAGCAAGGTGGGCGGGGCACCTTCAGCCTGGTGGTGGGCGGGGTCAGAGAGGAGGATTTTGGCCGTTACACCTGTCAGGCCACCAATCAGGCTGGGAGCCGGCAGGTCACCGTAGAGATTCTTCTGGAAGGTTTGAATACCTGCAATTTGATTTGTGTTTCTAATACTACCAGTAGTACCTCTGTTAATACTACAACTGATACTCCTAATACTATGTAATGCTAGGATTTCTCCATGTACTCCTCATGCCAGGACTACTATCACTAACACTATGACTAATACTCCTAAATGAGTATTTTGTTTGACGTTAGTAAGAATAAGAATGTCCCAGTATGTCAGACTAAAAATATATTTTATAAAATGAATTAAGGATTGAACCATAATCAGCATCACACCAGTTTAAATCACTGGAACCAGTCAAGGCTGAGCTGTGACCAGTGTCATTAAGTGATGATTGTTAGCTAAGGCTAGCTGAGAACGTTCAAGCCACATTTATTAATCTTTCAGCTAAAGCTAGCACACAGGCTCAGGCTAATGGGCTAACCAACAGCCTGTTAGCCTGAAGCTACGCAGCATTCAGCAGGTGATAGTCAGAAAATGGTGGAATATGCAGACGTGAATGAAGTCTGAGCCATTTGTTTTCCCCCCAACAGCAACAGTAAGTATGAAGAGACGATCACAGATCAATATGCTGTCAGCTGTGCAGCTCCGTCCTGGACAAAGGCCCAGGAAAATAAACCAGGAAACCTACCAGGAAATAAAAGAAATGTCCTGCCATAACCTCAAACCTGCAGCTGTGGAGAAACAGAACGCCGGCACAGCTTCTCTCATTCACGCTGTCGAGAGCAAAATCAGTGAATGACTCGACGCTTTAGCTCGAAGTGCTACAAGACGGACAACTTCAACGCAGACAAGAACCAAAGCTGCGAGTTTAAAACTGTGACGCTCGCTGATGCCTGTTTTCAGTGAAGTGCAACAACATCACCGGACCATGCTAATAACTGTTGATTTAGCTGCTAATGCTAACGCGGCAGCTGCCAGCTGCTGCTAACACGTCTGTCTCAGACACAAAGACTAATGAAGAGTGTTTTAGCTCATCAGAAGAGAAGAAATATTTCAGACAAACTCTCAATCAACAATTTCCTGAGTTTGTTTTTGATGACGGTTAAATTAGTATTTCGTTCAGAAACAGATTCTTCTTCTTTGAAATGTTGATGCTGCCTCAGTATCAGCTGTGACTCCAACAGGAGTTCATCATTAAAACTGCAGCTTTCCAAACATGAGCTCAGCTGTGTGTGTGTGTGTGTGTGTGTGTGTGTGTGTGTGTGTGTGTGTGTGTGTGTGTTTTACTGCGTCGTAAACAGCTGGACACCAGCTTCCTGTATTAAACCCCAGCAGAGTCTCCTCACACTCGAGTCCTCAGCAGCTTCATGTTTGGGACGTTTGCTTCAT